>NW_027664118.1:0-43282 GCF_964034855.1 Anser brachyrhynchus
AACGGGATTTTGGGGGTCCCATGGGAGGTTTTTGGGGTTCCCGAGTGGGATTTTGGGGTCCCCAAAGGAGATTTCAGGGCCCCAAATTGAGTTTTTGGGCCCTCGGAGTGGGATTTTGGGGTCCCCAAATGGGATTTTGGGCCTTCAGAGTGGGATTTTGGGGTTCTCTAATAGGATTTTGGGTTCTCATGTGGGTTTTTGGGCCCTCAGAGTGGGATTTTGGGGTTCCCAAGTGGGATTTTGGGGTTCTCTAAGAAGGATTTTGGGTTCTCCATGTGGGTTTTTGGGCCCTCAGAGTGGGATTTTGGGGTTCCCAAGTGGGATTGTGGGGTCCCCAAATGGGATTTTGGGCCTTCAGAGTGGGATTTTGGGGTCCCCAAATGGGATTTTGGGCCTTCAGAGTGGGATTTTGAGGTCCCCAAATGGGATTTTGGGGTTCCCAATTGGGATTTTGGGGTCCACAAATGGATTTTTGGCCTTCAGAGTGGGATTTTGAGGTCCCCAAATAGGATTTTGGGGTTCCCAATTGGGATTTTGGGGTCCACAAATGGGATTTTTGGCCTTCAGAGTGGGATTTTGAGGTCCCCAAATAGGATTTTGGGTTCCTGAGTGGGATTTTGGGGTCCTCAAATGGAATTTCTGGGCCCCAAAATGAGTTTTAGGGCCCTCACAGTGGGAGTTTAGGCCCTTGGAGTGGGATTTTGGGCCCGCCAAGCAGGATTTTGGGGTCCCTAAGGGGGCTTTTGGGTTCCCCGCCGCCTTTTGGGGGTCTTTTGGGGGGGTCCAAGCCTCATGCCCCCCCTGTTTTTGCCCCCCCCCCCCCAGCACGGGGTGCTGTCCCAGCAGTTCCTGGAGCTGAGTTTTAGGGCCCTCAGAGTGGGATTTTGGGGTTCTCTAATAGGATTTTGGGCCTTCAGAGTGGGATTTTGGGGTTCCCAAATAGGATTCTGGGTTCTCATGTGGGTTTTCGGGCCTTCAGAGTGGAATTTTGGGGTCCCCAAATAGGATTTTGGGCCTTCAGAGTGGGATTTTGGGGTTCTCTAATAGGATTTTGGGTTCTCATGTGGGTTTTTGGGCCCTCAGAGTGGGATTTTGGGGTTCCCAAGTGGGATTTTGGGGTCCCCAATTGGGATTTTGGGCCTTCAGAGTAGGATTTTGGGGTTCTCTAAGAAGGATTTTGAGTTCTCATGTGGGTTTCTGGGCCCGCAGAGTGGGATTTTGGGGTTCCCAAGTGGGATTGTGGGGTCCCCAAATGGGATTTTGGGCCTTCAGAGTGGGATTTTGGGGTTCTCTAATAGGATTTTGGGTTCTCATGTGGGTTTTTGGGCCCTCAGACTGGGATTTTGGGGTTCCAAGTGGGATTTGGGGTCCCAAATGGGATTTTGGGCCTTCAGAGTGGGATTTTGGGGTCCCCAATTGGGATTTTTGGCCTTCAGAGTGGGGTTTGGGGTCCCCAAATGGGATTTTGGGGTCCCCAAATGGGATTTTGGACTTTCAGAGTGGGATTTTGAGGTCCTCAAATAGGATTTTGGGGTTCCCAATTGGGATTTTGAGGTCCCCAAATAGGATTTTGGGTTCCCGAGTGGGATTTTGGGGTCCCCAAATGGGATTTTTGGCCTTCAGAGTGGGATTTTGAGGTTCTCTAACAGGATTTTGAGTTCTCATGTGGGTTTTTGGGCCCTCAGAGTGGGATTTTGGGGTTCCCAAGTGGGATTTTGGGGTCCCCAAATGGGATTTTGGGCCCTCAGAGTGGGATTTTGAGGTCCCCAAATAGGATTTTGGGGTCCCCAAATAGGATTTTGGGGGTCCCGAGTGGGATTTTCGGGTCCTTACATGGAATTTCTGGGCCCCAAATTGAGTTTTAGGGCCCTCACAGTGGGATTTTAGGCCCTTGGAGTGGGATTTTGGGCCCCGCCGAGCGGGATTTTGGGGTCCCTAAGGAGGTTCTTGGGTTCCCTGCCGCCTTTTGGGGGTCTCGTGGGGGGGTCCAAGCCTCATGCCCCCCCCCTTTTTGCCCCCCCTCCCCCAGCACGGGGTGCTGTCCCAGCAGTTCCTGGAGCTGACGGGGCGCTGCCACGCGGCCCAGGCCCGCTACCCGCCAGCGCAGCCTCGAGCGGGTCCGACGCCAGCTGCAGATCAGTGGGTGCCCCCCCCGGGACCCCCCCCCAAAAAAAATAATATCGGGGGCGGGGGTCCCCCAAAATCCCTGGGGGCCCTTTGGGGGGGGGGTGGCGGGAAGGGGGTTGGGGGGGGTGGGGGTGGAATTGGGTGACCCCCTCCCACTGCTTGGACCCCCCCCCCCATTAATATCTGGGACCCCACCTATTAATATCTGCCCCCCCCCTAATTTCTGGGACCCCCCCCATTAATAATTTGGGGACCCCCCCCTAATAATTGGGACCCCCCCCATTAATTTTGGGACCCTCCCGGTAATGTTTGGGACCCCCCCCCCATTAATATTTGGGACCCCCCTCCCTAATAATTGGGAACCCCCCCGTTAATAATTGGGACCCCCTCCCATAATATTTGGGGCCCCCCCATTAATATTTGGGATGACCCCCCCCATAATATTTGGGACCCCCTCAATTTTTGGGACCCCCTCCCCATTAATATTTGGGACCCCCCCCCATAATATTTGGGACCACCCCTTTAATAATTGGGACCCCACCTAATAATTGGGACCCCCCCATTAATTTTGGGACCCCTCCCTCAATAATTGGGACCTCTCCCATAATATTTGGGACCTCCTCCCCCAATAATTGGGACCCCCCCTAATAATTTGCCCCCCCCCAATAATAATTGGGACCCCCCCTTAATAATTGGGACCCCCCCCATTGATATCTGGGACCCCCCCCCTAATTTCTGCCCCCCCCCCCCAATATCTGGGACCCCCCCGTAATGCCTGCCCCCCCCCCCTTAATAATTTGGGACCCCCCCCCCTAATTTCTGGGACCTCCCCCTAAAATTTGGGACCCCCCCCCCCAATAATTGGGGACCCCCCCAATTTCGGGACCCCCCCCTAATTTCGGTGCCCCCCCCCCCAGCCGGCAACTCGGCGGTGACGGACGAGGAGCTGGAGGAGATGCTGGAGACGGGGCAGAGCGAAGTCTTCGTCTCAAACGTGAGGGGGGCACCCATGGGTGCTGGGGGGGGGTGGGGGCCTTGAGGGGGGGGCACAGGACCCACCAATCCCCCCCCAGCACCCATAGGTCCCCCCCAGCACCCATAGGTGCCATAGGTAGCCGGCAGTACCTATAGGGACCCAAAGGACACGCGGATGCCCTACAGCACCCATGGGTGTCCTAGAGCACCCATAGGTTTCCTAGAGCACCCATAAGTGTCTTAGAGCACCCATAGGTGTTCTGCAGCACCCATATGTCCCTAAAGGCCTTGTAGGGCTCCAGTAGCACCCATGGGTGTCCTATAGCACCCATTGGTGCCCTGCAGCACCCATACGTCCCTAAAGGCCCTGTAGGGCTCCAGGAGCACCCATAGGTGCCCTGTAGCACCCATACGTCCCTCAAGGTCCTGTAGGTGTCCAGTAGCACCCATAGGTGCCCAGTAGCACCCATACACATCTGAAGGTCCCCTAGCTGCCCTATAGCACCCATGGGTGCCCAGAGGTCCCTCAGCTTCCCAGTAGCACCCATGGGTGCCCAGTAGCACCCATACGCATCTAAAGGCCCCAGAGCTGCTCTGTAGCACCCATGGGTGCCCAGTGGTCCTTCAGCTTCCCAGTAGCACCCATGGGTGCTCAGTAGCACCCATACACATCCAAAGGCCCCAGAGCTGCTCTGTAGCACCCATGGGTGCCCAGAGGTCCCTCAGCTTCCCAGTAGCACCCATGGGTGCCCAGTAGCACCCATACCCGTCCGAGGGTCCCCTATCTGCCCTATAGCACCCATGGGTACCCAGCAGCACCCATGGGTGCCCCTCCCCACCCCCACAACCACACGGACACCGGGACAACGGGCGCACCCCTTGGTCTCGGGGGCCACCGCTGAGCATTGAGGGCCACCCATGGGTGCCAGGGGGATCCGGGTGGGGGTCGGGGGCACCCCTGGGTGTCGGCGGGGGGGCACCCATGGGTGCTGGCGCAGGTGCTGGGGGCGGCGCGGGCAACGCGGGCGGCGCTGGACGAGGTGACGGCGCGGCACCAGGAGCTGCTGCGGCTGGAGCGGGGCCTGCGCGAGCTGGGGGAGCTCTTCGTGCTGCTGGGGGCCACCGTCGAGGGGCAGGTGGGCAAACTGGGAGCACTGGGAGGGACTGGGAGGGGAGTGGGGGACAGTGGGAGGGGCTGGGGAGGGAGTGGGGGGCGCTGGGAGGGGACTGGGAGGGACTGGGGGGGACTGGGAGGAACTGGAAGGAGACTGGGAGTGAGTTGGGGGGTAGTGGGAGGGACTGGGAGGAGACTGGGAGCGAATTGGGGGGTACTGGGAGGGACTGGGAGGGGATTGTGGGGCACTGGGAAGGACTGGGAGGGACTGGGAGGGGATTGGGGAGCACTGGGAGGGACTGGAAGGGGATTAGGGGGCACTGGGAGGGAAGTGGGAGGGACTGGGAGGGAATTGGGGGGCACTGGGAGGGACTGGGAGGTACTGGGAGGGTACAGGAGTGTCCTGGGCAGCTGTGCTGGTGCCTACTGGTCCGTACTGGTTTATACTGGTTCATACTGGTCCGTACTGGTGCCTACTGGCCTGTACTGGTGGTTCATACTGGTGCCTACTGGCCCATACCGATCCATACTGGTTTATATTGGTTTTATATTAGTTCCTAGTGGTACGTACTGGTCCCTACTGGTTTATACTGGTTCCTACTGGTCTGTACTGATGCCTACTGGTCTGTACTGGTGCCTACTGGCCCATGCTGTTGTCCCATACTGGTCCGTACTGGTTTATATTGATTTTATATTGGTGCCTACTGGTCCGTGCTGGTTTACACTGGTCCGTGCTGGTTTACACTGGTCCGTATCAGTTTATACTGGTCCGTACTGGTTTATACTGTTTTGTACTAGTTTATACTGGTTCATACTGGTCTGTACTGGTGCCTACTGGCCCATTCTGGTGGTTCGTACTGGTGCCTAGCATCCTGTACTGGATTATATTGGTTCCTACTGGTCCGTACTGCTTTATGCTGGTCCGTACTGGTTTATACTGGTCCATGCTGGTTTATACTGGTCCATAGTGGTACCTACTGGCCCACACTGTTGGCCCACACTGGCCCGTACTGCTCCGTACTGGTTTATATTGGTTTTATATTGGTTTATACTGGTCTGTACTGTTTTATACCAGTCTGTGCTGGTTTATATTGGTTCATACTGGTTCATAGTGGTTCATACTGGTTTATACTGGTGCGCAGGGGGAGGTGATCGACCGCATCGAGAAGAACATTCTGGAGTCGGGGACCTGCGTGCGCAAGGGCCACCAGCACCTGGGGACGGCGCGGGAGCACCAGCGCGGGGCGCGGCGGGTGGGGACATGGGGGGGGAGGGGACACGGGGGGAGGGGTCACGGGTGGCATCTGGGGGTGGTGGCACTTGGGGTGGGGGCACTTGGTGGCATTTGGGTGGTGGCACTGGGTTGGGGACACCTGGATTTGGTGGCACTTGGTGGCACTTGGGTTGGTGGCACTTGGTGACACTTGGGTTGGTGGCATTGGGTTGGGGACACCTGGGTTTGGTGGCACTTGGTGGCATTTGGGTGGTGGCACTTGGGTTGGTGGCACTTGGTGGCACTTGGTGGCATTTGGGTGGTGGCACTGGGTTGGTGGCACTTGGTGGCACTTGGTGGCATTGGTGGCATTTGGGTGGTGGCATTGGGTTGGTGGCACTTGGTGGCGCTCGGGGTTGGTGGCATTGGGTTGAGGACACCTGGATTTGGTGGCACTTGGTGGCATTTGGGTGGTGGCACTGGGTTGGTGGCACTTGGTGGCACTCGGGGTTGGGGGCACTTGGGGTTGGTGGCATTGACTTGGTGGCACTTGGGTTGGTGGCCCTTGATGTCATTGGGTTGGTGGCACCTCCGAGTGGTGGCACTGGGTTGGTGGCACCTGGATTTGGTGGCACTTGGTGGCATTGGGTTGGTGGCACTTGGTGGCATTGGGTTGGTGGCACTTGGGTTGGTGGCACCTGGATTTGGTGGCACTTGGTGGCATTTGGGTGGTGGCATTGGGTTGGTGGCACTTGGGTTGGTGGCACTTGATGTCATTGGGTTGGTGACACCTTGGGTTGGTGGCACTGGGTTGGTGGCACCTGGATTTGGTGGCACTTGGGTTGGTGGCACTTGGGTTGGTGGCACTTGGTGGCATTTGGGTGGTGGCATTGGGTTGGTGGCACTTGGGTTGGTGGCACTTGATGTCATTGGGTTGGTGACACCTTGGGGTGGTGGCATTGGGTTGGTGGCACATGGGATTGGTGGCACTTGGGTTGGTGGCACCTGGATTTGGTGGCACTTGGGTTGGTGGCATTGGGTTGGTGGCACTTGGTGGCATTGGGTTGGTGGCACTTGGGTTGCTGGCACCTGGATTTGGTGGCACTTGGGTTGGTGGCACTTGGTGGCATTGGGTTGGTGGCACTTGGTGGCATTGGGTTGGTGGCACTTGGGTTGCTGGCACCTGGATTTGGTGGCACTTGGGTTGGTGGCACTTGGTGGCATTGGGTTGGTGGCACTTGGGTTGCTGGCACCTGGATTTGGTGGCACTTGGGTTGGTGGCACTTGCGCTGGTGGCACTTGGTGGCACTTGGGTTGGTGGCATTGGGTTGGGGACACCTGGATTTGGTGGCACTTGGGGTGGTGGCACTGGGTTGGTGGCACCTGGGACTGGTGGCATTGGTGTCATGTGGGTTGGTGGCACTTCAGTTGATGTCATCAGGTTGGTGGCACTTGGGGTTGATGGCACTTTGGTTGGTGTCCTTGGGTCGGTGGCACCCAAGGGTGGTGGCGTCGGGTTGGTGGCACCCAAGGGTGGTGACCCCTTGTGGGTGGGTGGCGTCGGGTTGGTGGCACCTGGATTTGGTGGCATCGGGTTGGTGGCACCCGGGGGTGGTGACATCGGGGTGGTGGCACCCATGGGTGGTGGCACCCGGGGGTGGTGGCCTGTCCCCAACCTGTCCCCGCTGTCCCCCCGCAGAAGAAGCTGCTGGTGGCCGCCTGCGTCCTCGTCACCGTCCTCATCGTCGCTGCCATCATCGCTGCCACCGCGGCCACCGGGTAGCACTGGGACCGACCGGTGAGGGCACTGGGAGCACTGGGGAGGAACTGAGAGGGACTGGGATGAACTGGGAGGGACTGGGAGGGACTGGGAGGGGCGCTGTGGGCAACTGGGGGGCACTGGGAGGGACTGGGAGGGGCGCTGTGAGCAGCTAGGGGGACTGGGATGAACTGGGAGGGACTGGGAGGGGTGCTGTGGGCAACTGGGGGGCACTGGGAGGGACTGGGAAGGGCGCTGTGAGCAGCTAGGGGGACTGGGATGAACTGGGAGGGACTGGGAGGGGTGCTGTCACCAACTGGGGAGGACTGGGATGAACCAGGTTGAACTGGGAGGAACTGGGAGGGACTGGGAGGGGTGCTGTCACCAACTGGGGAGGACTGGGATGAACTGGGAGGCACTGGGATGAACTGGAATGAACTGGGGGTGACTGGGAGGGTCTAGCAGAATGAACTGGGAGGCACTGGGATGACCTGGGGGTGACTGGGTTGAACTGGGATGAACTGGGGGTGACTGGGAGGGTCTAGCGGAATGAACTGGGAGGCACTGGGATGACCTGGGGGTGACTGGGTTGAACTGAAATGAACTGGGAGGAACTGGGGGTAACTGGGCGGGTCCAGGAGGATGAACTGGGGGTGACTGGGATGAACTGGGAGGCACTGGGATGAACTGGGGGTGACTGGGGGGGTCTAGGGGGATGAACTGGGTTGAACTGGGAGGTACTGGGATGAACTGGGAGGCACTGGGCCACCACCACCGCACCCCAGCCCACCGACGTCACTTCCCCTCCAGGCCCCGCCCACGGCCGGCCGCCATTGGCCCACACTACCCCCACCGGTGCCTTCGCCCCGCCCCTTGTGGGCGGGGCCCACTTCCTGCCTCGAACGACGTCACTTCCTGTCCTCCTAATTTGGGGGGGGGGGGCGCCCCACGACCATGCCGCCATCTTGCGCGCCTCGCTCCGAGCTACCTCCTGCCCCCCCGTCCCCAAAATGTCCCCAACCCCCCCCCACTGTGTCCCCAAGGACCCCCCCCCTTGTCCCCAAAGCCCCCCACGGTGTCCCCAAGCCCCCCCCCACCCCGCCCCGTACCTCAAAAAAGGGGGGGGGGGGGAGGAAAGTGGAGGGGGACACCCCAAAATAAAGCACTTTTCACCCCAAAATTTCGCCCCGCGTCCCTGCCACCCCCTTGATGTCCCCCCCCCCGGCGTGACCCACATCCTGTGTCACCGTGCGGGGAGGTGACACAAGTGTCACCCCCCCCCCCCCCCCGATGTGAGTCATCGCTGCCAGGAACTTTGGGGTTTTTTGGGTTTTTTTGGTTAATTATTTTTTTGGGGGGGGACACACGTGGAGGGGCTTCGCCCCCCAAGTGTGGGGCGCGGGGTGGGGGACGAGGAGGGGCCGTGAAGCCACTGGGGAAGGGGGGGGGGGGGGAGGACGTAAGGGGGCCTCCACCCCCCCGGCTCGGCCACAAGGAGAGGCTGCTGCTGGTGAGTACGGAGGGAGCTGCGCGGCCCCGTGTCCCCCGCGTCCGTGGCCTCCCTTGGCCTCCGTGTCCTCCGTGTCCTCCTTTTCCATGGCCTCCATGTCCTCTGTGTCCTCCTTTTCCATGGCCTCCATGGCCTCCGTGTCCTCCTTTTCCATGTCTTCCATGGCCTCCGTGTCCTCCTTTTCCATGGCCTCCGTGTCCTCCTTTTCCATGGCCTCCGTGTCCTCCGTGTCCTCCTTTTCCATGTCTTCCATGGCCTCCACATCCTCCTTTTCCACGTCCTCCACATCCTCCGTGTCCTCCTTTTCCACGTCCTCCACATCCTCCGTGTCCTCCTTTTCCATGTCTTCCATGGCCTCCGTGTCCTCCTTTTCCATGTCTTCCATGGCTTCCACGTCCTCCTTTTCCATGGCCTCCACATCCTCCCTTTCCACGTCCTCCACGTCCTCCTTTTTTGTGTCCTCCACATCCTCCACATCCTTCATTTCCATCTTCTCCATGTCCTCCCTTTCCACGTTCTCCACATCCTCCGTGTCCTCCTTTTCCATGGTCTCCATGTCCTCTACATCCTCCTTTCCCATGTCCTCCACATCCTCCATGTCCTCCTTTTCCATGGCCTCCACGTCCTCCGTGTCCTCCTTTTCTGCATCCTTCACGTCCTCCACGCCCTCCACTTCCATGTTCTTCATGTCTTCCACCTCCTCCTTTTCCATGTCCTCCGTGTCCTCCACATCCTCCTTTCCTGTCCTCCACGTCCTCCCTTTCCACGTCCTCCGTGTCCTCCTTTTCTGCGTCCTCCACGTCCTCCACATCCATGTCCTTCACGTCCTCTACGTCCTCCATTTCCATGTCTTCCACGTCCTCCACATCCTCCGTGTCCTCCACGTCCTCCTTTTCCATGTCCTCCACGTCCTCTATCTCCCTCATTTCCATGTCCTCCACTTCTACGTCCTCTACATCCTCCCTTTCCATGTCCTCCACGTCCTCTACATCCTCCGTGTCCTCTATGTCCCCCATTTCCATGTCCTCCACATCTACAGCCTCCCTTTCCAAGTCCTCCACGTCCTCCGTGTCCTCTATTTCCCTGTCCTCCATCTCCTCGTCCTCCATTTCTATGTCTTCCATGTCCTCTACAGCCTCCCTTTCCCTGTCCTCCATGTCCTCCGTGTCCCCCATTTCCATGTCCTCCATGTCCCCCGTTTCCATGTCCTTGATGTCCTCCACGTCCTCGATGTTCTCCACGCCTTCCAAGTCCCCGATGTCCCCCTTGTCCTCCGTGTCCCCCACGCCCCCCTCGTCCCCCTTCTCCTCCATGCCCCCCATGTCCTCCATGTCCTCCACGTCCTTGATGTCCCCCGTGTCCTCCTTGTCCTCCCTTGTCCCCCTCTTCCTCCATGTCCTCGATGTTCTCCGTGTCCCCCTTGTCCCCCTTGTCCTCCACATCCCCATGTCCACGTCCTCATCATCACCCCCACGTCCCCATGTCCCCACCGCCACGTCACCGTCCCCACGTCCTTGTCACCTCCACATCCCCACCATCACGTCCCCACCGCCACGTCCCCACCACCACGTCCCTGTCCCCGGCGCCACGTCAGTGTCACCAGGGCCCCCTGACCACAGCGCCACGTCCCCATGACCACAGCGCCACGTCACCGTCCCCAAGGCGTGCCATCTTCGCCCCCTTGGCCCCAGCCCCGCGGCCACCTTGGCACTTTTCTTGTCCCCATCGCCACGTCCCCGTCCCCGTGTCCTTGTCCCCACCATCATCTCGATGTCCCCGTCGCCGCGTCCCCATCACCAACGTCGTCGTCCCCATCCTCAGGTCCTTGTCCCCATCTCAACGTCCTTGTCCCCACCATCATCTCCATGTCCCCATCTCCATGTCCCCATCCCCACGTCCTTGTCCCCATCCTCAGGTCCTTGTCCCTATCTCCACGTCCCCGTCACTGTGTCCCCATCGTCACATCCTCGTCCCCATCCCCTTGTCCCCATCCCCATGTCCTTGTCCCTATCTTCAGGTCCTTGTCCCCATCTCCATATCCCCGTGTCCTCGTCCCCATCACCACGTCCCCACCATCATCTCCACGTCCCCATCCCCACGTCCTTGTCCCCATCCCCATGTCCCCATCACAATGTCCTTGTCCCCGTCCTCATGTCCGCATCCCCACGTCCTTGTCCCCATCCCCTTGTCCCCATCGCCACCTCCCTATCTTCACGTCCTTGTCCCCATCCCCACGTCCTTGTCCCCACCCTCATGTCCTTGTCCCCATCACCATGTCCCAACGTCCTTGTCCCCGTCCCCACGTCCTTGTCCTTGTCCCCATCCTCACGTCCTTGTCCCCGTCCCCACGTCCTTGTCCCCACCCTCACGTCCTTGTCCCCATCCCCACGTCCCCACCACCATCTCCTTGCCCCCGCCCTCACCTCCTCATCCCCTCTCCCCACAGGGCCACCGCCGCCACTGCCGCCGCCGCCACGATGTCCCCCCCCCACCGCCCCTCCCCCTCGCCGCCCCTCCTGGCCCTCCTCACCCTCCTCCTCTGCCCCCCGTCCCGTCCCCACTGCCACCGTGCCACGGGGCAGGCCTGCGACGTCCCCCTGGTCCCCGGCACCGACATCTTGGGCTTGGGGCTGGACGTCACCACCTTGTCCCCAACGGAGGGACAAGCCCTGGACATCTCGGGACCCCCCGAGACCCCCAAGGGACCGTGCGTTATCTGCCGGGACCCATTACACGACGGTCGCCCCCTCCGGCTCCCCCCGGGGGCCGGGAAGTGGCGGGCGGGTCGCAAGTGCAAGGCGAAGACCACGGTGGCCGAGGGGACGTCGGCGGTGGGGAGGATGGTGGCCAAGGTGGAGGAGGTGGCCCAGGGCTGGCGGGTGGGCTTGGGGACGGCGGTGAAGCCGGGGGCCGGGGTGGCCGTGGCGGTGGCCGGGTCCCACTCGCGGGTGGCCGAGTTCGGGATGCAGCGGCAGCGGGAGGACCGCTACAGCTTCGCCAGCAACGAGGTGCACTGCGTGCACTACTGGTGGGTCCGGGGGAAGCGGGGGTCCTTCCTCTCCTGTCCTCCATCATCATCATCATCGTCTCCTCCATCTACTCCGTCTCCTCTTTTTCATCTTCTTCATCTCTTCCATCTTCTTCGTCTCCTCCATCTCCTCCATCTCCTCTTTCATCTTCATCTCTTCCATCTTCTTCGTCTCCTTCGTCTCCATCTCCTCCATCTTCTTCCTCTCCTCCTCCATCTCCGCCATCATCTTCATCCCTCCTTTATCTCTCCTCCGTCTTCTCTGTCTCCGTCATCTTCATCTCCATCTCTTCCATCTCCTCCATCTTCTTCCTCTCCTCCTCCGTCTCCTCCGTCATCTTCATCCCTCCTCCATCTCCATCATCTTCACTCTTCCTCCATCACCTCCTCTTCCACAGCCCCCAACCCCTCCCCAAACCCCATTGCCCCCTCCAGTACCCCCATAGCGCCCTGCAGACCCCCCCAACCACCCCACAGACCCCCCCAACCACCCCATAGACCCTTCCAATACCCTGCAACCGCCCCATAGACCCTTCCGACACCCCATAGACCCTCTCCAATCACCCCATAGACCCCCCAATCACCCCATAGACCCCCCAATCACCCCATAGAGACCCCCAACCACCCCCGTAGACCCCCTCCAATCACCCCAGAGACCCTTCCAATACCCCCCAACCACCCCACAGACCCTTCCAACATCCCGTAGACCCTTCCAACACCCCATAACCCCCCCAATCACCCCATAGACTACCACAACACCCCACAGACCCCCTCAATCACCCCATAGACCCCCCCCAATCACCCCATAGACCCCCCCCAATCACCCCATAGACTACCCCAACACCCCGTAGACCCCCTCAATCACCCCATAGACCCCCAATCACCCCAGAGACCCTTCCAATACCCCCCAACCACCCCACTGACCCTTCCAACATCCCATAGACCCCCCCAATCACCCCATAGACCCCCCCAATCACCCCATAGACCCCCTCCAACAACCCCATAGACCCCCTCCAACCACCCCGTAGACCCCCTCCAATCACCCCATAGACCCCCAATCACCCCAGAGACCCTTCCAATACCCCCCAACCACCCCACAGACCCTTCCAACATCCCATAGACCCCCCCAATCACCCCGTAGACCCCCCCAATCACCCCGTAGACCCCCCCAATCACCCCCTAGACCCCCCCAATCACCCCATAGAGCCCCCAATCACCCCATAGACCCTTCCAACACCCCATAGACCCTTCCAATACCCCCCAACCACCCCACAGACCCTTCCAACACCCCATAACCCCCCCCCCAAACACCCCAGAGACCACCCCAACACCCCATAGTCCCCCTCAATCACCCCATAGACCCCCCCTCAATCATTCTATGGCCACCCCAATCACCCCACAGACCCCCCCCCAAATCACCCCACAGCCCCCCGCTACGTCCACCCCCTGCCCGCACTGATCTCCCTCCCTCTCCCCCCCCCCCAGGATCTCGGCCTCCAACCCTCCCCGTCCGTCCCCCCACTTCCTGCGAGCCGTGAAGGCATTGCCCCCCCACTTCACCCCGGACACCGCCGCCGACTACGGCGAGCTCCTGGCCGCCTACGGCACCCACTACATCCAGTCGGCCCAACTGGGGGGCCGCCTGCGCGCCGTCACTGCCATCCGCACCTGCCAGGCCACCGCGGCAGGGCTGAGCGCCCAGGAAGTGGCCGACTGCTTGAAGGTGGAAATGGCCGCCAACGCCGGTCCCGTCCAGTTCCAAGCCATGGCCAAGGCCTGCAAGAGAGCCCGGGCAAGCAACCGAGCCAACGCCAGCTTCAACGAGGTCTTCAGTGAGCGCTTGGTGGAGGTGGAAGGCGGCGAGGAGCACGGCGACCTACTCTACGGTAGGCCCGAGGCCTACACAAAATGGCTGCAGGGCCTGCCCCGCCTCCCCGGCCTGGTGGCGTCCAACGTCCGGCCTCTCCACACCCTCGTGCCCAAATCCGACAAGCGGCGCGGGGCGTTACGGGCGGCCATCGGGCACTACATCGCCTGGCGGGCCTTGCGGCTCAACTGCAGCCAGGCCTGCACCGGCGGCCGCCATCTTGTGGGCCCCTGCCAATGCAGTTGCACGGCCAACGCTGCCGTCACCACCGGCTGCTGCTCGCGGCACCGGGGCATGGCGCAGGTGACGGTGCTGGTGCAGGAGGGGCAGGGGTGGCAGGGGGACCTCTTTTCGGCCACCGACGCCTACGTCCGGGTGTTTCTGGGAGGCCGGCGGGCGCAGACGGCACCGGTGTGGAACAACAACCACCCGAAATGGCGGGCACGGTTGGATTTGGGGATGCTCGACCTCGTCCCCGGCGCCGTCCTGAAGTTGGAGGTGTGGGACCGCGACAACGGGTGGGACGACGACCGCCTGGGGACCTGCACGGAGCCCGTGGAGGCTGGGCGGACCCGCGAGGTCGTCTGCTTCGCCGGGAAAGGCCACCTCAAGTTCAGCTACCTGGCAGCATGCGGGCCAGCTCTGGGGGGGCCCCTCTGCCAGGACTACGTCCCGCAGCCCCCCCGGACCAACGGGGGCCTCTACCACCTCTCCCACTGGCCACCGAGGGCCAGTGATGGCCCCGTGACTTGGCCCACCCAAGAGGAACAGGAGGACGAGGAAGAGGACGAAGGCAAGAGCCTCCACGGGGACTTTGGGGAGTCCCTGGGGGGCTCCTGGGACGAGGACGAGTCGTGGGAGGACCTCGGTGATGTGGAGGACGGAGACGGGGAGGCCGCCAGTGGCCTCCCGGAGGCTCGGGCTGGTTCGAGGGAAGCTTCCGCAGAGGTCGATTCCTCGCCTGGCCTCCAAGATCCATCTTTTGACCTCAAAAAGGCTTCTCCAGACCTCCAGGATTCCAATTTCGGCCTCCAGAAGGATCTTGTGGACCTCCAGGATCCATCATCGGGCCTTGAGGAGGCTTCTCCAGACCAAGAGCCCTCTTTTGGCCTCAAAAAGGCTTCTCCAGGCCTCCAAAATCCCAATTTCGGCCTCCGGGAGGATCTCGCGGAGCTCCAGGATCCATCATCGGGCCTCGAGGAGGATCTCCTGGGCCTCCAGGAGCCCCATTTTGGCCTCAAATCTTCTCCAGGCCTTCAAAATCCCAAATTTGGCCTCCGGGAGGATCTTGCGGAGCTCCAGGATCCATCTTCTGGCTCCGGAGAAGGGCCTCCAGCCCCCCAACATGGTCCTCCAGCCCCCTAAGCTCGGCCCCCCCAGGAGGCCAGACCTCCTCCAGGTCCTCCGTGGCCTCCAGCCTCCGCGCCTCCAACCGGGGCAGGATTAAACGCTTTTTGCTGCAGCCCCCCCTCAGCCTGGTCTCTTGGGAGGGACTGGGAGGGGACTCGGAGGTCACTGGGAGGGGCTGGGGTAGACTGGAGGGGGATTGGGAGGGACTGGGAGGGACTGGGAGGGGACTCGGAGGTCACTGGGAGGGACTGGGAGGGACTGGGAGGGGACTGGGAGTAACTGAGAGGGACTAGGAGGTAACTGGGAGGGACTGGGAGGGGACTGGGGGGCACTGGGAGGCACTCGAGGTCACTGAAGGGGACTGGGAGGGGACTGGGAGGGTCTGGGAGGCACTGGGAGGGGACTGGGAGGTAACTGGGAGGTACTGGGGGGCACTGGGAGGCTCTGGGAGGTCACTGAGGGGCACTGGGAGGTACTGGGAGGGGACTGAGAGGTAACTGGGAGGGACTGGGAGGTACTGGGAGGGGACTGGGAGGCTTCTTCAGCCCCACAGCCCCCACAACCCCCCCCAAGAGCCCCACAGCACCCCACAACCCCCCCCCAGCAACCCCATAGCTCCCCCTGGAAGCCCCCCAGGGACCCCAGAGACCCCCCCAGCACCCCATAGAGCCCCCCCCAAACCACCCCAAATCCCTTATAGGGCCGGGGGGGGGGGCCCCCAATTTCCCGGGGGGGGGGGGGGGGGCGGGGGCCGGATCCTGCCCCCGTGACGCCGAGGGCGGAAGAGCTTGGCCGGGGCCACCCGCAGCGCCCCATGGCGCCCCATAGCGCCCCACAAAGCCAGGTACGCCGCCCCCCACTCCCCCCACCCCATAACCCTCCCGGCCCTATAGCTGCCCCATAGAAAGCCCCCCCCCCCCCCCACCAGCCCCATAGGGAACCGCAGCATCACCCGTAGAGGCCAAGAGCAGCGGCCCTATAAGTCCCCTCCCCACCCCATAGACTACCCCCCCCCAGCCCCATAGATCGCTCCCTGCCCCATAGAGCCCTATAGGAACCCCATAGCCCCCTCCCCACCCCATAGCCCCCTCCCAGCCCTATAGAGCCCCGTAGGAACCCCATACCCCCCCAGGAACCCCACAGACCCCTCCCCACCCTATAGATCCCTCCCGGCCCCATAGAGCCCTATAGAAACCCCATACCGCCCCCCAGGAACCCCACAGACCCCTCCCCACCCTATAGATCCCTCCCGGCCCCATAGAGCCCTATAGAAACCCCATACCGCCCCCCAGGAACCCCACAGACCCCTCCCCACCCTATAGATCCCTCCCGGCCCCATAGAGCCCTATAGAAACCCCATACCGTCCCCCAGGAACCCCACAGACCCCTCCCCACCCTATAGATCCCTCCCGGCCCCATAGAGCCCTATAGGAACCCCGTAGCCCCCTCCCAGCCCCATAGAGCCCTATAGGAACCCCGTAGCCCCCTCCCAGCCCCATAGAGCCCTATAGGAACCCCACGGCTCCCTCCCAACCCCATAGAGACCCCCCCACACACTATAGGAACCCTATAGAGCCCCCCTCCAGCCCTATAGAAACCCCATAACCCCCTCCAAACCCCATAACCCTCTCCCAGCCCCATAGATCTCTCCCAGCCCCATAGAGCCCTATAGGAACCCCATAGCCCCCTCCCCACCCCATAGCCCCCTCCCTAGCCCCATATCCCCCCCCCAGCCCCATAGAAACCCCATAGCCCCCCCTACCCACCCCATATCCCCCCCACCACCCCCACATCCCACCCCCAGCCCCATAGAGCCCCCCCCAACCCCATATCTCCCCCCCAGCCCCATAGAAACCCCATAACCCCCCCCAGCCCCATAACCCCCCCAGCCCCATAGAACCCCCCCAACCCCCCCAACCCCATAGACTCCCCCCCAACCCCATAAAGCTCCCCCCAACCCCCCCCCAAACCCTATAGACCCCCCCAACCCCATAGACCACCCCCCAACCCCATAGAGCCCCCCCAACCCCCCAGCCCCCCCCACCCCATAGAGCCCCCCCCAACCCCCCCACCCCATAGAGCCCCCCCAACCCCCCCACCCCATAAAGCTCCCCCCAACCCCCCCCAAACCCTATAGACCCCCCCAACCCCTATAGACCCCCCCAACCCCATAGACCACCCCCCAACCCCATAGAGCCCCCCCAACCCCATAGAGCCCCCCCAACCCCCCAACCCCCCCACCCCATAGAGCCCCCCCAACCCCATAGAGCCCCCCCCAACCCCCCCACCCCATAGAGCCCCCCCAACCCCCCCACCCCATAGACCCCCCCCAACCCCCCCAACCCCATAGAGCCCCCCGCAACCCCCCAACCCCCCCACCCCATAGAGCCCCCCCAACCCCCCCAACCCCATAGAGCCCCCCCAACCCCCCCACCCCATAGACCCCCCCCAACCCTCCCCAACCCCATAGACCCCCCCCAACCCCATAACCCCCCCCCCCCAAAAATAAAAATGCCCCCCCCGTGGGCCCTGGCCCTGACCCTGCTGTGGGTCCCGGGGGCCGTGGGGCGCCCCACGGCTCCGCCGCCCCCCCCCGAGTGCCCCCCAGTTTGCGGGCGCTGCCTGGGGGCCATGGTGGGGCTGGGGGCGCTGGGGGGGGCCCTGATGCTGGCGGGGGGGCTCCTGTGCCAGCAGCTCCTGCTCCGGGGGGGGGGGACGGGACAGGACAGCCCCCCCCCCCCGCCCCGAGCTTTGGGGACCCCCTCCCCCGCCCTGGGGGGACGACGACCCCCCCCTCCCCCCGCCCCCGCCGCCGAAAATTTGGGGGGCGGACCCCCCCGGCCCCCCCCAGCCCCGCGTCACCTTGAGGGATATCGGGGATTTTTTTCAGCGGGGGGGGAAGGGGTAAAAAAAAAAAAAAGGGGGGGGGGGAGCCCCAAAAATGCCCCCCCCGAAGGGTTGGGGGGGGACCCCGAAAGGGTTGGGGGGAGGTGGGGGGTTGGGGGGGGGGGCGGGATTGTGATTTGGGGGGGGGGGGGAGCGGCGATGGGGAGAGGTTGGGGGGGGGGGCTGAAAGGGTTTTGGGGTGCCCCGAAACCGCCGATTAGGAATTTTGGGGTGCCCCGAAACCGCCAATCAGGTGGTTTGGGGGGGTCCTGAAACCGCCAATCAGGAGTTTTGGGGTGCCCCGAAACTGTCAATCAGGTGGTTTGGGGGGGTCCTGAAACCGCCAATCAGGAATTTTGGGGTGCCCTGAAACCGCCAATCAGGAGCATGGGGGTGCCCCAAAAATATCGGTTAGGACTGGGCCCCAAAAATGGTATTTAGGACTTTTGGGGTGCCTTGAAACCGCCTTTCAAGACCTTTGGGGTGCCCCGAAACCACCAATCAGGAATTTTGGGGTGCCCCGAAACCACCATTCAGGTGTTTTGGGGTGCCCTGAAACTGCCAATCAGGAGCACGGGGGTGCCCCAAAAATGTCAGTTAGGACTGGGCCCCAAAAATGTTATTTAGGACTTTTGGGGTGCCCTGAAACCGCCTTTCAAGACCTTTGGGGTTCCCTGAAACCGCCGATTAGGAATTTTGGGGTGCCCCGAAACCGCCATTCAGGTGTTTTGGGGTGCCCCAAAAATGTTATTTCGGACTGTGCCCCGAAAACGGTATTAAGATTTTTTTTGGGGTGCCCTGAAACTGCCAATCAGGAATTTTGGGGTGCCCTGAAACTGCGAATCAGGAGCACGGGGGTGCCCCAAAAATATCAGTCAGGACTGGGCCCCAAAAATGTTCTTGAGGACTTTTGGGGTGCCCTGAAACCACCAACACATTCAAGGAACTATGGGGCACCCCGAAACTGCCAACTTCTCCACAGACCTATGGGGCACCCCGAAACCACCAACATCTCCATGGACCTATGGGGCACCCCAAAACCACCAACACATCCAAAGATCTATGGGGCACCCCGAAACCACCACACTTTGATGGATGTATGGGGAGCCCCGAAACCAACCACGGACCTATGGGGCACCCCAAAACCACCAACACATCCAAGAATCTATGGGGTACCCCAAAACCACCACACATTGATGGACCTATGGGGAACTATGGGGAACCCCGAAACCAACCACGGACCTATGGGGCACCCCGAAACCGCCAACTTCTCCATGGACCTATGGGGCACCCCGAAACCACCAACTTCTCTATGGACCTATGGGGTACCCCGAAACCACCAACTTCTCCATGGACCTATGGGGCACCCCAAAACCACCAACACGTCCAAGAATCTATGGGGCACCCCAAAACTGCCAACACATTGATGGACCTATGGGGAGCCCCGAAACCAACCACGGACCTATGGGGCACCCCGAAACCGCCATCTTCTCCACGGACCTATGGGGCACCCCAAAACCACCAACTTCTCCATGGACCTATGGGGCACCCCAAAACCACCAACACATCCAAGCATCTATGGGGTACCCCAAAACCACCACACATTGATGGACCTATGGGGAGCCCCGAAACCAACCACGGACCTATGGGGCACCCCGAAACTGCCAACTTCTCTACAGACCTATGGGGCACCCCGAAACCGCCAACACATCCAAAGATCTATGGGGCACCCCGAAACCGCCAACTTCTCCACGGACCTATGGAGCACCCCGAAACCACCAACGGCTCCCGGCCCTTTGGGACGCCCCGAAACTGCCGCGAGCCCCCCCAAATCCCGCAGGGGCCCCCAAGCTGTGGGGCCCCGCCCTGGGTGGCGCTTCCTGCCGGCGCTCCCCGCTTCCTGCCCGCGCCGCGCTCGCGCTGTCCCCCACCAACGGCTGCGGCCCCGAAGGTACCGGGGGGCTTTTTTATTTTGGGGGTGCTGGGGGGGTGGGGGGGGCACCCAAGGGTGCTGGGGGGCACCCAAGGGTCCTGGGGGTGGGGGTTGGGTGGGGGACGAGGGCGTTATGGGGTGCTCAAGGGCGCTGGAGGAAGTTGGGGTGACAAGTGTGTGGGGGGTAAGGATGCTGTAGGGACGTGGGGGCGGGTCCCAAGGGTGCTGGGGGGCACCCAAGGGTGCTGTGGGGGCTTAGAGGGCCCCAAGGTGTTATGGGGAGCCAAGGGTGCTGCGGAGCACCCAAGGGTGCTGTGGGGAACCCGAAGGTGCAACGGGGGACTTGCGGCTTCCAAGCGTGCCGCGGGGAATCCCAAGGGTGCCCCGGGGCACCCAAGGGTGCTGGGGGGGAACGGAAAGGTCCCGAGGGTGCTACGGGGGACTGAAGGGTCCCAAGGGTGCTGTGGGGACTTTGGGGGGGCCAAGGGTTTTATTGGGAGTGTGGGGTGACAAGGGGGGGTTGTGGGGCACCCAAGGGTGCTACAGGGACTAAGGCGGGGGTGGACCAAAGGCTGTCGGGGGGAGCACCCAAGGGTGCTACGGGGACCCAAGGGTGCTATGGGGTGGGAGTTTCGGGTGCCGAGGGGGTTGTGGGTGCCCAGAGGGTGCTAGGGGAAATGGGGGGGGGGGGGGGGGGGATGGAGCACCCAAGGGTGCTATGGGGAGTCCCAGTGAGGCTCTGTTTGGGGGGGGGGAGGCTGAGAGCATTGGGGAGGGGGAGGGTCCCAAGGGTGCTGGGGTGGTCCCAAGGGTGCTGGGGTGGTCCCAAGGGTGTTGAGGGGGGGGTCGCATGGGTGCTGTGTCCCCCCACAGGGACCCCGGGACATGTGGGGCCTCCCCCTGGCTCGCTTGGCCACCGCCCTCTGCGCCCTCCTGGCCACCCGCCTCACCTCCCAGGACCCCTCCGTGGCCACCACCAAGGACCACCAGGTGGCCACCGCCACCTTCACCACTTCCGCCCCGGTGGCCACTGAGGACCAGCAGCTGGCCACCACTGGGGCGCTACCGGAGACCAGCCCGAGGGCGTCCCAGCGGCCCAAGAGTCACCTCGGGGACCTGGTGGCCACCACCGAGGACCACCAGGACCCCGTGGCTGGCTCCCGACCAGCTTTGAAGAGCGGCGGTGGCCACCACGAGGGGCCGGAGGCCACCAGTAGCCACCACCATGCCGTCATGGAGGCCACCCTTTGGATGACCACGGTGGCCACCACCGGTGGCCACCAACCGATGGTGGAGCCCACTGTTGATCGCCAAGTTGTCGGTGACCTCACCAGTCACCAGCCACCCTTGGAGGCCACCAGTGGCCACCGGCAGGAGGTGCTGGCCACCACTGAAGCCCAAATGACCTCATGGGTCCCCATGGGCCACCAGCCAACGTTGGAGGCCACCACCAGCCACGACCTGATTGTGGAGACCACCAGTGAAGACCAAAGGACCTCCTTGGTCTTCAGTAGCCAACAGCCAACGTTAGTGGCCACAGGTGGCCACCAACCATCTTGGAAGACCACCGTTGGCCACCAACCAACTTTGACGACCACCGTTGGCCACCAATCACCTTGGAAGACCACCGTTGGCTACCAATCGCCTTCGAAGACCACCGTTGGCCACAAATCACCTTGGAAGCCCACCCAAGGCCACCAACCACCTCGGAAGACCACCGTTGGCCACCACCCAACCCCGGTGGCCACCGTCGGCCACCAGCCAACCCTTGAGGCCACCGCTGGCCACCACCCAACCCCGACGACCACCAAGCTCCTCATGGCCCACCCGGGGGTGACGCCGGCCCCCCAGAGCGGCTCGTGGCGCTGGCTACTGGTAGCCGCGGTGGTGGCCATGCTGGCGGCCACCATGTTGCTGGCCTGGTGGCATTGCCACCGCCGGCGCCACTCGGGCTCCACGTCCTTTGGGCCGTGGGCCGGCCCGGCCTTGGTGGCCGAGGACGATGGCGGCGGTGGCACGGCCACGGTGACGCAGCCGCTGGTGGCCACCGTGGCCACCATGCAGCAGGAGCCCACGCTCAGCACCTTCCGGGCCACCTCCGGCTCCATGGCCATGGAGGAGCTGCCAGGACCCAAAGGGGAAGAAGCCCCGGCCAATGGGGATCCTGGGGCTCAGGCCACGCCCCCTACTTAGCCCCGCCCCCGACAGTTAGCTCCGCCCCTTGTTCCCACCCAAGGGACCCAGGTGGTCTCTGTCCCCAATTTCCTGTCCCCAATTTCCTGTCCCCTGTCCCCAATTTCCTGTCCCTGATTTCACGTCCTCTGTCCCCAATTTCATGTCCCCACTGTCCCCAATTTTGTGTCCCTTGTCCCCAATTTCCTGTCCTCTGTCCCCAATTTTGTGTCCCCGATTTCGTGCCCCCTGTCCCCAATTTCGTGCCCCCTGTCCCCAATTTCGTGCCCCCTGTCCCCAATTTTGTGTCCCCTGTCCCCAATTTCGTGCCCCCTGTCCCCAATTTTGTGTCCCCTCTGTCCCCAATTTCATGTCCCCTATCCCCAATTTCATGTCCCCCCCGTCCCCAGCCACCTGGGACCTTCCTCCCTGTCCCCACCTCCTCATCCTCACGTCCCCGCCAAAGGGTCCCAGGTGTCCCCCTCCCCCCAAATCCCAACGCCTTCATGTCCCCTCCCGTCCCCATCGGGGGACCCCGGTGCCGTTTCCGATGATAAGATTTATGTTTTTTTCTCCTTTTTTGTACTTTTTTTTTTCAGAAGCTATTTAATAAAAACGTCCAGACCGAGCTGAGGTGTCCCTGTGTCCCTCCCGAAAATATGTCGTCCCCCCCCATATAGAAGGAAGCCAGGGGAACCCATTTAACGCCCTTTTCCCTCCCAGTCTTCCCAGTTTGAGCCCCGCCATGTCCCGGAACTGGGTGGGACGTGGCATGGGGTGACACCTCAGTCACCCTTGGGTGACTCACGGGGCCCCGGGGCGCGCGTCTGCCTCTCCTAATTAACCTGGGTGCCGCCTGTCTGTGACATCACTGCTCCAGCACTTGATGAAGTCATTTCCAGGTTTATTTATTGCTTTCAGGAGGTGAGAACCAGCCCCGAAATGGGCTAAAACATGGGTTTTTTTCCCCAAGAGGACTGGGAAAGGAAATCCAAGATGGCCGCTCCCACAGCGGCGCCCTCGTCGGATGGCCGCCCGGTCCAGGAGGCTCTGCTCGGTCCAAGATGGCCGCCTGCTCGCCAGGACGGGGTCACGGCGGTCCCCCGACGCCAACGGATCCAACGTGGCCGCCCCCGAGACTCAACCCAAGATGGCCGCCGGACACTGGGGGTCAACCTGGTGATGGCCGCCACCACCGTGCCCCCAGCTCAGCCAAGATGGCCGCCTGGTGTGGGCACCGAGCCAAGATGGCTGCCGCACCCCAACAGGCCGGGCCGGGATGGCCGCGGGCCCTGCCTGGCCCATGGTTGCCCAACTCTGGTGGTTAAGGAGCCCAAGATGGCCGCCAATCCCAAGATGGCTGCCAATCCCAAGATGGCTGCCCCCAGCTCCACCCCCAAGATGGCTGCCCCCAGCTCCACACCCAAGATGGCCGCCCCCACCCCCCTTCAGCCCCAGAATGGCCACCATGGCCTACCCCAGGGTGGCCAGCAGCCCGCTGCAAGATGGCCACCCGCGGCGCGCTCGGTCACTAAATGGCCGCCCTTGGCCCTGCCTTCACAAGATGGCCGCACCTCCTGGCCCCACCCACCCCAAGATGGCTGCCCTAGGCCCCACCCCCAAGACGGCCATCCTAGGCCACACCCACCCCAAGATGGCCACCCTCAGCTCCACCCCCTAAGATGGTCGCCCTAGGCCCCACCCCCAAGATGGCTGCCCTTCTAGGCCCCGCCCCCAAGATGACCACCTAAGCCCCGCCCCCAATATGCCAACCCCAGGCTCCACCCCCTAAGAAGTCCACCCTAGGCCCCGCCCCCAAGATGGCCACCCTTCCAAGCCCCGCCCCCAATATGGCCGCCCTTGACGCCACCCCCACGATGACCACTGCTCTAGGCCCCGCCCCCAAGATCTCCACCCCTCTAGGCCCCGCCCCCAACATGGCCACAGCTCTAAGCCCCGCCCCCAGGGTGGCCGCCACCTCAGGCCCCGCCCCCAACATTGCCAACTAGGCCCCGCCCACTCCAAGATGCCCACCTAGGCCCCGCCCCCAAGATGGCCGCCGAAGGCCCCGCCCGCCCACAAGGCCCCGCCCCAAGCTGGCCACTCAGACCCCGCCCCCAGATTCTCCACCCCTTCAGGCCCCGCCCCCAAAAGGACCACCTGGGCCCCGCCCTCAACATGGCCACCCCTCTAGGCCCCACCCCCAAGATGGCTGCCCTAGGCTCCACCCCCTACATGACCACCGCTCTAGGCCCCGCCCCCAAGATGGCCGCCCCCTGCTACCACAAAATGGCCGCCGTAAGCCCCGCCCACCAACCTCACCCCCGCCCCAACCTGGCCAATCAGGCCCCGCCCCCAAGACCTCCACCCCATCCAGGCCCCGCCCCAAGATGGCCGCCTAGCCCCGCCCCCTCAGTACCCCATTGGCCGCCATCCCGGCGGCGGCCATGACGGCGATGAGGGAGGCGGCGGCCGATAGGGCGAGGCCCATGAGGGCGGCCATCTTGTCGGCGGGGGCGGGGAGGGCGCAGGCCAGGGGCGGGCAGGGGGCGGGGCCCGGGGGGCGGCAGCCAATGGGAGCGGCCGTGAGGGCGGGGAGCTGGCAGCTAAGCACCGCCCACAGGAAGCCGCCCTCGGCCGCCGCCAAGATGGCCGCCGCCGCCGCCTGCAGGCAGGCCCGGCACCGCCCGGAGGCCATCTTGGGCGGGGCGGTCACGTGACCGCGGGGGGCGGCCCGGTTGGCTGCGGGGTAAGGGGACCAGGCGGCCATGTTGGGGTCTTCGGTCACGTGATGCTCGTCGGCCATCTTGGGGTTGGTTGCTAGGCAGCAGGCGGCCATCTTGGGTTGGGTTGCTAGGCAACAGGTGGCCACGCTGGGGTCTTCGGTCACGTGATGCTCGTCGGCCATCTTGGATCTGGCCCTTGGGAGGCTCCAATTGGTCATGTTGGGGTCTTCGGTCACGTGACACCAGGCGGCCATCTTGGATTCGGTAGTCGGCCACCAGGTGGCCACGTTGGGGTCTTCGGTCACGTGATGCTCGTCGGCCATCTTGGATCTGGCCCTTGGGAGGCTCCAATTGGCCATCTTGAGCTCCTCGGTCATGTGATCCCCATCGGCCATCTTGAATTTGGCAACATGGCGGCACCAGGCGGCCATATCGGGGTCTTCGGTCACGTGATCCTCATCGGCCATCTTGAATTTGGCAACATGGCGGCACCAGGCGGCCATATCGGGGTCTTCGGTCACGTGATCCTCATCGGCCATCTTGAATTTGGCCCTCGGGTGGCTCCAGTCATCCCTACTGGGCTCCTTGGTCATGTGACCCTCGTCGGCCATCTTGGATTTGCCACTTGGGAGGCTCCAATTGGCCATCCTGAGGTCTTCGGTCACGTGACCCTCGTCGGCCATCTTGAACTTGCCACTTGGGCGGCTCCAATTGGCCATCTTGAGATCTCCAGTCACGTGATCCCCGTCGGCCATCTTGGCTTTGCCAGCCGGGCGTTGCCAGGCGGCCATCTTGGCCTCCCCGCCCGGGCGGGGCCGCCGGGCTGCCGGGAACCGGGCCGCCCCCATCAACGCCGCTCTCTCCTCGCCCCGCTCCCGCCCGGCGGCCATCTTGCCTCCGGCACCTCGCCCGCCGCCGCTCCCTCTCCTCTCCCCTCCGCCCACGGCCCCGGCCCCGCGCTCGGCGGCCATGTCGGGCGTGTCCCCCCCGCGCCGGGCGGCCTCGTCGCAGAGCTCGAGCCCCCCGCCTTCGGCGGCCGCCTCGCCGCCTTCCCCTCGCCGCTCGGCGGCCATCTTGGCGCCCTCCCCGCGGGCGGGGGGCTGCAGGAGGCGGAGGAGGGTGATGGGGAGGAGGGCGAGGAGGAAGGAGAAGCTCCAGAGGGCGCCCATGGGGGCGGCGAAGTGCTGGTTGTAACAGAGGGTGGCGCAGAGGCGCCGCAGGCCCGGGGGGGGCGCGGGGGCGACGGGGGGGTCCCAGGCGCACACCAGGTCGTGGGGGGGGCCCCGCCAGGCGGAGCGGGCGAAGACGATGGCGAGGAGGCGCAGGGCGAGGAGGAAGTACCAGCGGCCGGCCCCCGGCGGGGCCAGCACCCCCCAGGCCACGTGGAGCAGGGGGTGCAGCAGCTCCACCGCCCCCTCCAGGAGCGACGGCATCTAGGGGGTGGGGTTGGGGGGGGGGGTTAGGGGGTCGTTGGGGGGCTGGGGGGGGGGGTCCGAGCTGCCCCATAAGCGCTGCGGGGTGCTATGGGGCTGGGGGGGGGGGCGGGGGGGAGGGAGGGGGCTGCCCCATAGGGGCGGGGGTCGGGGGGGGGGGTCCCGTAGATCCCGCTGACCCCAAGGGACGCCCTTCTGCCCCATAGATCCCCCCTGAACCCCCCCCCCCCGCCAAGGGACCCCCTTCTGCCCCATAGATCCCCCTGAGACCCCCCCCCCCCCACCAAGGGACCCCCCTTCTGCCCCATAGATCCCCCCCGAGACCCCCCCCCCAAGGGATCCCTTTCTGCCCCACAGATCCCCCTGACCCCCAGGGATCCCTCCCCCCAACCCTCAGCCCCGTAACTCCCCCTGCCCCATAGCCCCTCCCGACCCCTTCTGCCCCATAGCTCCCCCGGCCCCATAGCCCCCCCCAGCCCCTACTTCTGCCCCACAGCCCCTCCTGCCCTATACCTCTGCCCCACAGCACCCCCTGACCCCCACTTCTGCCCCACAGATCCCCCTGCCCCACAGCTCCTCCTGCCCCATAGCTCCCCCTAACCCCCACTTCTGCCCCACAGCTCCCCCTGCCCCATAGATCCCCCTGCCCCATAGCCCCCCCAACCCCCAAGGACCCCACCTCAGCCCCACAGCTCCCCCTGCCCCATAGCACCCCCTGACCCCCACCTCAGCCCCACAGATCCCCCTGCCCCATAGCCCCCCTGACCCCCACCTCTGCCCCACAGCCCCTCCTGCCCCATAGCTCTGCCCCATAGCTCCCCCTGCCCCATAGCACCCCCTGACCCCCACCTCAGCCCCACAGATCCCCCTGCCCCATAGCCCCCCTGACCCCCACCTCTGCCCCACAGCCCCTCCTGCCCCATAGCTCTGCCCCATAGCTCCCCCTGCCCCATAGCACCCCCTGACCCCCACCTCTGCCCCACAGCTCCCCCTGCCCCATAGCCCCCCTGCCCCTCACTTCTGCCCCACAGCCCCTCCTGCCCCATAGCTCTGCCCCACAGATCCCCCGCCCCATAGCCCCCCCTGACCCCCACCTCAGCCCCATAGACCCCCAGCCCCACAGCCCCCCCCCTCGCCCCCTACCTCCCGTTTCTTCCTCCTCCTCCTCGGGGCCGGGACTGGGCAGCGCCGAGCCCCAATCCCGGCCTGGGGGAGCCCCAAGCCCCGCCCCCAGGGGGCGGAGCCACGAGGCCCCGCCCCCCCCCCCCCCCCCCCCCCCACGGACCAGGAGGCGGGGAGAGGCGTCGGGTGCCTTTAATTGGCCGCAGAGGTAATTAGGGGGGTAATTATGCTAATGAGGGGGCGGGGCGGGGGATGATGAGCGGGGCGGGGCAAAACCTGGAGGCGGAGCCTGGGAGCGGGTGGGAGGAGCCAAAGCCCGGCCCGGATCGCAGCGGGGCACAGATCAGGACTTGGAGCTGGGGGAGAGAAGGAAAACCCAGCCTGGATCGGAGCCCGGAGCCTGGATGGACCCGGACCCGGCCCGGATCCGGATTGGGATCCGGATTGGGGCCCAAAACCCGGCCCGGATCTGGCTCAGGATCTGGATTGGGGCACAAAATCCGGCCTGGATTACAGCCAGGATCTGGACTGGAGCCAGAACACAGCTTGGATCTGGCCCAGGATCTGGATTGGGGCCGAAAATCTGGTCTGGACTGCAGCCAGGATTAGGATTGGAGCCAGAACCCGGCATGGATCGGAGCCAGGATTTGGATTGGGGCCCAAAACCTGGCCTGGATCTGGCTCAGCATCTGGATTGGGGCACAAAATCCGGCCTGGATTACAGCCAGGATCTGGATTGGAGCCAGAACCCGGCCTGGATCTTGCCAGGATCTGGATTGGGGCCCAAAACCCGGCCTGGATTGCTGCCAGGATGCGGATTGGGGCTGAAAATCTGGTCTGGATCGCAGCCAGGATTGGGTTCAGAGCCAAAACCCGGCCTGGATCGCAGCCAGGATTGGGTTCAGAGCCAAAACCTGACCTGGATTGCTGCCAGAATCTGGATTGGGGCCGAAAATCTGGTCTGGATCACAGCCAGGATCCAGACCGGAGCCAAAACCAGGCCTGGATCGCAGCCAGGATCAGGGTTGGAGCCAAAGCATGGCCTGGATCACAGCCAGGATCCAGGTCGGAGCCAAAACCTGGCCTGGATTACCCTCAGGATCTGGGTAAGTGCCAAAACCTGGCCTGGATTACCCTTGGGATCAGGGTCAGACCCAAAAAATGGCCTGGATTTCCTTGGGGATTAGGGTCAGTGCCAAAATCAGTCCTGGATTACCCTCTGGATTAGGATCAGTGGTAAAATCCGTCCTGGACTACCCTAGGGATCGGGGTCAGAGCCAAAACACCGCCCGGATTACCCCCGGGATCAAGAGTCAGAACCAAAACCCGGCCCGGATCCCCCTGGGGCTCCCCCCAGCACCCAAACCCGCCTCCAAACCTCCCTCCGCCCTTTGATCCGAGCCCAAACCCCGACCCCAATCTCCCTCGGGACCCCCCCCACACTCCCATAACCCACCCTGTAGGGACCCCCCCATTTCCCAGCCCCCCCCGAAGACCCCCCGAGGCCACTCACCCCCCATCCAGCTGCCGAATCCAGCTCACGGTGCGTCCCCTCGCCTGCTCCCAGCTGTAGAGGGGCCGGTAGCCGAAACGGCGCTGAGCCTTGTCGGTAGCCACGGTGAAGGGGGTGCTAGCCACGGCCAGGGTGTAGGGGTTGAGCAGCGGGGCGTAGGGGCACAGGGGCTTCAGCACCGCCCTCAGCAGCGCGTTGAGGTGGGCCAGGACGAGGAGGAGGCCCCGGGGGGCTCGGGGACCCCCGAAACGGAGCCCGGCGGGGCCGAGGAGGAGCATGTTGAAGTCCTCGTAGGCGGCGTAGGGCGACGAGTCGTAGCAGAAGAAGACTTCGCCCCCCACGGCCGCCGGGCGCTGGCGGGCGGCGCGGGCGGCCAGGACGTGCATCCAGGCGACGTTGCCTGCGGGTTATGGGGTAAGTTATGGGGTGGGGAGGTGTTTTGGGGGGAAATAAGGGGGGTTATGGGGTGGGGAGGTGGGTTTGGGGGAAATAAGGGGGGTTATGGGGTAAGTTATGGGGTGGGGAGGTGTTTTGGGGGGAAATAAGGGAGGTTATGGGTGGGGGAGGGGGGGTGGGGGACGGGGGTTATGGGGCAAAAAGGGGGGTTTTGGGGTTAAGGGGTGGGGAGATAAGGGGGTTATGGGGCAGGGAAAGGGGGGGTTATGGGGCGGGGGAGGTTTGGGGCCGCTATGGGGCTGCTGGGGGACATCTGTGGGGCTGCTATGGGGCTGTTATGGGGCCCGCTGTGGGGCAGCCATGGGGCCATTATAGGGTCACTATGGGGCAGCTACGGGGCCATTATAGGGGCCGCTATGGGGCCACTATGGGGCCATTATAGGGTCGCTATGGGGCCATTATAGGGTCACTATGGGGCAGCTACGGGGCCATTATAGGGCCGCTATGGGGCCATTATAGGGTCGCTATGGGGCAGCTACGGGGCCATTATAGGGCCGCTATGGGGCCATTATAGGGTCGCTATGGGGCCATTATAGGGCCGCTATGGGGCCATTATAGGGTCGCTATGGGGCCATTATAGGGCCATTACAGGGCCGCTATGGGGCCATTATAGGGCCGCTATGGGGCCACTATGGGGCCATTATAGGGCCACTACGGGGCCATTATAGGGTCGCTATGGGGCCATTATAGGGCCATTACAGGGCCGCTATGGGGCCATTATAGGGTCGCTATGGGGCCATTATAGGGCCATTATAGGGCCGCTATGGGCCACTATGGGGCCGCTATGGGGCCATTATAGGGCCCGCTATGGGGGCCATTATAGGGGTCACTATGGGGCAGCTACGGGGCCATTATAGGGTCGCTATGGGGCCATTACAGGGCCGCTATGGGGCCATTATAGGGGCCATTATAGGGCCGCTATGGGGGCCGCTATGGGGCCATTATAGGGCCGCTATGGGGCCATTATAGGGTCACTATGGGGCAGCTACGGGGCCATTATAGGGTCGCTATGGGGCCATTACAGGGCCGCTATGGGGCCATTATAGGGCCATTATAGGGGCCGCTATGGGGCCATTATAGGGGCCGCTATGGGGCAGCTACGGGGCCATTATAGGGCCGCTATGGGGCCACTATGGGGCCGCTATGGGGGCCATTATAGGGTCACTATGGGGCCATTATAGGGCCGCTATGGGGCCATTATAGGGTCACTATGGGGCAGCTACGGGGCCATTATATGGTCGCTATGGGGCCATTACAGGGCCGCTATGGGGCCATTATAGGGTCATTATAGGGCCGCTATGGGGGCCATTATAGGGCCGCTATGGGGCCATTATAGGGCCGCTATGGGGCAGCTACGGGGCCATTATAGGGTCGCTATGGGGCCCTTATAGGGCCGCTATGGGGCCATTATAGGGTCATTATGGGGTCTCTACGGGGCAGCACCCACCGGCGTAGACGCGGCCGTGCTCGGCGTGGGAGGGGAGGGTGCGGGGCAGCCACCCCCCCCCCCGCCGCCCGCCCCCGCCGGTAGAACTGGGCCATCAGCGGGTGCCGCTCGCCGTAGATCCCCGTGGGGCGCAGCGCCACCGTCACCAGGCGGCCCCCCCCCCGCCACCTGCGGCACGATTTGGGGGGGTGGGTGACCGCCCCCGAACAAAGCCCCCCAAAGTTTGGGGCACAAAGACCCTCCCCACGGCCCCAAATCCCCCCCCATCCCTCCCCCACGACCCCAAATCCCCCCCATATCCCCCCCCAAACCGCCCTGTCCCCCATCCCCCCCCCACCAAAAAGACCCTCAGGGTCCCCCCAAAACCCCCCCAGGACCCCCATAACCCCCCAAGCGCCCCCCCCCCCAAAGGACCCTCATGGGCCCCCCAAACCCCCCTCATTTCCCCCACACGCCCCATTTCCCCAAATCCCCCCCTGTCCCCCAACCCCCCCCCCCCCGTCCCCCCAACCCCCCCCAGTCCCCCCCCAACCCCCTCCCATGACCCAATTCCCCCCATAACCCCCCCAGGTCCCCCCAAAACCCTCAGATCCCCCCAACCCCCCCCAGGACCCCCAAACCCCCCCCAGACCCCCCAAACCCCCCATTCTCCCCCCGTATGCCCCCAAACCCCCTAGTATCCCCCAAACCCCCCCAAAACACCCCATACCCCCCCCAAAAGACCCTCACGGTCCCCCCAACCCCCCAGGACCCCATAACCCCCCCAGGACCCCCCCTTGTACCCCCATAACCCCCTCCCCATGACCCCAAATCCCCCATTTCCCCCCAAACCCCCCCATTTCCCCCACCAAATCCCCCCCAGGTCCCCCCCGAACCCCCCTCCCCATGACCCAATCCCCCCATAACCCCCCCCAGTCCCCCCGAAACCCTCAGATCCCCCCCAACCCCCCCCAGGACCCCCCAAACCCCCCCAGGACCCCCCAAACCCCCCATTTCTCCCCCCGTATGCCCCCAAACCCCCCTTGTATCCCCCCCCCCTTGTATCCCCCCAAACCCCCCCAAAACCACCCCATACCCCCCCCAAAAGACCCTCACGGTCCCCCCAACCCCCCCCAGGACCCCCAGAACCCCCCCAGGACCCCCCCTTGTACCCCCATAACCCCCTCCCCATGACCCCAAATCCCCCTATATCCCCCCAAATCCCCCCATATCCCCCCAAAACCACCCCATACCCCCCCCAAAAGACCCTCACGGTCCTCCCCAACCCCCCCAGGACCCCCATAACCCCCCCAAGCCCCCCCCATCCACCCCAAAAGGACCCTCATGGCCCCCAAACCCCATCATTTTCCCCTAAACCCCCCCCATTTCCCCCCAAATCCCCCCCAGGTCCCCCCCCAACCCCCTCCCCATGACCCCAATTCCCCCCATAACCCCCCCAGGTCCCCCCAAAACCCCTCAGATCCCCCCCAAACCCCCCCAGGACCCCCAAAACCCACCCCCGGACCCCCCAAACCCCCCATTTCTCCCCCCGTATGCCCCCAAACCCCCCCAAAACCACCCCATACCCCCCCCAAAAGACCCTCAAGGTCCCCCCAACCCCCCCAGGACCCCCAAAACCCCCCCAAAAAAAGCCCCTCACGGGGGTCCCGTTGGCCTCGAGGACGAGGCGCTCGGCCCTGCGCCTTGCTGAGCGGGTAGGGCTCCGTGTGCCGCACCGGGTACGGCGACTCCTCGTCCCCCCTGAGGGGGGGGGGGGGGGCAATTTTTGGGGTCAATCCCCTGAAATTAGGGGGTTCGGGGACCCCCAAAATGGGGGGGGGGAAGGGGGTCGTACCGGATGAAGGGGTCCCCGCGGGTGTTGGGCCCCCACCACCTCCATGCTGCTGGTGTAGACGAGGCAGCGCACGCCCCGCGCCCCGGCACGCCGCGATCACGTTCTTGGTCCCTGGGAATTAATTGGGTTAATTGATTAATTAATTAATTAATTTGTTTGGGGTGGGGGGGCGTCCCCCACAAGGTGGGGACCCCCAACAAGGGACCCCCGCAACAGGGGGGGGGGAGCGGAAGCGTCCCCTTGCTCAGCCCCGAATGACAAGAGGCTCCTGTTAATAGGGCGCCCCAAATCCCCCCGTTTTTGCCCCCAAACCCCCCCCACAGCCCCCCCATTTCCACCCCAGATCCCCCATTTCCGTCCCCAGATGCCCCATTTCCCCCCAATCCGCCCCCCAAAACCCCCCATATTCCCCCCATTTCCCCCCCCCATATCCCCCCAAATCCTCCCATAATCCCCCAATTTCCCCCCAAATCCCCCACAGCCCCCCAATTTCCCCTCAAATCCCCCAAATCCCCCATAGCCCCCCCAATTTCCCCCATAGCCCCCTAAATCCCCCATTTCAGACCCCAAACCCCCCCATATCCCCCCAATTTCCCCCATATCCCCCCCAAACCCCCATATCCCCACCATATCCCCCCCAAAACCCCCCATATTCCCCCCCAATTTCCCCCCCACAGCCCCCCCAAATCCCCCATAGCCCCCCCAAAATCCCCCATAGCCCCTCCAATTTTCCCCCAAATTCCCCATATCCCCCCAGACCCCCCATTTCAGACCCCAAACCCCCCCATAGCCCCCCCAAATCCCCCACAGCCCCCCCAATTTCCCCTCAAATCCCCCATATCCCCCCAAATCCCCCATTTCAGACCCCAACCCCCCCCGAACCCCCCCATATCCCCCCAAATCCCCCCATAGCCCCCCCCAAATCCCCCATTGCAGACCCCAAACCCCCCATATTCCCCCCCAATTTCACCCCACAGCCCCCCCATATCCCCCCCAAACCCCCCATTTCAGACCCCAAACCCCCCCATAGCCCCCCCAAATCCCCCATAGCCCCCCAATTTCCTCTCAAATCTCCCATATCCCCCCCCAAATCCCCCATTTCAGCCCCCAAACCCCCCCATATCCCCCCCAAATCCCCCATATCCCCCCCAAATCCCCCATATTCCCCCCAATTTCCCCCCCACAGCCCCCCCATATCCCCCCCAAATCCCCCATTTCAGACCCCAAAACCCCCCATAGCCCCCCCAAATCCTCCATAGCCCCCAATTTCCCCTCAAATCCCCCATATCCCCCCCAAATCCCCCATTTCAGACCCCAAACCCCCCCAAACCCCTCCAAACCCCCCATTTCAGACACCAACCCCCCCCCCCCAAACCCTCACCCTGCACGTTGACCCGGGCGATGGGCCTCGGGGGGGGGCGCGCCCCCAGACGTCGACGAGGGAGGCGGCGTGCAGCACCGCGTCCGCCCCCCGCCAGCGCCCCGCCCCACGGCCCCCGCGTCGCCCACGTCGCCCCTGCAGCAGCCGCACCCGGGGATCTGCCGGCACCCCAAAAATAAGGGGGGGGAAATGGGGGGAGTCCCGAAGGTTGGGGACCCCAAGGACCCAGGTCCCAAACTATTGGGGTCCCAAAGAACCCAGGCCCCAAAATATTGGGGTCCCAAAATACTGGGGTCCCAAAGAACCTGGGTCCCAAAACATTGGGGTCACCAAGTATTGGGGTCCCCAAGAACCCGGGTCCCAAAATATTGGGGTCCCAAAATATTGGGGTTGCAAAGAACCCAGGCCCCAAAATATTGGGGTCCCAAAATATTGGGGTCGCAAAGAACCCAGGTCCCAAACTATTGGGGTCCCAAACTATTGGGGTCCCAAAGAACCCAGGCCCCAAAATATTGGGGTCCCAAAATATTGGGGTCGCAAAGAACCCAGGTCTCAAAATATTGGGGTCCCAAACTATTGGGGTCCCAAACTATTGGGGTCCCAAAGAACCCAGGCCCCAAAATATTGGGGTCCCAAAATATTGGGGTCCCAAAGAACCCAGGTCCCAAAATATTGGGGTCCCAAAATATTGGGGTCCGAAAATACTGGGGTCCCAAAGAACCCAGGTCCCAAGGTATTGGGGTCCCCAAGTATTGGGGTCCCCAAACACCCAAGTCCCCAAATATTGGGGTCCAAAATATATTGGGGTCACAGAACCTGGATCCCCAAGGAATGGGGTCGCAAAGTATTGGGGTCACAAAGGATTGGGGTCCCCAACACCTGGATCCCCAAGGAATGGGGTCCCCAAAGATCGGGGTCCCCAACACCTGAATCCCAAAGACTGGGCTCCCCAAAGATTGGGATCCCCAAGAACCCAGGTCCCCAAATATTGGGGTCCCAAAGTATTGGGGTGCCCAGCACCTGGATCCCCAAGGAACGTCGCCCTGCAGCAGCCACACCCGGGGATCTGCCGGCACCCCAAAAATAAGGGGGGGGGGAATGGGGGGAGTCCCGAAGGTTGGGGACCCCAAGAACCCAGGTCCCAAAACACTGGGGTCGCAAAATATTGGGGTCTCAAAATACTGGGGTCCCCAACACCTGGATCCCCAAGGAATGGGGTCCCAAAGTCTTGGGGTCACAAAGAACCCAGGCCCCAAAATATTGGGGTCCCAAAATATTGGGGTCCCCTAGGAATGGGATCCTCAAAGATTGGGGTCCCCAACACCTGAATCCCAAAATATTGGGGTCCCCAAAGATTGGGATCCCCATGAACCCAGGTCCCCAAATATTGGGGTCCCAAAATATTGGGGTCCCAAAGAACCCAGGCCCCAAATATTGGGGTCCCAAAATATTGGGGTCCCAAAGAACCCAGGTCCCAAACTATTGGGGTCCCAAAATATTGGGGTCCCAAAGAACCCAGGTCCCAAAATATTGGGGTCCCAAAATATTGGGGTCGCAAAGAACCCAGGTCCCAAAATATTGGGGTCCCAAAATATTGGGGTCGCAAAGAACCCAGGCCCCAAAATATTGGGGTCCCAAAATATTGGGGTCCCAAAGAACCCAGGTCCCCAAATATTGGGGTCCCAAAATATTGGGGTCCCAAAGAACCCAGGTCCCCAAATATTGGGGTCCCAAAATATTGGGGTCCCAAAGAACCCAGGTCCCAAACTATTGGGGTCCCAAAATATTGGGGTCCCAAAGAACCCAGGTCCCAAACTATTGGGGTCCCAAAATATTGGGGTCCCAAAGAACCCAGGTCCCAAAATATTGGGGTCCCAAAATATTGGGGTCGCAAAGAACCCAGGTCCCAAAATATTGGGGTCCCAAAATATTGGGGTCGCAAAGAACCCAGGCCCCAAAATATTGGGGTCCCAAAATATTGGGGTCGCAAAGAACCCAGGCCCCAAAATATTGGGGTCCCAAAATATTGGGGTCCCAAAATACTGGGGTCCCAAAATACTGGGGTCGCAAAGAACCTGGGTCCCAAACTATTGGGGTCCCAAAATATAGGGGTCCCAAAATATAGGGGTCCCAAACTATTGGGGTCCCAAAGAACCCGGGTCCCAAAATATTGGGGTCCCAAAATATTGGGGTCCCAAAGAACCCAGGACCCAAAATATTGGGGTCCCAAACTATTGGGGTCCCAAAATACTGGGGTCCCAAAGAACCCAGGTCCCAAAATATTGGGGTCCCAAAATATTGGGGTCCCAAAATATTGGGGTCCCAAAATATTGGGGTCCCAAAGAACCCAGGCCCCAAAATATTGGGGTCGTAAAATATTGGGGTCGCAAAGAACCCAGGTCCCAAACTATTGGGGTCCCAAACTATTGGGGTCCCAAACTATTGGGGTCCCAAAGAACCCAGGTCCCAAAATATTGGGGTCCCAAACTATTGGGGTCCCAAACTATTGGGGTCCCAAAGAACCCAGGTCCCAAAATACTGGGGTCCCAAAGGATTGGGGTCCCAAAGGATTGGGGTCACAGAACCTGGATCCCCAAGGAATGGGGTCGCAAAGTATTGGGGTCACAAAGGATTGGGGTCCCCAACACCTGGATCCCCAAGGAATGGGAACCCCAAAGACTGGGGTCCCCAACACCTGAATCCCAAAGATTGGGGTCCCCAAAGATTGGGATCCCCAAGAACCCAGGTCCCCAAATATTGGGGTCCCAAAGTATTGGGGTGCCCAGCACCTGGATCCCCAAGGAACGTCGCCCTGCAGCAGCCACACCCGGGGATCTGCCGGCACCCCAAAAATAAGGGGGGGGGGAAATGGGGGGAGTCCCGAAGGTTGGGGACCCCAAGAACCCAGGTCCCAAAACATTGGGGTCCCAAAATATTGGGGTCGCAAAGAATCCAGGTCCCAAAATATTGGGGTCCCAAAATATTGGGGTCGCAAAGAACCCAGGTCCCAAAATATTGGGGTCTCAAAATATTGGGGTCCCAAAGAACCCAGGTCCCAAAATATTGGGGTTCCAAAATATTGGGGTCCCAAAGAACCCAGGCCCCAAAATATTGGGGTTCCAAAATATTAGGGTCCCAAAGAACCCAGGCCCCAAAATATTTGGGTCGTAAAATATTGGGGTCCCAAAGAACCCAGGCCCCAAAATATTGGGGTCCCAAAATACTGTGGTCCCAAAGAACCCAGGATCCAAAATATTGGGGTCCCAAACTATTGGGGTCACAAAGGATTGGGGTCCCCAACACCCGGATCCCCAAGGAATGGGGTCCCCAAAGATTGGGGTCCCCAACACCTGAATCCCAAAGATTGGGGTCCCCAAAGATTGGGATCCCCAAGAACCCAGGCCCCAAAATATTGGGGTCCCCAAGTATTGGGGTCCCCAAGAACCCGGGTCCCAAAGTATTGGGGTCCCAAAGTATTGGGGTCCCAAAGTATTGGGGTCCTTAACACCTGGATCCCCAAGGAATGGGGTCCCCAAAGATTGGGGTCCCCAACACCTGAATCCCAAAGATTGGGGTCCCCAAAGATTGGGGTCCCCAAGAACCCAGGTCCCCAAATATTGGGGTCCCAAAGGATCGGGGTCCCCAAAAACCCAGGTCCCAAAATATTGGGGTCACCAAGTATTGGGGTCCCCAAGTATTGGGGTCACCAAGAACCCGGGTCCCAAGGTATTGGGGTCCCAAGGTATTGGGGTCCCCAAAGATTGGGGTTCCCAAGAACCCAGGTCCCGAAGTATTGGGGTCCCCATGTATTGGGGTCCCCAAGTATTGGGGTCCCCAAGTATTGGGGTCACCAGCACCTGGATCCCCAAGGAATGGGGTCCCCAAATATTGGGGTCACAAAGTATTGGGGTCGCCTATAACAAAGTCCTTTAGGTTATAGGGTGAGAATTTGGGGTTCACCCCAAAATAGGGGGTTTTATAGGGTCGAAGCGGGGGTCCCCCCAAAATAAGGACCCTATAAGTTATAGGGGGGATGTGGGGGTCCCCAAAAATGGGCATTTTTATAGGGTCAAAGCACGGATCCCCCAAAATAACGACGCTATAAGTTGTAGAGGGGACGTGGGGGTCCCCCAAAATGGGGATTTTTTAGGTTTTAGGGTAAAAACTTGGGGTTCACCCCAAAATAGGGATCTTTTAGGATGCAGGGGGGTCCCCAAATAGGAATTTTTATAGGGTCGAAGTGGGTTTCCCCCCAAATTATGGTCCTATAAGCTATAAGGGGTGACCCCAAGACTTCTAACGAGCTCCTGGGACCCCCCGAGACCCCTAAAAAGGGGGGGGGGGAAGGTTTGGGGAGCCCCCCGGACCCCAAAATACCCCTGAGAACTTGGGGTTCACCCCAAAATAGGGTTTTTTATAGGGTCGAAGCACAGATCCCCCAAAATGACGACCCTAGAAGTTGTAGGGGGGACGTGGGGGTCCCCCAAAATGGGGATTTTTTAGGTTTTAGGGTAAAAACTTGGGGTTCACCCCAAAATAGGGATCTTTTAGGATGTAGGGGGGTCCCCAAATAGGAATTTTTATAGGGTCGAAGTGGGTTTCCCCCCAAATAACGGCCCTATAAGTTGTAGGGGTCCCCAAAACAGGGATTTTTTTTTAGGATAAAGGGGGAAAACTTGGGGTTCACTCCAAAACAGGGATTTTTATAGGGTCGAAGGGGGGGTCCCCAAAAAATAGGGACCCTATAAGTTGTAGGGGGGTCCCCAAAATGGGAATTTTTATAGGGTCGAAGTGGGTTTCCCCCCAAATAACGGCCCTATAAGCTATAAGGGGTGACCCCAAGACTTCTAACGAGCTCCTGGGACCCCCCGAGACCCCTAAAAAGGGCGGGGGGAGGTTTGGGGGACCCCAAAAACCCACCGTGGGCGACGTCGGGGTCGATGTGGAGGTCGAAGACGCGCAGCTCGCGCAGCTCGGGCTCGTGCTCCAGCAGCACCCGCACGAGGTGGGAGCCCAGGAAGCCGCAGCCCCCCGTCACCACGAAGACCAGCCCCCGGGGGGGGCGCCTCGACCTGGGGGGGGGGGGCAAAATTTGGGGGGTTGGGGGCAGAATTTGGGGGGTTGGGGGCGAAATTTGGGGGGTTGGGGGCGAAATTTGGGGGGTTGGGGGGAAAACTGGGGCGGTTTGGGGGCGATTGGGGGCACCCTGAGGGGAAGGGAAGGGGGTTTGGGGGGGATTGGGGGGGTAAAATGAGAAAAACTGGGGGGGTTGGGGCAAAATCGGGGGGGTGGGGGCAAAATTTGGGGGGTTCGGAGGAAATTTGGGGGGTTTGGGGGAAATTTGGGGGGGTTTGGGGTACCCCGAGGGGAACGGGAGTGGGTTTGGGGGGGATTCAAGGGGATTGGGGGGCGTTGGGGGGGGGTTTGGGGGGGTAAAATGAGAAAAATTGGGGGGGTTGGGGCAAAATTTGGGAGGTTGGGGCAAAATTGGGGGGTGAGGTGTAAAATTTGGGGGGTTCAGGGAAAACTGGGGGGGTTGGGGGCAAAATTTGGGGGGTTTGGGGGCGATTGGAGGCACCCTGAGGGGAAGGGGAGGGGGTTTGGGGGGATTCAGGGGGGGGATTTGGGGGCATTGGGGGGGTAAAAAGAGAAAAATTGGGGGGGTTGGGGCAAAATCGGGGGTTGGGGGCAAAATTTGGGGGGGTTCAGGGGAAATTTGGGGGGTTTGGGGGAAAATTGGGGGGGTTGAGGGGCGATTGGGGGCACCCTGAGGGGAAGGGGAGGGGGTTTGGGGGGGATTGGGGGGTAAAATGAGAAAAATTGGGGGGGTTGGGGCAAAATTTGGGGGATGGGGGCAAAATTTGGGGGGTTGGGGCAAAATTGGGGGGGTTGGGGGCACCCCAATGGGAACTGGAGCGGGTTTGGGGGGGATTCAGGGGGATCTGGGGGCGTTGGGGGGGTTTGGGGGGGGTAAAATGAGAAAAATTGGGGGGGTTGGGGCAAAACTGGGGGGGGTGGGGGTAAAATTTGGGGGGTTCAGGGGAAATTTGGGGGGTTTGGGGGAGATTCGGGGCACCCTGAGGGGAAGGGGAGGGGGTTTGGGGGGGATTGGGGGGTAAAATGAGAAAAATTGGGGGGGTTGGGGCAAAATTTGGGGGATGGGGGCAAAATTTGGGGGGTTGGGGCAAAATTGGGGGGGTTGGGGGCACCCCAATGGGAACTGGAGCGGGTTTGGGGGGGATTCAGGGGGATCTGGGGGCGTTGGGGGGGTTTGGGGGGGTAAAATGAGAAAAATTGGGGGGGTGGGGGCAAAACTGGGGGGGGTGGGGGTAAAATTTGGGGGGTTCAGGGGAAATTTGGGGGGTTTGGGGGAGATTCGGGGCACCCTGAGGGGAAGGGGAGGGGGTTTGGGGGGGATTGGGGGGGTAAAATGAGAAAAACTGGGGGGGTTGGGGCAAAATCGGGGGGGTGGGGGTAAAATTGGGGGGTGGGGGCAAAATTTGGGGGGTTTGGGGCACCCTGACGGGAATGGGAGCGGGTCTGGGGGGGATTCAGGGGGATTTGGGGGCATTGGGGGGGGTTTGGGGGAGTAAAATGAGAAAAATTGGGGGGGTTGGGCAAAATTTGGGAGGTTGGGGCAAAATTGGGGGGGTGAGGTGTAAAATTTGGGGGGTTCAGGGAAAATTGGGGGGGTTGGGGGCAAAATTTGGGGGGTTTGGGGGCGATTGGAGGCACCCTGAGGGGAAGGGGAGGGGGTTTGGGGGGGATTGGGGGGGATTTGGGGGCGTTGGGGGGGTAAAATGAGAAAAATTGGCGGGGTTGGGGCAAAATTGGGGGGGTTTGGGGGAAATTTAGGGGGGTTTGGGGCACCCCGTGGGGAATGGGAGGGGGGTTTGGGGGGGTTTGGGGGGGATTCAGGGGGATTTGGGGGCGTTGGGGGGGTTTCGGGGGGTAAAATGAGAAAAATTGGGGGGGTTGGGGCAAAATTTGGGGAGTTGGGGGAAACTTTGGGGAGTTGGGGGAACTTTGGGGGGTTGGGGGCACCCTGAGGGGAAGGGGAGGGGTTTGGGGGGGACTGGGGGGGGGCGTTGAGGGGGATTTGGGGGAAATTCGGAGGAATTCGGGGTTTGGGGGAGGATTTGGGGTAGATTTGGGCTAATTTGGGGCGTCCCAACCCCCCCCCCCGAAGGACCAAACCGGGGGGGGGGGCCCGGAACCCCCCGGCGGACCAAAGAGGGGGTCCCTCCCCCTTCCCCTCCCCCCCCCTCCCCGTCCATACCTGGGGGTCGCCGTTTTCGGGGGGGCGCCTCCATGGCCCCGGGGCTGCCGGGGGGCGGCGGGGGGGGGGGGGCAGAAAACCTCGGCCGGGCCCCGCGGGCTCCGCCCCGGGGAGGAGGAACCGGGGGCAGCCGCAGGCCAAGGCCGGTGGGGGGGGGCGGGGAAGGGAAGGAAGCGGCCGCCGCCTCCCCCCCCCCCCCCAAACCGGGGCCTCGCCCTACGCAAGGCCGAGGCTTTGCGGCCTACACGGAGCCGGCCCTAATCCCGGCGCCCCCCCCCTTAATCCAACGCCCCCCTCCCTTAATCTGGGAACCCCCCCCCGTTTAATCCGGGGGCCCCCCCGTAATTAAGAAACCCCCTTAATTAGGGGAGCCCCCTTAATTAGCCGCCCCCCCCCCCAATTGGAGGGGTCGCGGCCTAGCCCGCGGCCTAGCGCGGCCTGCGGAGCCTGCGGTCGCCATGGCAACGGGGGTGACCTTTGCCCCCCGCCCCTCTCGGTGCCTGATTGGCTCTCCCTCCCTCCCGAGCCACGCCCCCTTGCGTGACCACGCCCCCTCCCCCCTGCCCACCGCTGATTGGTTCCCGCAGAGGCCACGCCCCCTCCTGAAGCCCCGCCCCCTGCTCCCCCCTCCCCCGGGGGAGCCCTGGGGGCCTCCGAGCCCCCCCCCGGCCTCTGGGGACCCCCCCCAAATTATTGGGACCCCCCCCAAATTATTGGGACCCCCCCAAATTATTGGGGACCCCCCCCCAAGAATAATGGGGACCCCCCCCTTAAATTATTGGGACCCCCCCTAAAATTATTGGGGACCCCCCCCGAATTATTGGGACCCCCCCCTAAAATTATAGGGGGTCCCCCCAAATTATGGAGGACCCCCCTAAAATTATTGGGGCCCCCCCAAAACTATTGGGACTCCCCCTAAAATAATTGGGACCCCCCCCCAAATTATTGGGGACCCCTCAAAAAATAATGGGGACCCCCCCTTAAATTATTGGTACCCGCCCTTAAATTATTGGGACCACCCCCAATTATTGGGGACCCCCCCTAAAATTATAGGGGACCCCCCCAAACTATGGAGGACCCCCCTAAAATTATTGGGGACCCCCCCTAAAATAATTGGGACCCCCCCTAAATTATTGGGGACCCCCCCCCTAAATTATTGGGAATCCCCCTAAAATTATGCCCCCCCCCCCGAATTATTGGGGACACCCCCCATAAACCACTGGGAGCCCCCTAAAATTATTGGGGACCCTCTAAATTATTGGGACCCCCCCCTAAAATTATTGGGAACCCCCCCCTCAAATTATTTGGACCCCCCCAAAATTATTGGGACCCCCCCCAAATTATTGGGACCCCCCCCCCCAAAATTATTGGGGAACCCCCCAATATGTTGGGGCCCCCCCCAAATATTAAAGACCCCCCCCAAGATACTGGTGACCCCCCCCCCAAATATTAAGGACCCCCCCCAGGATATTGGGGACCCCTCCAGGACCCCCCTGAGACCCTCCCCAGATATTGAGGACCCCCCCCCAAGATACAGGTGACCCCCCAGATATTGGGGACCCCCCCCAAATATTAAGGACCCCCCCAGGATATTGGGGACCCCCCCCCCCGGATATTGGAATCCTCCCCCCAGGACCCCCCGAGACCCCCCCCAGATATTGAAGACCCCCTCTCAAGACACTGGTGACCCCCCCAGACATTGGGGACCCCCCCCAAATATTAAGGACCCCCCCAAGATATTGGGGACCCCCCCCCCCCCCCCCAAAAAAAAAACCAACTCGCCGCACTCAAAGCTCCATGGCCACTTTATAAAAACGGGGGGGGCCGGGGGGCGGCCCCGTATCAACATATGTACAGGGGCATTTACAGGGGGGGGGGGAGGCGGGGGGGCGGGGTATTTGTGCCCCCCACCCCCCCGGGGGGGGTATTTACAGAGCCGGGGGGGGGCACACACACCCCGGGGGGGGGGGGAGGGGGGGGTTAATGTACACGTATGTACAGCCGGACGCGCCGGTGTTTCTACAAGAAACAGCCAACGAACGGCAAGTGCCTTCTCCGGGGAAAAGGGGGGGGGGGGCCGCTGGGGGGGCATGGCCGCCGCGGGGGTGGCATGGCTGCCATTGAGGTGGCATGGCCGCCAGGGGGGTGGCGTGGTGG
>NW_027664118.1:43482-102257 GCF_964034855.1 Anser brachyrhynchus
GCCTGGGTGCCCCCAGGGGCGGTTTGGGGGGGGGGGTCCTGCTTGGGTTCCCCCCCCAGGTCCTCATCCCTATTTCCCCTCTTCTCCCCCAATTTCCCCCCTTTTTCCCCTATTTCCCCCCTTTTTCCCCTATTCCCCCCCCATTTCCCCTATTCCCCCCCCCCCAGCAGATGAAATTTCGGCTGCAGCGGCTCCTCCGCAGCAGGTAAGCCACATGCAAATGAGCTCTTGCATATTCATGAGGACCCTGCCCTTTCCCATTGGCCGCTCCCCTTTCCCTGCCCTCCCCCACCTGGAAGAGGGACCCTATTTTTTTTTGGGGGGGGGGACACGACACGACCTGGGTGCGGGGTTCCCTCTGTCACCCATGGGACCCGGCCGCCATCCTTGAAAGGGGGGAGGGGGGGGCACCCAAATATCCTGGTGCCATTTTTGGGGGGTGGGGGAGCACCCAAGGGTGCCATCCTTGCACGAGGGGGGGGCGGAATTAAGCATCCGGGCACCCCGAGCACCCAACCCCACGGTGCTGGTGCAACTTTTCCTGGCCCGGTGTCGCAACAACCCCCCCGGGGACGACGAAATCGGGGTTGGGGGGTGGGTGACGCAACGCCGGGCGGGTGTCCCCCCTTTTTTTTGGGGGGGGGAAGGGTGGGGGGGGAGGAGAAGGGGGACGCGGGCACCCTGACGCCCGGGCTGATGGGTGCTGGGCGCAGAGCTCGAGTGCGGGCAGCAGCGGGAGCTGGGCCGCGTGGTTGGGGGCGCGGCCGCCCGGCCCGGCGAGTGGCCCTGGCAGGTGAGCCTCCAGCTGCGGGGGCAGCATTTCTGCGGGGGCACCCTCATCACCCCCCAGTGGGTGCTCTCGGCCGCCCACTGCTTCCAGGGGTGAGTCCCGGGGAGATGCCGGGGGCGGGGGTGGGGGTTGGGGGGTGGGAGGCAGGGTGGGGGGGTGGTGACCCCCGGGGGAGGGTGCGTTGGGCCACCCAGAACCCCGTTGGGCTATCCAGAACCCCGTTAGGCCACCTAGATCCCAATTGGGCCCCCCCAGAACCCCATTGGGCTACTCAGAACCCCGTTAGGCCACCTAGATCCCCATTGGGCCCCCCCAGAACCCCATTGGGCTATCCAGAACCCCGTTAGGCCACCTAGACTCTCATTGGGCCACTCAGAACGCCCACTGGGCCACCCGGAACCCCATTGGGCCACCCAGACCCCCCATTGGGCAACCCAGACCTGCCATTGGGCCACCCAGAACCCTATTAGGTCACTTAGAACCCCATTAGGCCAGCCAGAACCCCATTGGGACCCCCGAAACCCCGTTGGGCCACCCAGAACCCCATTGGGCCACCCAGACCTCCCATTGGGCCACCCAGAACCCTATTAGGTCATCTAGAACCCCTTTGGGCCACCCAGACTCCCTATTGGGCCATCCAGAACCCCATTAGGTCACTTAGAACCCCATTAGGCCACCCAGAACCCCATTGGGCTATCCAGAACCCCGTTGGGCCACCTAGATCCTCATTGGGCCCCCCAAAACCCCACTGGGCCCCCCAGACCCCCATTAGGCCACCTAGAACCCCATTAGGGCCCCAGAAACCCTCATTGGGCCATCCAGAACCACACTGGGCCACTCAGAACCCCAGTAGGCCACCCAGAACCCCATCGGGCCACCTAGATCCTCATAGGGGCACCCAGAACCTGGTTGGGACACCTAGAACCTGAGTTGGGGCACCCACGACTCATTGGGACACCCAGATTCTCTTGGCAGGGGGCACCTAGAACCCCCTTGGGTCACCTAGAACCTGGGTTGGGGCTCCTAGAACCCGGGTTGGGTCACCGAGAACCTGAGGGCCCTCGACCCATGTCAGGCCACCCACGACCCATAGGGACACCCAGATCCTCTTGGGGGGCACACCTAGGACCCCCTCGGGGCACACCTAGAACCCCCCGGGACACCTAGAACCCGTGTTGGGCCACCTAGAACCCGAGTTGGGGCACCTAGAACCCGAGTTGGGTCACCTAGACGCCGTCGGCACACCCCCCTGCCCCCCCTCCCCCCCCCCCCGCAGGCCCAACGGGAGCCGCGCGGAACCCGGGGCCTGGACGGCGGTGGTGGGCCGGCTCCGGCTTCACGAGCCCGGCGGCCAGGAGCGGCCGGTGGCCGAGGTGGTGGTCCACGAGGACTACCGGCAGGTGGAAGGGGGCCACGACCTGGCGCTGGCCCGCCTGGAGACCCCGGTGGCCCTGGGCCCCCGCGTGGGCACCATCTGCTTGCCGCAACCCCGCTACCCCTTCGCCTTCGGCACGCCGTGCTGGCTCACCGGCTGGGGCAACGTGGCCGAGAACGGTGAGCCGGGGGCCACCAGGGGGCTACCAGGAGGCCGCCGGGGGCCACCGGGGGGGGGGGGGGGAGGGGGTGGAGCTCGTGGGGGGGGAGGGCGCTCCACAGGCGGTTCCTCAGCATGTGGGTGCTTGTGGTGGTGGGTGTCTGTGGGGGGGTCCTTGATTGGGGTTCGTGATCGTTGGGGTCTCCAGCAGGGGGTTCCTGATCGGGGTTCCTGATCGTTGGGGTGTCCATGGGGGGGGGGGGTTCCTGATCATTGGGGTCTCAACCAGGGGGTTCCTGATCTTTGGGGTCTCCGTGGGGGGTTCCTGATTGGGGTTCCTGATCTTTGGGGTGTCCACCAGGGGGTTCCTGACCGTTGGGGTCTCCACAAGGGGTTCCTGATCGGGGTTCCTGATCGTTGGGGTGTCCATGGGGAGGTTCCTGATCATTGGGGTCTCCACAGGGGGTTCCTGATCGGGATTCCTGATCGTTGGGGTGTCCATGGGGGGGTTCCTGATCTTTGGGGTGTCCACGGGGGGTTCCCGATCATCTGGGAGCTAGGGGTGATGGCAGCTCGTGGTGGTGGATCCCCGTGATGGAGGAGCTCCATGATGGAAGATCTCCATGGTAGAGGTTCTCCATGATGGAGGATCTCCATGGTGGTTGATCCCCATGATGGACGATCTCCATGGTAGAGGTTCTCCATGGTAGAGGTTCTCCATGATGGAAGATCCCCATGGTGGTGGATCCCCATGATGGACGATCTCCATGGTGGACAGTCTCCATGGTGGTTGATCCCCATGATGGACGAACCCCACGGTGGTGGATCTCCATGGTGGACGATCTCCATGGTGGACAGTCTCCGTGGTGGACAATCTCCATGATGGACGATCTCCATGATGGTTGATCCCCGTGATGGACGATCCCCATGGTGGTGGATCCCCATGATGGACGATCCCCATGATGGAAGATCCCCATGATGGACGATCCCCATGGTGGTGGATCCCCATGGTGGTGGATCCCCATGATGGACGATGTCCATGATGGACGATCTCCATGGTAGAGGATCTCCATGGTGGTTGATCCCTATGATGGACGAACCCCACGGTGGTGGATCTCCATGATGGAAGATCTCCATGGTGGACGATCTCCATGGTGGACAGTCTCCATGATGGTTGATCCCCATGATGGACCATCTCCATGATGGCCAATCTCCATGATGGACGATCCCCATGGTGGTGGATCCCCATGATGGACGATCTCCATGATGGAAGATCCCCATGATGGACGATCCCCATGGTGGTGGATCCCCATGGTGGTGGATCCCCATGATGGACGATGTCCATGATGGACGATCTCCATGGTAGAGGATCTCCATGGTGGTTGATCCCTATGATGGACGAACCCCACGGTGGTGGATCTCCATGATGGAAGATCTCCATGGTGGACGATCTCCATGGTGGACAGTCTCCATGATGGTTGATCCCCATGATGGACCATCTCCATGATGGCCAATCTCCATGATGGACGATCCCCATGGTGGTGGATCCCCATGATGGACGATCTCCATGATGGAAGATCCCCATGATGGACGATCCCCATGGTGGTGGATCCCCATGGTGGTGGATCCCCATGATGGACGATGTCCATGATGGACGATCTCCATGGTAGAGGATCTCCATGGTGGTTGATCCCTATGATGGACGAACCCCACGGTGGTGGATCTCCATGATGGAAGATCTCCATGGTGGACGATCTCCATGGTGGACAGTCTCCATGATGGTTGATCCCCATGATGGACCATCTCCATGATGGACGATCTCCATGATGGACGATCTCCACGGTAGAGGTTGTCCACAATGGAAGACCTCCATGATGGTTGATCCCCATGATGGACGATCTCTATGTTAGAGGTTCTCCATGTTAGAGTTTCTCCATGATGGAGGATCTCCATGGTGGTGGATCTCCATGATGGACGATCCCCATGTTGGTGGATCCCCATGATGGACGAACCCCATGGTGGTGGATCCCCATGATGGACGATCTCCATGATGGAAGATCCCCATGATGGACGATCCCCATGGTGGTGGATCCCCATGGTGGTGGATCCCCATGATGGACGATCTCCACGGTAGAGGTTCTCCACAATGGAAGACCTCCATGGTGGTGGATCCCCATGATGGACGATCTCCATGGTAGATGTTCTCCATGGTAGAGGTTCTCCATGACGGAAGATCTCCGTGGTGGTTGATCCCCATGATGGATGATCTCCATGGTAGAGGATCTCCATGATGGACGATCTCCATGGTGGACGATCTCCATGGTGGACGATCCCCATGGTGGTGGATCCCTGTGGTGGTGGATCCCCGTGGTGGTGGATCCCCACGACGGACGATCTCCACGGCAGAGGTTCTCCGCAACGGAAAACCGCTGCGCCGCTTCCTCCCCGCGGTGACATCCCCCCCCCCCCCCCCACGGCGACGTCCCCGCCACGCCGCCCCTCCCCCCCTACCCCTCCCCCCCGCCCCCTGGAGACCCTCCCCTCCCCCCCCCACACCCCAACCCCCCTCCCTTTGTCCCGCAGTGTCCCTGCCGGCGGGGGCCCCCCTGCAGAAGGTCTCCTTGGACCTCCTGAGCGCCCCCACCTGCAACTGCCTCTACTCCAACCTGCGGCGCCGCGACCTGGCCCGCCCGGCGCGGCCCGGCATGGTGTGCGCCGGCAGCAAGGAGGGCGGCCGCGGGGCCTGCCAGGTGCCGGGGGTGGGGGGGGGGACACGGGGGGGACGTCGGGGACGTCGGGGACATCAGGGTGGCGGGGGTGGTGGGGACGTCGGGGGCGTTGGGGACACCGAGGGTGTTGGGGACGTTTGGGGACATTGGGGACATTGGGGGCGTTGTGGGTGTTGGGGGCATCGAGGGTGTTGGGGACGTTTGGGGACGTTTGGGGACATTGGGGACATCGGGGGCGTTGGGAGCACTGGGGACACCGAGGGTGTTGGGGACGTTTGGGGACATTGGGGACGTTTGGGGACATTGGGGACATCGGGGACATCGGGGGCGTTGGGGACACCGAGGGTGTTGGGGACGTTTGGGGACATTGGGGACATCGGGGACATCGGGGGCATTGGGGACACCGAGGGTGTTGGGGATGTTTGGTGACGTTTGGGGACATCGGGGACATCGGGGATGTGGGGGTGTTGGGGACGTTGGGGACATTGGGGACATTTGGGGACATTGGGGTGTTGGGGACATTGGGGACATTGGGGACATTTGGGGGGGTGTTGGGGACATTGGGGACATTGGGGTGTTGGGGACATTGGGGACATTGGGGTCGTTGGGGACATCGGGGTCTTGGGGACATCGGGGTGGTGGGGACATTTGGGGGGGACATTGGGGGCATTGGGGACGTTGGGGGTGGGGGGGACATCGGGGACATTTGGGGTCTTGGGGACATCGGGGGTCTTGGGGACACTGGGGTGAGGAGAATAGGGTCAGGCCCAGGGATCTATAGGGTCCCTACAATCAACCTATAGGGTGTCCCCCCCCCCCGACAGGTTCAGGAGGGTTTTAGGGTCCCCACAACCAACCTATAGGGTCTGCCTCCCCCCAGTCATATCAGGGGGGTCTATAGGGTCCCCATAACCAACCTATAGGGTCTCCCCCCCCCCATTAGCAGCTTAGGGGTTCTATAGGGTCCCCACAACCAACCTATAGGGTCTGCCCCCCCATTAGCAGACTGGGAGGTCTATAGGATTCCTACAAGCTCTCTATAGGGTCTTCTGCCCCATAGTCATATAGGGGGGGTCTATAGGGTCCCTATAGGGATCTCCCCCCCCCAGACAAATTCAGGAGGGTTTTAGGGACCCCACGACCAACCTATAGGGTCTGCCCCCCCCCCCAGTTGTATCAGGGGGGCCTATAGGGTCCCCACAACCAACCTATAGGGTCTCGCCCCCTACAGACAGATCTGGAGGGGGGGTCTATAGGGTCCCCACAACCAATCTATAGGGTCTCCAGCCCCCCGAAAAATTCAGGAGGGTTTTAGGGTCCCCACGACCAACCTATGGGATCTGCCCCCCCCCATAGTCATATCAGGGGGGCCTATAGGGTCCCCACAACCAACCTATAGGGTCTCCTGCCCCATACTCAGATTGGGGGGATCTATAGGGTCCCTATAGGGATCTCCCCCTCCCCCCCCCGACAAATTCAGGAGGGTTTTAGGGTCCCCATAACCTATCTATAGGGTCTGTCCACCCGTAGTCATATGGGGGGGGTCTATAGGGTCTCGACAACCAACCTATAGGGTCTCCTGCCCCATAGTCAGATCGGGGGATCTATGGGGTCCCTATCGGGATCTCCCCCCCAGGCAAATTCAGGAGGGTTTTAGGGTCCCCACGACCAACCTATAGGATCTGCCCCTCCCCAGTCGTATCAGGGGGGCCTACAGGGTCCCCACAACCAACCTATAGGGTCTCGCCCCCTATAGACAGATCGGGGGGGGGGGTCTATAGGGTCCCCACAACCAATCTATAGGGTCTGCCCCCCCATAGTCATATTGGGGGGGTTTTAGGGTCCCCACAACCAACCTATAGGGTCTCGCCCCCTATAGACAGATCTGGGGGGGGGTCTATAGGGTCCCCCCAACCAACCTATAGGGTCTCTCCCCCCCCCCAGGCGGACTCGGGGGGCCCCCTGGCCTGCTTTTCGGGGGGCCGCTGGGTGCAGGCGGGGGTGCTGAGCTTCGCCGTGGGCTGCGCCCGCCCCAACGGGCCGGTGCTGGCCACGGGGCTCGCGGCCCACGCCGGGTGGCTCCGGAACCACGTCCCCCCCGCCGCCTTCCCCCCGCCACCCCCCGCCGCCCCCCCCCCGGCCTGGAGGACGGCAAGTGCCTGGGTGAGTTGGGTTTGGGGGGGCGGGGGGGGCGGGGGGGTTTGGGGTCGGGGGTGGGGGGGACCCCCAAAAGGGTTTGGGGGGTGGGGAGGGGGGAAATCCTATTAGGAAGGGAAACGGGGGTGGGTTTTTTTGGGGGGGTACCTAAATCCTATTTAAAATCCTATAAAAAAATCCTATAAAAAATCCTGTAAAAAAATCGTATAAAAAAATCCTATAAATCCTATGAAAAAATCCTATGAAAAAATCCTATAAATCCTATGAAAAAATCCTATAAATCCTATGAAAAAATCCTATAAAAATCCTATAAATCCTATAAAAAATCCTATAAAAAATCCTATAAATCCTATAAAAATCCTATAAATCCTATGAAAAAATCCTACAAATCCTTTAAAAAATCCTATAAATCGTATAAAAAATCCTATAAATCCTATGAAAAAATCCTATAAAAAAATCCTATAAATCCTATAAAAATCCTATAAATCCTATGAAAAAATCCTATGAAAAAATCCTATAAATCCTATAAAAATCCTATAAATCCTATGAAAAAATCCTACAAATCCTTTAAAAAATCCTATAAATCCTATAAAAAATCCTATAAATCCTGTGAAAAAATCCTATGAAAAAATCCTATAAATCCTATAAAAATCCTATAAATCCTATGAAAAAATCCTATGAAAAAATCCTATAAATCCTATAAAAATCCTATAAATCCTATGAAAAAATCCTACAAATCCTTTAAAAAATCCTATAAATCCTATAAAAAATCCTATAAATCCTGTGAAAAAATCCTATGAAAAAATCCTATAAATCCTATAAAAAAATCCTATAAATCCCATGAAAAAATCCTATAAATCCTATGAAAAAATTCGATAAATCCTATAAAAAAATCCTATAAATCCTATTAAAATCCTATAAATCCTATTAAAAAAATCCTATAAATCCTATGAAAAAATCCCATAAATCCTATAAAAAAATCCTATAAATCCTATGCAAAAATCCTATAAATCCCTGTGGACCCCAATAATGGGGCGGGGGAGCCAAAACCCCGTTGAGATCCCGTTTGGATCCTAATAATGGGGTGGGGGCACCCCAAACCCTATTAAAACCCCACGGGGAACCCCAAACCCCATTGAGACCCCACGGGGGACCCCAAAACCCTATAAACCCCCCGTTTGACCCCAATAAATGCGTTGGGGAACCCTAAACCCCCTTAATCCCCCCCCTTTTGGCCCCCAATAATAGGGTGAGGGAACCCCAAACCCTATTAAAACCCCATGGGGACCCCAAAACCCCATTGATTCCCCCTTTGGGCCCCAATAATGGGGTGAGAGAACCCCAAAACCCTATTGAGACCCCATTCAGACCCCAATAATGGGGTGAGGGAACCCCAAACCCTATTAAACCCCCATGGGGACCCCAAAACCCCCTTAATCCCCCCCCCCTTGGCCCCCAATAATAGGGTGAGGGCACCCCAAACCCTATTAAAACCCCATGGGGACCCCCAAAACCCCACTGATTCCCCCTTTGGACCCCAATAATAGGGTGGGGGCACCCCAAACCCTATTAAAACCCCATGGGGATCCCCAAAACCCCACTGATTCCCCCTTTGGACCCCAATAATGGGGTGAGGGAACCCCAAACCCCATTGAGACCCCATGGGGACCCCAAAACCCCCTTAATCCCCCCCCGTTTGGCCCCCAACAATAGGGTGGGGACACCCCAAACCCCATTGAGGCCCCACGGGGAACCCCAAAACCCTATAAACCCCCCATTCGACCCCAATAAATGCGTTGGGGAACCCTAAACCCCCTTAATCCCCCCCCCTTTGGCCCCCAACAATAGGGTGGGGGCACCCCAAACCCTATTAAAACCCCATGGGGACCCCAAAACCCCACTGATTCCCCCTTTGGACCCCAATAATGGGGTGGGGGGACCCCGTTATCCGACCCCGCTCCCGCCCCTAATCCTTTTTCCCCCCGACCCTACAGGTTGCGGGATGCAGGGGGGCCCCCCCCTGGCGCCCCCCCCGAGCGGGGCGGGGTGGCCCTGGTTCGTCAGCCTGGCTTTCGGGGGGCTGCACCGCTGCGGGGGGGCCCTGGTGGCCGAGAGCTGGGTGCTGACGGCCGCCCGCTGCTTTATAGGGTGAGTGCCGCGGGGGTCCCGACCCCGAAACCCCTTCGAGACCCCCTGAAAACCCCAAAATCCTGTAGAAAACCTATGAAAACCCCCAAATCCCATAGAAAACCTATGAAAACCCCAAAACCCCATAGCAACCCTATGAAAACCCTAAAACGCAATAGAGAACCTATGGAGACCCCAAAACCCCATAGAGACTCTATGGAGACCCCATAGAGACCCTACGGAGACCCCAAAACCCTATTGAGGCCCTATAGAGACCCCAAAACCCCATTTAGACCCTATGGAGACCCCAAAACCCCACAGAGACCCTATGGAGACCCCAAAACCCCATAGAGACCCTATGGAGACCCCAAAACCCCATACAGACCCTGTGGAGACCCCATTGAGATCCTATGAAAATCCCAAAACCCCATAGAGAACTTACAGAAACCCCATTGAGGCCCTATAGAGACCCCAAAACCCCATTGAGAACCCATGGAAACCCCCAAACCCCATAGAAACCCTATGGAAAGCCCAAAACCAAATACAGACCCTATGCAGACCCCAAAACCCCATAGAGACCCTATGAAAACCCCAAAACCCCATAGAAACCCTATGGAAACCCCAAAACCCCATAGAGAACCTACAGAAACCCCCTTGAGGCCCTATAGAGACCCCAAAACCCCATTGAGAACCCATGGAAACCCCCAAACCCCATAGAGACCCTATGGAGACCCCATAGAGACCCTATGAAAACCCCAAAACGCTACTGAGGCCCTATAGAGACCCCAAAACCCCATAAAGAACCTATGGAAACCCCCAAATCCCATTGAGACCCTATAGAGATCCCATTGAGGCCCAAGGTTTTTAGGGTCCCCCCCTCCCTTTTAGGCTCCCCCCCTCCCTTTTAGGGCCCCCCCCTCCCTTTTAGGGCCCCCTATCCCCTTTTAGGGGCGCCCCCCCCGCCCCCCTGACCCTATATCCCCCCCCTCCCTTTTAGGGTTCCCCCCTCCCTTTTAGGGCCCCCTATCCCCTTTTAGGGCCGCCCCCCCACCCCCCTGACCCTATATCCCCCCCCTCCCTTTTAGGGCCTCCCCCTCCCTTTTAGGGCCCCCTATCCCCTTTTAGGGCCGCCCCCCCGCCCCCCTGACCCTATATCCTCCCCCTCCCTTTTAGGGTTCCCCCCTCCCTTTTAGGGCCCCCTATCCCCTTTTAGGGCCGCCCCCCCACCCCCCTGACCCTATATCCCCCCCCTCCCTTTTAGGGTCTCCCCCTCCCTTTTAGGGCCCCCTATCCCCTTTTAGGGACGCCCCCCGCCCCCCTGACCCTATATCCCCCCCCCATTTCAGGCGCCAGGCAGCCGAGGCCTGGCAGGCGACGGTTGCGGGGTCGGAGGCGCGGGCGGGCGCCCGCCTGACCCTACACGGGGCCTACGTGGGGCCGGGCCGGGGCCGGGACCTGGCCCTATTACGGCTCGAGCGGGGTCTGGTATTGGGGCCGGCGCTGCGCCCCCTCTGCCTGCCCTATAGGAACCACCGGAGACCCCCCGGAACCCGCTGCTGGGCCCTGCTCGGCCCTAAAAGTGAGTGTCCCCCCCTACGGGGTCCCCAACGGGGTCCCCAATGGCCCCGATCACAATGACCCCGATGATCCCGATCCCGATGACCCCAATGGCCCCGATGATCCCGTTCCCGGCGACCCCAATGGCCCCGATCCCAGTGACCCCAATGATCCCGTTCCCGGTGACCCCAATGGCCCCGTTCCCGGTGACCCCAATGGCCCCGACCCCAATGACCCCAATGATCCCATTCCCGACAACCCCAATGATCCCGTTCCTGGTGACCCCGATGGCCCTGACCCCGGTGACCCCAAAGATCCCATTCCCGATGACCCCAATGATCCCCATCCCAATGACCCCAATGGCCCCGATCCCAATGACCCCAATGATCCCAATCCTGGTGTCCCCAATGATCCCGATCCCGATGACCCCAATAGTCCCATTCCCAGTGACCCCAATGATCCCGATCCCGATGACCCCAATGGCCCCGATCCCAATGACCCCAATGATCTCGATCCCAGTGACCCCAATGATCCCATTCCTGGTGACCCCGATGATCCCGATCCCGGTAACCCCGATGATCCCGATCCCAATGACCGCGATCCCGATGACCCCAATGATCCCGTTCCCGGTGACCTCAATGATCCCGATCCCGGTGACCCCAATGGCCCCGATCCCGATGTCCCCAATGATCCCGATCCCAATGACCCCGATGATCCCGTTCCCGGTGACCCCAATGGCCCCGATCCTGATGATCCCAATGATCCCGATCCCGGTGACCCCAATGATCCCAATCCCGATGACCCCAATGGCCCTGATCCCAATGACCCCGATGATCCCGATCCCAGTGACCGCAATGATCCCGATCCCAATGACCCCAATGATCCCGTTCCCGGTGACCCCAATGGCCCCGTTCCCGGTGACCCCAATGGCCCCGATCCCAATGACCCCAATGACCCCAATGATCCCGTTGATCCCAATGGCCCCGATCCCGGTGACCTCAATGATCCCGTTCCCGGTGACCCCAATGGCCCCGATCCTGATGATCCCAATGATCCCAATCCCGATGACCCCAATGGCCCCAATCCCGGTGACCCCAATGGCCCCAATGATCCCGTTGACCTCAATGATCCCGATCCCGGTGACCCCAATGGCCCCGATCCCGGTGACCTCAATGATCCCGTTCCCGGTGACCCCAATGGCCCCGATCCTGATGATCCCAATGATCCCGATCCCGGTGACCCCAATGATCCCAATCCCGATGACCCCAATGGCCCCGATCCCGGTGACCCCAATTGCCCCGATCCCAATGACCCCAATGACCCCAATGATCCCGTTGACCTCAATGATCCCGATCCCGGTGACCTCAATGATCCCGTTCCCGATGACCCCAATGGCCCCGATCCCGATGACCCCAATGGCCCCGTTCCCGGTGACCCCAATGGCCCCATTCCCGGTGACCCCAATGATCCCGATCCCGGTGACCCCAATAGTCCCGATCCCAATGACCCCAATGGCCCCGATCCCAATGACCCCAATGGCCCCAATCCCAATGACCCCAATGATCCCGTTCCCGGTGACCCCAATGGCCCCGATCCCGATGACCCCAATGATCTCGATCCCAGTGACCCCAATGATCCCATTCCTGGTGACCCCGATGATCCCGATCCCGGTAACCCCGATGATCCCGATCCCAATGACCGCGATCCCGATGACCCCAATGATCCCGTTCCCGGTGACCTCAATGATCCCGATCCCGGTGACCCCAATGGCCCCGATCCCGATGTCCCCAATGATCCCGATCCCAATGACCCCGATGATCCCGTTCCCGGTGACCCCAATGGCCCCGATCCTGATGATCCCAATGATCCCGATCCCGGTGACCCCAATGATCCCAATCCCGATGACCCCAATGGCCCTGATCCCAATGACCCCGATGATCCCGATCCCAGTGACCGCAATGATCCCGATCCCAATGACCCCAATGATCCCGTTCCCGGTGACCCCAATGGCCCCGTTCCTGGTGACCCCAATGGCCCCGATCCCAATGACCCCAATGACCCCAATGATCCCGTTGATCCCAATGGCCCCGATCCCGGTGACCTCAATGATCCCGTTCCCGGTGACCCCAATGGCCCCGATCCTGATGATCCCAATGATCCCAATCCCGATGACCCCAATGGCCCCGATCCCGGTGACCCCAATGGCCCCGATCCCAATGACCCCAATGACCCCAATGATCCCGTTGACCTCAATGATCCCGATCCCGGTGACCCCAATGGCCCCGATCCCGGTGACCTCAATGATCCTGTTCCCGGTGACCCCAATGGCCCCGATCCTGATGATCCCAATGATCCCGATCCCGGTGACCCCAATGATCCCAATCCCGATGACCCCAATGGCCCCGATCCCGGTGACCCCAATGGCCCCGATCCCAATGACCCCAATGACCCCAATGATCCCGTTGACCTCAATGATCCCGATCCCGGTGACCCCAATGGCCCCAATCCCGGTGACCTCAATGATCCCGTTCCCGGTGACCCCAATGATCCCGATCCCGGTGACCCCAATAGTCCCGATCCCAATGACCCCAATGGCCCCGATCCCAATGACCCCAATGATCCCAATCCTGGTGTCCCCAATGATCCCGATCCCGATGACCCCAATGGCCCCGTTCCCAGTGACCCCAATGATCCCATTCCCGATGACCCCAATGGCCCCCATCCCAATGACCCCAATGATCCCAATCCTGGTGTCCCCAATGATCCCGATCCCCATGACCCCAATGGCCCCGTTCCCATTGACCCCAATGATCCCGTTCCCGGTGACCCCAATGATCCCAATGCCAGTGACCCCAATGGCCCCAATCCCGGTGACCCCAATAGTCCCGATCCCGATGACCCCAATGATCCCGATCCCGATGACTCCGTTCCCAGTGACCCCAATGGCCCCGATCCTGGTAACCCCGATGGCCCCAATCCCAGTGACCCCAATGATCCCCAAATGTCCCCCAACATCCCCAACACCCCCGGTGTCCCCAAATGTCCCCGATGTCCCCAAATGTCCCCAACGCCCCAAATGTCCCCAAATGTCCCCAATGTCCCCAATGCCCCCGATGTCCCCAAATGTCCCCAATGTCCCCAAAATGTCCCTGATGTCCCCGATGTCCCCAACGCCTCCGATGTCCCCAAATGTCCCCCAATGTCCCCAAATATCCCCAAATGTCCCCCAACGCCCCCAATGCCCCCAATGTCCCTGATGTCCCCAAATATCCCCGACGCCCCCGATGTCCCCAATGTCCCCAACGCCCCCGATGTCCCCAAATGTGCCCCAATGCCCCCAATGTCCCTGATGTCCCCAATGTCCCCAACGCCCACGATGTCCCCAATGTCCCTGATGTCCCCAATATCCCCGATGTCCCCAAATGTCCCCAACGCCCCCAATGCCCCCAACGCCCCCAATGTCCCCGATGTCCCCGATGTCCCCAGGCCCGGCCGTCCCCGAGGAGCTGGGCAGCGTGGAGGTGACGCCGCTCGAGTCCCCCGCGCCCCGTGGGGACGTTGGGGACACCGTGGAGGACACCTTCGGCGTCACCGTCCCCAACGGCACCAGTGCCTGCCAGGTGAGGGCCCTTTCGGGGTCCCTTTTGGGGTTTTGGGGGTCCCGGGGGCCTTTTGGGGTCCCTTTTGGGGTCTTTTGGGGGTCCCGGGGGGTTTTTGGGGTCCCCGTGTCCCTTTTGGGGTCCCCGTGTCCCTCCCAGTGTCCCCTTCTGAGGTCCCTTTTGGGGTGTCTGTGTCCCTCCTGGGGTCCCTTTTGGGGTCTTTTGGGGGTCCCTGGGGCCTTTTGGGGTCCCCATGTCCCTTTTGGGGTCCCCGTGTCCCTTTTGGGGTCCCCTCTGTCCCTCCTGGGGTCCCCACGTCCCCTCCTGAGGTCCCTTTTGGGGTCTTTTGGGGGGTTTTGGGGTCCCCTTGTCCCTTTTGGGGTCCCTTTTGGGGTCCCCGTGTCCCTCCTGGGGTCCCCTTTCAGGTCTTTTGGGGGGCCTGGGGGGCTTTTGGGGTCCCTCCGTCCCTTTTGGGGTCCCCCTCTCCCTTTTGGGGTCCCTTTTGGGGGCTTTTGGGGGTCCTTGGGGCTTTTGGGGTCCCCATGTCCCTTTTGGGGTCCCCGTGTCCCCCTCCTGAGGTCCCTTTTGGGGTCTTCTGGGGGCTTTTGGGGTCCCCGTGTCCCTTTTGGGGTCCCTTTTGGGGTCCCCGTGGCCCTCTGGGGTCCCCTTTGGGGTCTTTTGGGGGTCCCGGGGGGCTTTTTGGGGTCCCCATGTCCCTTTTGGGGTCCCCGTGTCCCCTCCTGAGGTCCCTTTTGGGGTCTTTTGGGGTCCCTCTGTCCCTTTTGGGGTCCCTTTTGGGGTGTCCGTGTCCCTCCTGGGGTCCCTTTTGGGGTCTTTTGGGGATCCCCGGGGCCTTTTGGGGTCCCCGTGTCCCTTTTGGGGTCCCCGCGTCCCTCCCAATGTCCCCTCTGTCCCTCCTGGGGTCCCCGTGTCCCCTCCTGAGGTCCCTTTTGGGGTCTTTTGGGGGGTTTTTGGGTCCCCTGTCCCTTTTGGGGTGTCCGTGTCCCTCCTGGGGTCCCTTTTGGGGTCTTTTGGGGGTCCCTGGGGGCTTTTGGGGTCCCTTTTGGGGTCCCTAGGTCCCATTTTGGGGGGGATTTGGGTGTTTTTGGGTCACTAATGGGGCTTTTGGGTCACTGCTGAGGCTTTTGGGGTCATTTTGGGGGTTCCTAGTTCCTATTTTGTGGGATTTTGGGCCTTTTGGCTCATCACTGGGGCTTTGGGGTCGCTTTTGGGGTTCTTAGATCACATTTTTTGGGATTTCGGGATTTTTGGCTCATCGCTGACTCTTTTGGGGTTGCTTTTGGGGCTTTTGGGGTCACTTTTGGGATTTCTAGTTCTCATTTTATGGGATTTTGGGCCTTTTGGTTCATTGGTAGTGCTTTTGGGGTCACTTTTGGGGCTTTTGAGATTCCTAGCTCCCATTTTATGGGATTTTGGCCCTTTTTGCTCATCGCCGCCTCTTTTGGGGTCGCTTTTGGGGTTTCCCTACAGCCGGACCCGGGCTCCCCGCTGGCCTGTGAGGAACGGGGGATCTGGTTCCTTGCTGGGACGGCCACCGGGGGGGGTTGCGCCGAGGGGGGCCCCCCCCTTTTCACTGCCGCCCACCTCTACGAGCGCTGGATCGCCGGCATCACCCGCGAGGCCTACTTCGCCGAGACACCCCCCGACCCCAAAGAGGCCGAGGAACCCGACGACCCCAGCTTTTGGGGGACACCGCAGCCCCCGGAGGACCCCAATGTTCGAGGCTCCCCCAAACCCGTGGAGGACCTCAACCCTACTGAAAACCCCAAACCTTCTGAAGACCCCAATGTTCGGGGTTCCCCCAAACCCGTGGAGGACCTCAACCCTACTGAAGACCCCAATATTCGAGGCTCCCCCAAACCCGTTGAGGACCCCAATGTTCGAGGCTCCCCCAAACCCGTAGAAGACCTCAACCCTACTGAAGACCCCAATGTTCGGGGTTCCCCCAAACCCGTGGAGAACCCCAAACCTTCTGAAGACCCCAATGTTCGGGGTTCCCCCAAACCCAAAGAAGACCTCAACCCTACTGAAGACCCCAATAATCGAGGCTCCCCGAAACCCGTGGAGGACCTCAACCCTACTGAAGACCCCAATAATCGAGGCTCCCCGAAACCCGTGGAGGACCTCAACCCTACTGAAGACCCCAATGTTCGGGGTTCCCCCAAACCCGTGGAGAACCTCAACCCTACTGAAGACCCCAATAATCGAGGCTCCCCCAAACCCGTGGAGGACCCCAAACCTTCGCAAGACCCCAAACCCTCGGAGGACTCAGGTGACCGGGAGCCCCCCGAGCCCCCCAATGCCACGGGGCCGCCCCCGCAGGACCCCACTGCGGGGGGGGGTCCCCGCTTTTTGGGATCGCCCCGAGCCCCTGGAGGAACCCGGGGACCCCGATACCTGGCAGCACCCCCAGACCCCTCAGGACCCCGATACCTGGGAAGGTTCCGGCGATGCCTGAACCCCCTTTTTTTGGGGGGGGAGGCTGGGGAGGGGGGGGGAGGACGGAGCAATAAAGTGGTGGTGGTCTGCAGCCCCTCCCCCACGGCCTCTTTTTGTTTTTTTTTATAGGATTTGAAGCATCTTTGGGGGGGGCCTGGTCCCATCTTAGGGTCCGTAGACCCCATTTGGGGGACCTTTGGGGTCCCCGACCCCATTTCAGGGTCTCCAGCCCCATTCAGAGCACATTCGGGGGTCCCCAGACCCCTTTAGGGAACATTTGGGGGTCCCCAGACCCCATTTTGGGGGTCCCCAGCCCCATTTTGGGGGTCCCAAACCCATATCAGGGCACATTTAGGGTCCCCAGCCCCATTTTGGGTCTTCCCAGCCCCATTTTGGGGGTCCTGACCCCAATTAATTGCACATTTAGGGCCCTCCGGCCCCATTTTGGGGGTCCTGACCCCAATTTGGGACCCATTTAGGGCCCCCCAGCCCCATTTTGGGATCCCCTGCCCCATTTTGGGGGTCCCGAACCCAATTCGGGACCCATTTAGCCCCCCCCCCCAGCCCCATTTAGGGCCCCCCAGCCCTCTTTTGCCACCGCCCGGCAGAAAATCCCCCCGAAACGCTCCAAAACAACCCAAATTTAATCCCGGGGGAGACACACACCCCCCCCCGCACCCCGACACCGTCCCCCATCCCTCTCGGCGCCGCCGGGGGGCAACGCGACGGTGCCGGAGGGGCCGGGAACCCCCATGGACACCGTGGGGGGGGGACGCCCCCCCGGCAACACGCTTTGGGGCGCCGCCAAGGATTTGGGGTGACCCCGAACCTCCCCCCGGGGTCCCCGACGCCGTCACCAGTGCCGGGAGGCGGCCGGGAGACACCGGGAGTGCCGAGAAAGACAGTTGGGGTGCCGAGGAGTCCTCCAAGGCCGGCACCGTTGGGTTGAGGTCTACTGGAGGCTCTTCCTCCATCTTTAATGGCGTTGGCAATGCCGAAGAGTCCTCCAACGCCATCAATGTTGGGTTGAGGTCTACTGCAGGCTCTTCTTCCATCTTTAATGGTGTCGGTGACACCAAAATGTCTTCCGATGCCATCACCGTTGAGTTGAGGTCTACTGGAGGCTCTTCCTCCATCTTTAATGGCACTGGCAACACCGAAGAGTCCTACAACGCCATCAACATTGAGTTGAGGTCTACTGGAGGCTCTTCTTCCATCTTTAATAGCGTTGGTGACACCAAAATGTCTTCCGACGCCGTCACCGGTGAGTTTTGGAGGCTCTTCTTCCATCTTTAACGCTGTTGGCGACGCCGAAGAGTCCTCCAACGCCATCAACGTTGGGTTGAGGTCTACTGGAGGCTCTTCCTCTATCTTGAATGGCGTTGGTGATGCCGAAGAGTCCTCCAACACCGTCACTGTTGAGTTGTGGTCTACTGGAGGCTCTTCTTCCATCTGTAATGGCATTGGTGACACCGAAGATTCCTCCAATGCCGTCATCGTTGGGTTTTGGTGTTTTGGAGCCTCTTCCTCCATCTTTAACGCTGTCGGTGACGCTGAAGAGTCCTCCAACGCCGTCACCGTTGAGTTGAGGTCTACTGGAGGCTCTTCTTCCATCTTTAACGGCGTTGGCAATGCCAAAGAGTCCTCCAACGCCGTCATCGTTGGGTTTTGGTGTTTTGGAGCCTCTTCCTCCATCTTTAACGCTGTCGGTGACGCTGAAGAGTCCTCCAACGCCGTCACCGTTGAGTTGAGGTCTACTGGAGGCTCTTCTTCCATCTTTAATGGCATTGGCAACGCCGAAGAGTCCTCCAATGCTGGCACTGTTGAGTTGAGGTCTACTGGAGGCTCTTCCTCCATCTTTAACGGTGTCAGCAACACCAAAACGTCCTCCAACGCTGTCACCGTTGGGTTCTGGTGTTTTGGAGGCTCTTCATCTTGAAGGGCGTTGGTGATGCCGAAGAGTCCTCCAACGCCGTCACCGTTGAGTTGAGGTCTACTGGAGGCTCTTCCTCCATCTTTAACGGTGTCGGCAACACCAAAACGTCCTCCAACGCTGTCACCGTTGGGTTCTGGTGTTTTGGAGGCTCTTCATCTTGAAGGGCGTTGGTGATGCCGAAGAGTCCTCCAACGCCGTCACCGTTGAGTTGAGGTCTACTGGAGGCTCTTCCTCCATCTTTAACGGTGTCGGCGACACCAAAATGTCCTCCAACGCTGTCACCGTTGGGTTCTGGTGTTTTGGAGGCTCTTCATCTTGAACGGCGTTGGTGATGCTGAAGAGTCCTCCAACGCCGTCACCGTTGAGTTGAGGTCTTCTGGAGACTCTTCTTCCATCCTTAATGGCACTGGTGATGCCGAAGAGTCCTCCAACACCGTCACCGGTGAGTTTTGGTGTTCTGGAGGCTCTTCCTCCATCTTTAACGCCATTGATGACGCCGAAGAGTCCTCCAACGCCATCACCGTTGGGTTCTGGTGTTTTGGAGGCTCTTCATCTTGAATGGCACTGGTGACACCGAAGAGTCCTCCAACGCCGTCACCGTTGGGTTTTGGTCTTCTGGAGGCTCTTCCTCCATCTTTAACGCCGTCGGCGTTGCCAAAGAGTCCTCCAACGTCATCACCGTTGGATTCTGGTGTTTTGGAGGCTCTTCCTCCATCTTGAATGGCATTGATGACGCTGAAGAGTCCTCCAACACCGTCACCATTGAGTTGAGGTCTACTGGAGCCTCTTCCCCCATCTTTAACAGTGTTGGTGACACCAAAATGTCTTCTGACGCCATCACCGTTGGGTTGAGGTCTTCTGGAGGCTCTTCCTCCATCTTTAACGGTGTCGGCGACACCAAAACGTCCTCCAACGCTGTCACCGTTGGGTTTTGGTGTTTTGGAGGCTCCTCCTCCATCTTGAATGGCATTGATGACGCCGAAGAGCCCTCCAACGCCATCACCGTTGAGTTGAGGTCTACTGGAGGCTCTTCCCCCATCTTTAACGCCGTCGGTGATGCCGAAGAGTCCTCCAATGCCGCCACCGTCGAGTTGAAGTCTACTGGAGGCTCTTCCTCCATCTTTAACGCCGTCGGTGATGCCGAAGAGTCCTCCAACGCCATCACCGTTGAGTTGAGGTCTACTGGAGGCTCTTCCCCCACCTTTAATGCCGCCGGTGACGCCAACCCCTCCTCGCTGGTGCCGTCCGCGGCCGGCCGCAGCCGCTGGCGGCCGAGCAGCTGCCGGCGCAGGCGGCCAGAACCTTGCCGGCCCGCGCCGCGCCGCCGCCGCCACCGCTCGCCGTGGCTCCGCCGGTGGTTCTTCAAGGCCATCAAGTTGCCGAAAGCCTTGGGGCAGGCGCCGCAGCGGAACGAGCCCGTGGCGTGGCTCTGCCGGTGGTTCACCAGGCTGCCGGCGTGCTTGTAGCTCCGGCCGCACTCCTCGCAGCGGTAGGGCCGCGCCGCTGCCTTCGTCCCGCCGCCCTCGTCCTCCTCGGCGCCGGGAGCCGCCGGCGCCGCCCCGGCTTTGCAGCGCGGGCGGTTGCGGAGGTGGTTGCGGTAGGCGGCCACGCTGGCGTAGCGCCGCGAGCAGACGGCGCAGGGGAAGACGCCGGTTTGGTGGGTCTGCCGGTGGTTGACCAGGCTGCCGCCGTGCCGGTAGGTCTTGCCGCAGACGCTGCAGGCGTACGGCCTCCTCTCGGCCTCTTCTTCCTCCTCTTCCTCCTCCTCCTCTTCCTCGCGCCGGTGCTCCCGCAGGCTCTCCATGTCGCCGAAGGGCTGCCCGCACCGCCCGCAGATGTGCCACGCCGCCCGCTCCTCCGGCGCCGCCGCTTCGCCGTGCTCCTCGCCGTGGTGCCGCGCCAAATCGGCCTCGCCGGCGAAGGCCCCGCCGCAGACGGCGCAGAGGAAGGCCACCTCCTCTTCCTCCTCCTCCTCCTCTTCCTCCTCTTCTTCCGCCGGCCACCGGTGACGCCCAAAATGCTCCCGGAGCGCCGCCAACGCGCCGAACTCCTCGGGACACAACGAACACTGGAAGATCCCGACCGGCGCCGCTGTCGTCTCCGCCGCTGCCGCCGCCGCCGCCGCCCGGTGCCGGTGCCCGCGGAGGTGCCCCTTGAGCGCCCCCAAGTTGGCGAACCTCTTGGCGCAGAACCCGCAGCCGAAATCGCCCGTTTGGTGCGTCCGCTTGTGGTTGATCAAGCTCCCCGAGTGGCGGTAGGTCTTGCCGCACGCCTCGCACCGGTAAGAGCGTTCGGCGACGCCGGGGCGCGGCGGCGGTGCCGGCGCCGCCGTCGGCATCGCCCCCCGGTGAACGCGGAGGTGGGCGCGCAAGGCCGCGGCGTCGCCGCAAAGTTTGGGGCACGCCGGGCAGGCGAAGGCGCCGGGAGCGCGCCGGCGGTCGGCCGAGGGGAGGCGGGCGCCGGGGGGGGAGGGCCCCGAAGGAGCCCCCCGGGGAGGAAGAGGAGGAGGAGGAGGAAGGCGAGCGCCGACGGCGGCCATCTTAGGGCGATGGCGGCGATGGCGGCAATCCCAATCTCACAGCGGGGGGGGGGCGCCGTTAGGAGGAGGGCTGGAAGGGAAAGGGTTAAATTTTTGAGGGGGGTGGGGGCGGGGGGTGGAAGGGAAAGGGTTAAATTTTTTCGGGGGGGGGTTGGGGTTCGGGGGGGGGGGGGGAAAGGGGGGCCCTAAAAGGGGGGTGGAGGGGGGGGGGTGGATTTGGGTTCCTCTCCTAATTAATGGGGTGACCCTAAAAGGCGGGGGGGGGGGGAGGAGCTCGGGACCCCCCCCTAATTGGGGTTTTGGGGTGAAGGACCCCCGGGACCCCCCCCAAATTAATAGGGTGACCCTAAAAGGGGGGTGAGAGGGGGGGGAAAGGAGCTCGGGACCCCCCCCTAATTGGGGTTTTGGGGTGAAGGACCCTCGGGACCCCCCCCCAAATTAATAGGAACCCCCCCTTAAATTGGGTTTTGGGGTGAAGGACCCCCAGGACCCCCCCCCCAAATTAATAGGGTGACCCTAAAAGGGGTTGGGGTGGGGAGGAGCTTGGGACCCCCCCCCAAATTAATAGGGTGACCCCAAAAGGGGGTTGGGGTGGGGGGAGGAGCTTGGGACCCCCCCCCCAAATTAATAGGGTGACCCTAAAAGGGGAGTTGGGGGGGTGAGGACCCTCGGGACCCCCCCCCCCCAAATCAACAGAGACCCCCTAAAAGTGCCTGGGGGAGGGGCAGCACCTCGGGACACCCCCCCCCCCAAACTTTGGACCCCCCCCCAATTTAGGAACCCCCCCAAATCCCCCCCAGGACCTCGTAGGGGGGGGGGGGGTCCCCAACCCCCCCCCCCTCCCCCCTTTAACCCCGCCCCCTTTTCTCCTTATAAGGAAATCTGGGGGCCCCTCCCCCCCTTCCTTTACCCCCCCTCCCCCCCTTTTTTTTTTACCCCCCCCATTTTTTTTTGCCCCCCCCCCCCCTTCACCTCCTTTTGTTGCAGCGAGACCGGAAGTGGGGCCCCCCTCGGCCCCGCCCCTTCCTCCCAACAAGCCCCGCCCCCTCCCGCCGGAAGCCCCGCCCCCTGCTCCTCCCCCTCCCCCCCCCCCAGGTCCTAGCGCCCGCCGCGCCGCGCCCGGAGCGGAGCCCCCCCAGGTAAGGGGACCCCCCCCCACCCAAAAACCCTTTTTTTGGGGGGGGGGGGGCCACCGCGGACCCCCCCCCTTCCCGTGGTGCACCGCGCCCCCCCCCCCCCCGCATTGCACGGCCCTTCCCGTGGTGCTTTGCGGCCCCCCCCCTTCTTGCAGCCCACCCCCCCCAATTCCATCCCCCCCCCCCTTATTGCAGCCCCCCCCCTCCTTCCCTGACCCCCCCCCCCTTTTTACGCCCCCCTCCCCCCCTTTTTCAGCCCCCCCCCCCTTCACCACCCCCCCCCCCGGCATTGCCCCCCCCTTCCCGTGGTGCATTGCGGCCCCCCCCCTGCATCGCAGCCCCCCCCCCTTTAATTGCGACCCCCCCCCTTAATTTGCCACCCCCCCTTAATTTGCGACCCCCCCTTAATTTGCCACCCCCCCTTAATTTGCGACCCCCCCTTAATTTGCGACCCCCCCCTTTAATTGCGACCCCCCCTTTAATTGCGACCCCCCCTTTAATTGCGACCCCCCCTTAATTTGCGACCCCCCCCCTTAATTTGCTGCCCCCCCCCCCCCCAAATTACGACCCCCACCCCCCCACAATCCCCCCCCCCCCGTGGTATATCGCCCCCCCCCCTCCTCGCCCCCCTTCCCATAATGCATTGCGCGCCCCCCCCCCTCGCACGCCCCCCCTTCCCACAATGCATTGCAGCCCCTCCCCATCCGGCCGCCGCCATCTTTTGTGCCCACGGGGGGGGGGGAGGGGCACAAAGGGGGGGGGGGAGGACCCCCACCCTAATTTTTTGGGGGTGGGGGCGGGGCTGGAGGTGACCCCTCCCCCTACCAGCACCCATGGGTGCAGAATCGGGGGGTGGCCCCCCCCACCCACCCACCGCCGTGGTTTCTCCGCAGGGGGCCATGGAGGAGCGGCAGGAGGGGCCGGGTGGGGACGTCGGCGGTGGCACCCGTGGGGGCCACCAAGATGGCACCCGCGGGGACGTCGGCGGTGGCACCCGAGGGGTCGGCGGCGGTGGCACCCGTGGGGACCTCCGTGACGGCACCCGGGGGGACCACCAAGATGGCGCCTGTGGGGACATCGGTGGTGGCACCCGTGGGGACGCCCATGGTGGCACCCATGGGGACCTCGGTGACACCCATGAAGACCTCGGCGGTGGCACCCGTCGGGAACTCGGCGGTGATGCCCGTGGGGGCCACCGAGATGCCACCCGTGGGGACCTCCGTGATGGCACCCACGGGGACCTCGACAATGGCACCCAAGGGACCCTCAACGATGGCACCCAAGGGACCTTCAATGATGGCACCCACGGGGACCTCAACGATGGCACCCAAGGGGACCTCGACGATGGCACCCAAGGGACCTTCAACGATGGCACCCATGGGGACGTCAACGATGGCACCCACGAAGACCACCAAGGTGTCACCCACGGGGACCTCAACGATGACACCCATGGGGACCTCAACGATGACACCCATGGGGACCTCGATGACACCCACGGGGACCTCGATGACACCCACGAAGACCTCAACGATGTCACCCATGGGGACCTCAACGATGTCACCCACGGGCACCAAAACGTCACCCCCGAAGGCCACCAAGACGTCACCCAAGGCCCCCCCCCCCGATGTCACCCGTGCCCGCGACGCCCCCCGCCTCGACCCCGCTGAAGACCCCCGGCGCGACACCCACGGGACGCCCCCAGGTGACACCCGCGGGGACGTCCCCGCCCCCCCGGCGCCCGCCGCGAAGCCGGGGCGCCGCTTCCGGTGTCCCGCCCGCGCCGAGACCTTCCCCGGCGCCACCGGTGCCACCACCAGGTCCAGGAGTGCCACCGCCAGGGCCGGAGGTGCCACCGCGGTGACGGAGGAACCCATGGGTGCCACCACCAGGTCCCGAGGTGCCGCCGCCACCAGGTCCCGCGGTGCCACCGCCACCGGGTCTGGAGGTGCCACCACCAGGTCCAGAGGTGCCGCCGCCGCCAGGTCCCGGGCCGCCACGGCCACCGCGGCGTCCGAAGCGTCCCCAGATGCCACCACCGCCACCTCCGGAGGTGACGCCACCCCCGTGGAGGTCCCCGAAGCGCCCGGAGACGCCGGCGCCGCCATGGAGGTGGCCAAAACACCTGGAGGTGCCACCAGCAGGGCCGGAGATGCCACCACGGGGTCTCAAGGTGCCACCGCGGGGTCTCAAGGTGCCACCGCGGGGTCTCAAGGTGCCACCACCAGGTCTCGAGGTGCCACCACCAGGTCCAGAGATGCCACCGCCGCCTCCAGAGGTGCCACCGCCGCCCCCAGAGGTGCCACCGCCGCCTCCAGAGGTGCCACCACCCGGTCCCGCGGTGCCACCAAAGCGTCCGCAGATGCCACCGCCGCGACGGCCGCCTCCAGAGCCACCACCAGCGCCGCGCCGCACGCGCCCGAAGCCCCCGGAGATGCCACCAAAACCCCCGGAGATGCCTCCAAAACCCCCGGCGATGCCACCAAAACCCCCGGCGACGCCACCAAACCCCCCGGCGACGCCACCAAACCCCCCGGCGACACCACCGAAGCCCCCGGAGACGCCACCGCCGCCGCCGCCGAGCCCGCCGCCGGCGCTCCGTGCTCCTCCTGCCCTCGCCCCGCTCCCCCCTTCCCCTGCGCCGCCTGCCCCAAATCCTACGGCACCCTCTCCAAGCTGACCATCCACCAGCGCGCCCACACCGGCGAACGCCCCTTTTCCTGCCCGGATTGCCCCAAATCTTTCGCCGACCCTTCGGTTTACCGCAAGCACCGGCGGGGCCACGCCGGCCTTCGGCCTCACCGCTGCGGCGCCTGCCCCAAAGCCTACGCCGAGCGCAAGGACCTCCGCAACCACCAGCGCAGCCACACGGGCGAGCGGCCCTTCCTGTGCGCCGAGTGCGGCAAGAGCTTCGGCCGCTCGTCCTCGCTCGCCTGCCACCAGCGCATCCACGCGCCGCGCAAGCCCTACGCCTGCGGCACCTGCGGCAAGGCCTTCACCCAGCTCTCCTCCTACCAGAGCCACCAGCGCGTCCACACCGGCGAGCGGCCCTACCTGTGCCCGCAGTGCGGCCGGATGTTCTCCGACCCCTCCAGCTACCGGCGGCACCAGCGGGCCCACCAAGGCGTCAAGCCCTACGGCTGCGGCGAGTGCGGCAAGGCCTTCCGGCAACCGGCCGACCTGGCCGTGCACCGGCGGACCCACACGGGCGAGCGGCCCTGGCGCTGCGGCGAGTGCGGCAAAGCCTTCGTGGCCTCCTGGGACCTCAAGCGGCACCGCCTGACCCACACGGGCGAGCGGCCCTGGCGCTGCGGCGAGTGCGGCAAAGGCTTCGGCGAGCGGGCGGCGCTGGGCAAGCACCGGCGGACGCACTCGGGCGAGCGGCCCTACGCCTGCGGGCGCTGCGGGAAGGGCTTCGGCGGCGCCTCGGGGCTGCGCAAGCACGAGAGGACGCACGGCAAGCGGGAGGGGGACGAGGGCCACAAGGTGGCCGCCGGGCCGGGCTGCGGGGCGGCGGCTACCGGAGTTCAAGGTCTGGCCACCGGCGTGGCTGCTGGAGTTGGACGGAACGTGGCCGCCGGTGTTGGCCACGATATGGGGGCTCAGCCGGGCCACAATATGGCTACCGTCGGCCACGACATGGCCGCCGGCGTTGGCCACGATCTCGGTGCTCAACCAGGCCACAATATGGCCACCGTTGGCCACAACATGGCCACCGGACTCGGGGCCAACATGGCCACCGGACTCGGGCCCAACATGGCCGCTGGACTTGCCCACAACATGGCCACCGCACCGGGACGCATCATGGCCGCCGCCTCCGATCGCGACATGGCCGTCGTCACGCCGGGTCACGACATGGCCGCCGCCGGGGGACCCATGGACTGCGGTGGCCTCAACATGGCCGCCGCCTTTGGCGCTCCCAACATGGCCGCCCCCATGGGGGGCCCCAACATGGCCGCCCCCAGCGTGGCCACACCCAATATGGCTGCTGCCATGGGAGGCCCCAACGTGGCCATCCTCGGGGCGGGCCCCAAAATGGCCGCCCCCATGGGGGGGCCCAATATGGCCGCCCCCAACATGGCCGCCCCCAACATGGCCGCCTCAAATATGGCCACACCCAATATGGCCGTCCCTAACATGGCCACGCCCAACATGGTTGCCTCTAATATGGCCACGCCCAGCGTGGCCACACCCAATATGGCCGCTCCCAATGTGGCCACGCCCAGCATGGCCGCCCCCAACTTGGCCACGCCCAACATGGCTGCCGCCAACGTGGCCACGCCCAACATGGCTGCCTCCGACGTGGCCACGCCCACCGTGGCCGCCTCCAATATGGCCGCCCCCAGCGCGGCCACACCCAACATGGCGGCCCCGGGGGCGTGTCCCGCAGGCCCCGCCCCCCCGGAGCCCCGCCCCTTCGCCTGCCCGCTCTGCCCCAAGCGCTTCGGGGCGCGGGCGGGGCTGCGCAAGCACCAGCGACGTCACGGCCCCGCCCCCTCCCCGCAGGCCCCGCCCCCTGCCCGGGGGGCGGAGCCTCAGCCAGGCCCCGCCCCCTGACGTGGGGGGGGCGTGAGGGCACCTCCAAGGAGGGGCGGGGCCTCCGGAGCCCCTCCTTATTTGGGGGGAGGGGTGTGGTTTGGGGGCGGGGCTTGCCGAGGCCACGCCCCCCGGTGTTTATTGCAAATAAAGTGGCTGAGTCGGCGCCGGCGCCTCCTGACTTGGGGGGGGGGGGGACACAGGGGGACAGCGCCTCGGGGACACGGGGGGGGGCTGGGACACCGCCCCAAGGGACCCACGTGTACTGGTGCCACGACCCCCGGGGACCAAGGTGCCACCACCCCGAGGTCCCCACGTGTCCTGGTGCCACCACCCCCAAGTGACCCAAGTGTCCTGGTGCCACCACCCCGAGGTGACCAAGGTGCCACCACCCCGAGGACCCCACGTGCCCTCGTGCCACCACCCCCGGGGACCAAGGTGCCACCACCCTGAGGTCCCCATGTGTCCTGGTGCCACCACCCCAAGGACCTCACGTGTCCTCGTGCCACCGCCCCCGGGGACCAAGGTGCCACCACCCCAAGGACCCCATGTGTCCTGGCGCCACCACCCCGAGGTGCCACCACCCTGAGGTGCCACCACCCCTGGGGACCCAAGTGCTCCCACGGTGACCCACGTGTCCCAGTGCCACCACCCCAAGTGACCAAGGTGCCACCACCCCAAGGACCCCACGTGTCCTGGTGCCACCACCCCTGGGGACCAAGGTGTCCAGATGCCACCCCCCCAGGGTCCCCAAGTGTCCAGGTGCCACCACCCCAAGTGACCAAGGTGCCACCACCCCAGGGTCCCCACGTGTCCTGGTGCCACCAACCCCGGGGACCAAGGTGCCACCACCCCGAGGACCCCACATGTCCCGGTGCCACCACCCCAAGTGACCAAGGTGCCACCACCCTGAGGTCCCCACGTGTCCTGGTGCCACCACCCCAAGTGACCACCCCAAAGGACCCAAATGTCCTGGCGCCACGCCCCCGGGGTCCCCACATGTCTTGGTGTCACCACCCCAAGTGACCAAGGTGCCACCACCCCAAGGGACCACCCCAAGGAACCCACGTGTCCTGGTGCCACCACCCTTGGGGACCAAGGTGTCCAGATGCTACCCCCCCGGGGTCCCCAAGTGTCCAGGTGCCACCACCCCAAGTGACCAAGGTGCCACCACCCCGGGGTCCCCACGCGTCCTGGTGCCACCACCCCGAGGTCCCCACACGTCTTGGTGCCACCACCCCCAGGTGACCAAGGTGCCACCACCCTGAGGTCCCCACGTGTCCTGGTGCCACCACCCTTGGGGACCAAGGTGTCCAGATGCCACCACCCCAAGGGACCCAAGTGACCAAGGTGCCACCACCCCTGGGTCCCCACGTGTCTTGATGCCACCACCCCGAGGTCCCCACGTGTCCTGGTGCCACCACCCCCAGGTGACCGCGACACCCAAGGCCCCGCCCCCCCCCCCCCACGGTGTCCCCGCAGCCACTCTCCAGCTCTCGGCTCTCAGCGTCTTTATTTAAGCCCCGCCCCCCCAAACGCCTCCCAGCCAATGGCTGCGGAGCACTCCCGCGGCTCAGCCAATCGCCTGCTGCCCCGCCCTCTTCCCCCCCCAGCCAATCGCTGCGCAGGATCCGGCCCGGCTCTGGGCCGAGTGATGTCATCTGCCTCTCAGCCAATCCCGTGCCAGTATCCCCCTCCCCACCCCACCTACCTACCGCCCAATCCCGTGTCAGCCTGCCCCATTCTAACCAATCCCCTGCAAGCCCCGCCCCAGGCTCTCAACCAATCCCATCTCAGCACCACCCTAAGCCAATCCCCTGCCACACTTCCCCCGCTCTCAGCCAATCCCGTCCCTCCATCCATCCCCACCCAATCCCCACACCCAGCCGCCCCTCCCACCCACCCCTCTCAGCCAACGGCGTCGCGGGGGGGGACGCGGTCCCCGACCAATCAGGAGGTCCCGGGGTGAGGCTCCGCCCCCCCGCCCCCCGGCATCATTCCGGGGGCACCTTTGGGGGCTCCACCTCGGGGTGCTCCACCTCGGGGTGCTCCTTTGGGTGCCCCTCCAGGGTCTCCGGAGCTGGTGGCACCCCAAGAGCCTCCATCGTTGGGTGCTCCTCCAACATCTCCAGACCTTGGTGACCCCCAAGTCTCTCGGTCTTTGGGTGCTCTCCCAAGGTCTCCAAATCTTGACGCACCCCAAGAGTCTTCGCCTTTGGGTGCTCCTCCTCCAACGTCTCCGGCGTTGGTTGGACCTCCGTCATCTCCGAATCTTGACGTACCCCAAGGCTCTTGGTCTTTGGGTGCTCTTCCAACATCTCCAGACTTGGTTGCACCCCAACCGTCACCTTTGGGTGCTCCCCAAACATCTCCAGATCTTGATGCGCCCCAAGAGTCTTCACCGTTGGGTGCTCTTCCAACATCTCCCGTCCTTGGTGACCCCCAAGTCTCTCGGTCTTTGGGTGCTCTTCCAACATCTCCAGACCTTGACGCACCCCAAAACTCTTGGTCTGCGGGTGCTCCTCTATCTCTAAACCTTGGTGCACCCCAAGTCTTTCGGTCTTTGGGTGCTCCTCCACCGTCTCCTGTCCTTGACACACCCCAAAAGTCTTCACCTTTGGGTGCTCCTCCATCTCCAGACCTGGTTGGACCTCCATCGTCATCTCCAAACCTTCATGCCCCCCAAGTCTCTTGGTCTTTGGGTGCTCTTCGAATGTCTCCAAACTTGGTTGCACCCCAAGTCTTTCAGTCTTTGGGTGCTCCTCCATCGTCTCCTGTCCTTGACGCACCCCAAAAGTCTTCACCTTTGGGTGCTCCTCCATCTCCAAATCTTGACACACCCCAAGTCTTTCAGTCTTTGGGTGCTCCTCCGACACCTCCAAATCTTGAGGAACCCCAAAAGCCTTCACCTTTGGGTGCTCCTCCATCATCTCCAGACCTGGTTGGACCTCCGTCGTCGTCCCCAAACCTTCGTGCCCCCCAAGTCTCTTGGACTTCATCTGCTCCCCAAACGCCTCCAGTCCTTGGTGCCCCGCGAGCCTCTCGTCCTTTGGGTGCTCCCCCACCGCCCCCGCACCTTGGCGCCCCCCAAACCTCTTCACCTTCATCCTCTCCCCCACCCCCTCCAAACCTGGCTCCTCCTCGGCCTCCGCCGCACCCGCCCGCACCGCCGCCGCCGCCGCCGCCGCGCCGTGCGCCTCCTCCAGGTGCACCCGCTCGTGGGTGATGAGGTTGGAGCTCTGGCTGAAGCGCCGGCCGCAGCGGGCGCAGCCGTAGGGCCTCTCGCCGGTGTGGGTGCGCCGGTGCTGCTCCAGGTGGGCGCTGCGCACGAAGGCTCGCCCGCACTCCCCGCAGCCATAGGGCTTCTCGCCGGTGTGGATGCGCTGGTGCCGCACCAAGGTGGAGCTCATGCCGAAGGCCTTGCCGCACTCGCCGCAGCGGTAGGGCCGCTCGCCGGCGTGGGTGCGCCGGTGGAGGGCCAGGTTGGAGCGCAGGGCGAAGGCCTGGCCGCACTCGGCGCAGGCGAAGGGCCGCTCCTCCCCGTGCGCCCGCTGGTGCCGCGCCAGCGCCGAGCGCAGCCCGAAGGCCCGCCCGCACTCGCCGCACCGGTGGGGCTGCAAGCCCAGGTGGAGCCGCCGGTGCTTGGCCAAGGTGGCCCCGTGGCCGAAGCGCTTGCCGCACTCGGTGCAGGCGAAGGGCTTCTCGCCGCTGTGGCTGCGCTGGTGCTGGATGAGCTCCGAGCTCTGCACGAAGCCCTTGCCGCACTCGCCGCAGCGGAAGGGCTTCTCGCCGCCGTGCGTCTTGCCGTGCTTCAGGAGGTTGGCGCGCTGGGCGAAGGCTTTGCCGCACTGGCCGCAGCGGTAGGGCCGCTCGCCGGAGTGGCTGGCTTGGTGCTGGAGGAGGTCGGAGCTGCGGTAGAAGGCCTTGCGGCACTCGCCGCAGGCGTAGGGCCGCTCGCCGGCGTGGGCGCGCTGGTGCTTGACCAGGTTGGTGCTCTGGCTGAAGGCCTTGCCGCACTCGCCGCAGGCGTAGGGCCGCTCGCCGGTGTGGGTGCGGCGGTGCTGGGCCAGGTTGGAGCTCCAGCCGAAGGCTTTGCCGCAGTCGGCGCACTTGTAGGGCCGCTCGCCGGTGTGGGTGCGGAGGTGCTGGGCCAGGTGGGAGCGTTGGGCGAAGCGCTTGCCGCACTCGCCGCAGGCGTTGGGGCGCTCGCCCGTGTGGCTCCGGCGGTGCCGTTCCAGCTTCGACCACTGCCCGAAGGCTTTGCCGCACTCGCTGCAGATGTAGGGGCGGCCGGAGGCCACCGCGGCTGCGGGGGCGGTCGGGGGCGGGTCAGCAGGATCGGGGAGGGTTATGGGGTCCGGAACACGTGGGGCCACCCCTATAGGTGTCCTATAGGGTCTTGGGGGCATGGAACCCAGCTTTTAACCCATAAATATTGGCCAAGGAGGTCCTAGACACCTCGATCCATCCTTCAAACTCATCCCATGATGTTCTATAGGGTCCTGGGGGCCTGGATCCCAACTTCTAACCCAAAAATGTTGCCCAAGGAGGTCCTAAAAGCCCTGTTCTAGACCTTAAACCCATCCCAAAATGTCCTATAGGGTCTTGGGAGCCTAGAACCCAACTTCTACCCCAAAAACGTTAGCCAAGAAGATCCTAAATGCCCCGTTCTAGACTTAAAACCCATCCCAAGATGTTCTATAGGGTCTCGGGTGCCTAGAATCCAACTTCAATCCCATAAACGTTGGCCAAGAGGATCCTAAATGCCCCGTTCCAGCCTTCAAACCCATTCCAAGATGTACTATAGGGTCTTGGGAGCCTAGAACCCAACTTCTAACCCAAAAATGTTAGCCAAGAGGATCCTAAATGCCCCGTTCTAGACTTAAAACCCATCCCAAGATGTTCTATAGGGTCTCGGGTGCCTAGAATCCAACTTCAATCCTATAAACGTTGGCCAAGAGGATCCTAAATGCCCCGTTCCTGACTTTAAACCCATCCCAAGGTGTTCTACAGGGTTTTGGGAGCCTAGAACCCAACTTTTAACCCAAAAACGTTGGCCAACGAGGTCCTAAACACCTCGATCCATTCCTCAACCCCATCCCAAGATGTTCTATAGGGTCTTGAGGGCCTGGAACCCAACTTCAATCCCAAAAATGTTGGCCAAGAGGATCCTAAATGCCCCGTTCCAGCCTTCAAACCCATTCCGAGATGTCCTATACGGTCTTGGGAGCCTAGAACCCAACTTCTAACCCAAAAACGTTAGCCAAGCGGATCCTAAATGCCGTGTTCTAGACTTAAAGCCCATCCCAAGATGTTCTATAGGGTCTCGGGTGCCTAGAAACCAACTTCTAACCCATAAATGTTGGCCAAGAAGATCCTAAATGCCACATTCCATCATTTGAACCCATACCAAGATGTCCTATAGGGTCTTGGGAGCCTAGAACCCAACTTCTAACCCAAAAACGTTGACCAAGAGGACCCTAAAAGCCTCGATCCATCCTTTGAACCCATCCGAAGATGTTCTATAGGGTCTTGGGGGCCTGGAACCCAACTTCAATCCCATAAACGTTGGCCAAGAGGATACTAAATGCCCCGTTCCAGACTTTAAACCCATCCCAAGGTGTTCTACAAGGTTTTGGGAGCCTAGAACCCAACTTTTAACCCAAAAATGTTGGCCAAGGAGGTCCTAAACACCTCGATCCATTCCTCAACCCCATCCTAAGACATCCTATAGGGTTCCGACCCCCCACAACCCCTCCTTTTTCCCACCCCCCCCGGGATATTTTGGGGTGTCCCACACATGGGGGTCCCCTGGGAGGGTTCTGGGGGTGCTGTGGGGCCACCCCACACCCATGCCCCCGAGGTTTTGGGGGGGTCTCACCTGCCGTCAGCTCCTTGGGGGCGTCCTCAGCGGCTCCGGGCACCCCACTCGGGGTGTCCATGGGGCAGTCTGGGGGGGGGGACACAGATTTAATTGGGGGGGGGGGGTTTGGGGACCCCAAAAAGGTCCAAAACACCCCAAAATTTGCCTCCCCCCCCCCCTTACCCGCGGGGGCCGGCGCTGGCCTGCATCGTCCTCAGGGTGGGCTGCAAAGGAGAGAGGGGGGTCAATGGGGGGAGGGGGACAAGTTTTGGGGGGGGGTCCCCAAGTTTTGGGGGGGTCCCCAAACCCTGGAGGGGTCCCCAAATCCTGGGGGGGGGGGGGTCCCAAGTCCTGGGGTAGTTGGGGGGGATTTTGGGGGGGGATCTTGGGGGAGGGGGTTGGGGGGATCTGGGGGGGATTGGGGGGTCCTGGGGGGGTCCCCAAATCCTGGGGAGGGGCCCCAAGTCCTTGGGGGCGTCGGAAGGGTCCTGGGGGATTTGGGGATGTCCTGGGGGGGTTAGGGGGCTCAAGGGGGGGGGGTCCCCAAGTCCTGGGGGGTTTGGGGGGGTCCTGGGGGGGTGTCTCAAAGTACTGGGGGGGTTGGGGGGGTCCTCGGGGATTTTGGGGGGTCTTTGGGGGGGGTCAGGGGGCTCAAGGGGAGGTCCCCAAATCTTGGGGGGGGGGTCGAGGGGGGGGATGGGAGGCTCGGGGGGGGTCCCTTGGGCCTTGGGGGAGGGGTGCGAGGGAGGGTTCCCGATTTTTGGGTCCCCCAGGGGTTGGGGGAGGGGGGTCCTTGGGGGGGGGGTCCCCAGGGCTTGGGGCCTACGGGGGGGGGGGGTTGGGGGCGGGGGGGGCGCCCCCCAAGCGTCGCGTCCGAGCGAGAGGGACCCGGGGGGGGGGAGGTGGGGGGGGCTGGATCCGGTGCCGAGGCCCCGCCCAGCGATGACGTCACTTCCCGTCCCCCCCCCCCCCCCAAGGCCCGGGTTTCCCCCCAAAATGCCGCCCCCCCCCCCCCCCGAGGGGCTGACGGGGGTGGGAGGGGCCCCCGCGCATGCGCAAGGGGTGGCCACGCCCCCCCCGGGGACCAAGCCACGCCCCCTTTTCTCCCCCTTAGCAACGCTCGGCTCTTCCGCATAGCAACGGCCGGCTTTGAGTGACGGCTTCACCATGGCAACGGCCTCCCCTAGCAACGGCCCGCCCCTCCACTTAGCAACGCCCGCCCCTAGCAACGCCCGCCCCTAGCAACGCCCGCCCCCTAGCAACGCCCCGCCCCTTAGCAACGCCCGCCCCCCCTAGCAACAGGGCGAGGCCCGGCGAGCGAGCGCGGCGCTGATTGGCCGCCGGCGGCGGGAGTGGGCGTGGCCCGCGCCGGGGCCGCTGATTGGCCGGCGGGCGCCACATCCGGGCACCGCGGGGAGCGGCGGGAGCGGCGGCGGCGCCGCGGGGGGAGGTGAGAGCGGCCCCCGGGGTGTTTGTTGTTGTCACCCCCCCCCCGTTGCCATGGCAACCGCCCCCGTCGCCCTGGCAACCGGCCCCGGCGCCGTCTCCATGGCGACCGCGGCGCTGCCATTACGCGGGGGGGCGGGGGGGAGCGGGGGAGGGAGCTGGGCCCTGCTCCTTGTTTTGGGTGGGGGGGGGGGGGGGGAAGGTTTTGGGACCCCCCCCTCGGTCACGTGAGGGTCCCCTCCTGTCACGTGGGAGCCGTCCCGTCACGTGGGGGTCCCGGGTGTCACGTGGGGGTGCCCCTGAGGGTCGGGGTGGTCTTCTTGGTGCTGTGGGTGGGCCCCCTTTGGGGGGAGGGCTGCTATCGCCTGGGTGCCTCTGGGGTCCCTTGGGTGTCCCCTGGGTGTCCCCAAGGCCCTGGGGTCCCCTCCTGTCACTTGGGTCCCCTCCGGGTCCCTTGGGTGCCACTGGGTCCCTTGGGTGACCCCAAGGCCCTTGGTGTCCCCGTTGTCACCTGGGTCCCCTCCTGTCCCTTGGGCTCCCTCCCAGTCCCTTGGGTCCCCCTGGGGTCTCTTGGGTGTCCCCAAGTCCCTTGGGTCCCTCTGGGGTCTCTTGGGTGTCCCTGAGTCCCTTGGGTCCCCTCCAGGTCCCTTGGGTCCCTCTGGGGTCCCTTGGGTGTCCCTGAGTCCCTTGGGTCCCCTCCTGGTCCCTTGGGTGTCCCCAAGGCCCTGGGGTCCCCTCCTGTCACTTGGGTCCCCTCCAGGTCCCTTGGGTCCCTCTGGGGTCCCTTGGGTGTCCCCAAGTCCCTTGGGTCCCTTGGGGTCTCTTGGGTGTCCCTGAGTCCCTTGGGTCCCCTCCCAGTCACTTGGGTGTCCCCAAGGCTTTGGGTCCCCTCCAGGTCCCTTGGGTCCCTCTGGGGTCCCTTGGGTGTCCCCAAGTCCCTTGGGTCCCTCTGGGGTCTCTTGGGTGTCTCTGAGTCCCTTGGGTCCCCTCCCGGTCACTTGGGTGTCCTCAAGGCCCTTGGGTCCCCTCCTGGTCCCTTGGGTGTCCCCAAGGCCTTGGGTCCCCTCCAGGTCTCTTGGGTCCGCTCCAGGTCCCTTGGGTCCCTCTGGGGTCCCTTGGGTGTCCCCAAGTCCCTTGGGTCCCTCTGGGGTCTCTTGGGTGTCCCTGAGTCCCTTGGGTCCCCTCCTGGTCCCTTGGGTGTCCTCAAGGCCCTTGGGTCCCCTCCAGGTCCCTTGGGTGTCCCCAAGGCCTTGGGTCCCCTCCAGGTCTCTTGGGTCCGCTCCAGGTCCCTTGGGTCCCTCTGGGGTCCCTTGGGTGTCCCCAAGTCCCTTGGGTCCCTCTGGGGTCTCTTGGGTGTCCCTGAGTCCCTTGGGTCCCCTCCCGGTCACTTGGGTGTCCTCAAGGCCCTTGGGTCCCCTCCTGGTCCCTTGGGTGTCCCCAAGGCCCTGGGGTCCCCTCCAGGTCCCTTGGGTCCCTCTGGGGTCCCTTGGGTCCTTCTTGGGTTCCATGGGTGTCCCCAAGTCCCTCAGGTCCCTCTGGGGTCCCGTGGGTGTCCCCAAGTCCCTCGGGTCCCCTCCACGTCCCTTGGGTCCCTCCCATCACCTGGACCCCCCCCCCCCCCAAAAAAAAACCAACCCCTTTGTGTGTCCCCCCCCCACCCCGGGGTCCCCAGGGGCTTGGGGACAGGGTGCAGTGCCCGCGGGGACACCCGGGGACCCGATGACGTGACGCAGGCGCCATGGCGGAGGCGGAGGCGGAGGCCGGGGGGCGCCGGGACCCCCCCGGGAGGGGACAAGGGGCCGGCGGGGGTCCCCTGGCCCTGCTGAAGGCGCGGGCGCTCGACGTCACCTTCGAGGTGGGGGACGAGTACGAGGTCATCGAGACCATCGGCACCGGCGCTTACGGCGTCGTCAGCTCCGCCCGGCGGCGGGACACCGGTGAGGACGGGTGGCGCCGTGGGTGGTGGCACCTGGACACCTGGGTCCCCTCACATGGTGGCTTTTGGTCGCCTTCATCCCCTTGGGTGGTGGCACCTGCACACCTTCATCCCGTTGGGTGGTGGCTCTTGGACAATGGGGACCCTTGGGTGATGGTTCTTGGGTCCCTTGGGTGGTGGTCCCTGGACACCTTCATCCTGTTGGGTGGTGGCTCTTGGCCAATGGGGTCCCTTGGGTGATGGTTCTTGGGTCCCTTGGGTGGTGGCTCTTGGACACCTGTGTCCCCTTGGGTGGTGGCTCTTGGCCAATGGGGTCCCTTGGATGATGGTTCTTAGATCCCCTTGGGTGGTGGCACCTGGACACCCATGTCACCATGGGTGGTGGCACCTGGCCACCCAGGTCACCTTGGGTGGTGGATCTTGGTCACCTTCATCCCGTTGGGTGGTGGCTCTTGGCCAATGGGGTCCCTTGGGTGATGGCTCTTGGGTCCCCTTGGGTGGTGGCACCTGGACACCCGTGTCACCATGGGTGGTGGCACCTGGCCACCTGGGTCCCCTCGGGTGGTGGCTCTTGGCCAATGGGGTCCCTTGGGTGATGGTTCTTAGGTCCCCTTGGGTGGTGGCCCCTGGACACCTGTGTCACCATAGGTGGTGGCAGCTGGACACCTGGGTCCCCTTGGGTGGTGGCACCTAGGTCCCCTTGGGTGGTGGCTCTTGGCCAATGGGATCCCCTTGGGTGGTGGCACCTGGACACCCAGGTCCCCTTGGGTGGAGGTTCTCGTAGACTTGGGTCCCCTTGGGTGGTGGCTCTTGGCCAATGGGGTCCCTTGGGTGATGGCTCTTGGGTCCCCTTGGGTGGTGGCACCTGGACACCCATGTCACCATGGGTGGTGGCAGCTGGCCACCCGGGTCACCTTGTGTGGTGGCACCTTGACCCTTGGGTCCCTTTGGGTGGAGAACCATGGTTCCCTCACACCTGGGTCCACCTGGGTCGGGTGCCCTACATTTTCGGGGTCCCTCGAGTGAAGAAACGGCGAGCGGGTCCACGTGGGGCGGGAGATTGGGGTCCCGCGATGGGTGACAAGCCCTGGGGTCCTCGGGGTGGCAGGCCAGCAGGTGGCCATCAAGAAGATCCCCAACGCCTTCGACGTGGTGACCAACGCCAAGCGGACGCTGCGGGAGCTGAAGATCCTCAAGCACTTCAAGCACGACAACATCATCGGCATCAAGGACATCCTCAAGCCCACCGTCCCCTACGGCGAGTTCCGCTCCGTGTGCGTGCCCCTGGGGGGTCCGTAGGGTGGTGGTGGCACCCATGGGGACGTCCCCAGCTCCTCCTGGGACTTTTTGGGTGGTCAGAACATGTGGGATGGCGACCACCTGATTCCTTGGGTCCTTAGGGGGGTGGTGGCACCCATGGGGACATCCCCAGCCCCTCCTGGTCACCCGGGTCCGTAGGGTGGTGGTGGCACCCATGGGGACGTCCCCAGCCCCTCCTGGTCACCCGGGGTCCGTAGGGTGGTGGTGGCACCCATGGGGACGTCCCCAACCCCTCCTGGGTCTTCTTGGGTGGTCAGCACACGTGGGATGGAGCCCACCTGGTCCCTTGGGTCCGTAGGGTGGTGGTGGCACCCATGGGAATGTCCCCAACCCTTTCTGGGTCTTCTTGGGTGGTCAGCACACGTGGGATGGAGCCCACCTGGTCCCTTGGGCCCGTAGGGTGGTGGTGGCACCCATGGGGACGTCCCCAAGCCCTCCTGGGTCCTCTTGGGTGTTCAGCACCTGTGGGATGGCGCCCACCTGGTCTCTTGGGTCCGTAGGGTGGTGGTGGCACCCGTGGGGACGTCCCCAACCCCTCCTGGGTCTTCTTGGGAGGGTCTCAGCTCACGTGGGATGGAGCCCACCTGGTCCCTTGGGTCCACAGGGGGGTGGTGGCACCCATGGGGACGTCCCCAACTCCTCCTGGGTCTTCTTGGAGGGTCTCAGCTCACGTGGGATGGAGCCCACCTGGTCCCTTGGGTCCGTAGGGGGGTGGTGGCACCCATGGGGACGTCCCCAACCCCTCCTGGGTCTTCTTGGGAGGGTCTCAGCACCCACGGGATGGAGCCCACCTGGTCCCTTGGATCCATAGGGTGGTGGAGGCACCCATGGGGACGTCCCCAACCCCCCTGGGTCTTCTTGGGAGGGTCTCAGCTCACGTGGGATGGAGCCCACCTGGTCCCTTGGGTCCGTAGGGTGGTGGCGGCACCCATGGGGACGTCCCCAAGCCCTCCTGGGTCCTCTTGGGTGGTCAGCACCTGTGGGATGGAGCCCACCTGGTCCCTTGGGTCCGTAGGGGGGTGGTGGCACCCATGGGGACGTCCCCAACCCCTCCTGGATCTTCTTGGAGGGTCTCAGCACCCACGGGATGGAGCCCACCTGGTCCCTTGGGCCCGTAGGGTGGTGGTGGCACCCATGGGGACGTCCCCAACCCCTCCTGGGTCTTCTTGGGTGGTCAGCACACGTGGGATGGAGCCCACCTGGTCCCTTGGGTCCGTAGGGTGGTGGTGGCACCCATGGGAATGTCCCCAACCCTTTCTGGGTCTTCTTGGGTGGTCAGCACCCGTGGGATGGAGCCCACCTGGTTCCTTTGGTCCGTAGGGTGGTGGCGGCACCCATGGGGACGTCCCCAGCCCCTCCTGGGTCTTCTTGGGTGGTCAGCTCACGTGGGATGGAGCCCACCTGGTCCCTTGGGTCCGTAGGGTGGTGGTGGCACCCATGGGGACGCCCCCAGCCCCTCGCGGACGCCCGGGTCCCTCTTTCTTCTCGCAGCTACGTGGTCCTGGACCTGATGGAGAGCGACCTGCACCAGATCATCCACTCGTCTCAACCCCTGACGCTGGAGCACGTCCGCTACTTCCTCTACCAGCTCCTGCGGGGCCTCAAGTACATCCACTCGGCCAACGTCCTCCACCGCGACCTGAAGCCCAGCAACCTCCTGGTGAACGAGAACTGCGAGCTGAAGATCGGCGATTTCGGCATGGCCCGGGGGCTCGGCGCCGACCCGCGCCACGCCAAGGCCTTCCTCACCGAATACGTGGCCACGCGGTGGTACCGGGCGCCGGAGCTGCTCCTCTCGCTGCACCGCTACACCCGCGCCATCGACATGTGGTCGGTGGGCTGCATCTTCGCCGAGATGCTGGGCCGGCGGCAGCTCTTCCCCGGCAGGAACTACGTGCACCAGCTGCAGCTCATCATGGCCGTGCTGGGGACGCCGCCGGCCGCCGTCATGGCCGCCATCGGCGCCGAGCGGGTGCGGGCCTACGTGCAGAGCTTGCCCCCGCGCCCGGCGGTGCCGTGGGAGAGCCTCTTCGGCGACGCCGAGCCGGCGGCGTTGGCGCTGCTGGGGAGGATGCTGCGCTTCGACCCCCGCGAGCGGGTCGGGGTGGCCGAGGCGCTGCGGCACCCCTTTTTGGCCAAATACCACGACCCCGAGGACGAGCCCGAGTGCGTCCCCGCCTTCGACTTCGCCTTTGACCGCCGGGTGCTGACCAAGGAGGAGATCAAGGCGGCCATCGTGGCCGAGATCGCCGATTTCCACGAGCGCCGCGACGGCATCCGGCGGCAAATCGCCTTCGCTCCGGCCGAAAACGCGGCCGGCGGTGCCGGCGTGGGCGGCGGCGCGGCCGACGGCGCCGTGGCCAACGTGAACGCCCCCATGGGCGGCGTCAACGCGGCCAGCGGCGGCGTCACCGCGGCCGGCGTCAGTGCGGTGGCCGACGTCAACATGGCCAACGTCGGCGTGGCCAACGCCAGCGTCGGGATGACCAGCGTTGGCATGGCCAACGTCAACATGGGCAACTCCGGCGTCAGCGTGGCCAACGCCATGGCCAACGTCAGCGTGGCCGGCGTCAGCTTGGCCAACGTCAACGCCACCATGGCCAACAGCAGCGTCAACAGGGCCAACGCCGCCATGGCCAACGCCGCCATGGCCAACGCCAACGCCGCCATGGTCAACGCCAACATGGCCAACGCCAACGTGCCCAACGCCGCCGCAGCCGGGGTTGGCCCGGCCTGGCCCTGCACCGATGTGGACATGCCAAGCCCTGGCCCCGTCCCCGCCCCCGACTGCCCAATGGACTCTCCCCGGGTGAAGGCGGAGCCGGGGGCCCCCGCGCCCCCCAAGCGGGACGGCGCCATCTCGGATGACACCAAGGCCGCCCTCAAGGCCGCCCTGCTCAAGTCGGCCATGAGGAACAAGAGCAAAGGTGGGGAGCAGCTCGGGCCCGTGGGTGGGTGCTGGGACTTCCGGGTCTTGGGTGCTGGGTGGGGGTGAGTTGGGGGCTCCATCCTTGAGTTTTGGGGTCCTGGGATGGGTTTTGGTGGCTCCATCCTTGGGTTTTGGGGTCCTGGGATGGGGTTGGGGGCTCCGTCCTTGAGCTTTGGGGTCCTGGGATGGGGTTGGGTGCTCCATCCTTGAGTTTTTGGGTGCTGGGATGGAGTCAGGGGCTCCATCCTTGAGCTTCGGTGTTTCAGGATGGGGTTGGGGGCTCCATTATTGAGCTTTGGGGTCCTGGGATGGGGTTGGGGCCTCCATCCTTGAGTTTTTGGGTCCTGGGATGGAGTTGGGGCCTCCATCCTTGAGCTTTGGGGTCCTGGGATGGGGTTGGGGGCTCCATCCTTGAGCTTCAGGGTTTCAGGATGGGGTTGGGGGCTCCATCCTTGGATTCCTGGGTTTTAGGATGGCTTTGGGGGTTCCATCCTTGAGTTTCTGGGTTTCAGGATGGGGTTGGGGGCTCCATTATTGAGTTTCAGGGTCCTGGGATGGGGTTGGGGGCTCCATCCTTGAGTTTCGGGGTCCTGGGATGGGTTTTGGTGGCTCCATCCTTGGGTTTTTGGGTCCTGGGATGGAGTTGGGGGCTCCATCCTTGAGTTTTTGGGTCCTGGGATGGGGTTGGGGGCTCAATCCTTGGATTCCTGGGTTTTAGGATGGGGTTGGGGCCTCCATCCTTGAGCTTCGGGGTTTTAGGATGAGTTTTTTTGGCCCCATACCTGCTCTCCGTCCCCCCCCCCGACACCCCCAATCCCCGCAGAACCGCCGTGCGCGGCCCCGGAGGCGCCGGAGGGCCGGAAGCCGGTGACGGCGGCGGAGCGGCAGCGGGAGCGCGAGGAGAAGCGGCGGCGGCGGCAGGAGCGGGCGAAGGAGCGCGAGAAGAAGCAGCGGGAGCGGGAGCGCCGCGAGCCCCGCGGCCGCGGCGAGGGCCTCCGGGGCCTCGTCCTCACCGACGACGACCGCCACCTCCTCGAGCGGTGGACCAAGATGAGGGACGGGGCCCCGCCACGACCCCCGGCCCGACCCGCGCCCGCCCCGTGTCCCCCACCTTGCGGGGGACCTCCCGAAACGTGGCCGGGCACCGAGGTGTGGTCCGAGCCTCCCCCCGTCCCCGTCCCCGCGGACCCCGACGTGGCCACCGTCACCCAACAGCTCTCCAAGTCGCAGGTGAGGGGCCTGGGCGTCCCCTGGGTGAGAAGGTCCCCCCACCTTTGGGTCTGGACCCCCTGCTGAGCGTCGTCTTCTCCCCACCGAGGTGGAGGACCTGCTGCCCCCCGTCTTCTCGGTGACCCCCAAGGGGAGCGGGGCCGGCTACGGGGTCGGCTTCGACCTGGAGGAGTTCCTGAGCCAATCGTTGGACATGGTGGGGGACAGCAAGGACAGGTGAGAGGGGACCCGGGTGTCCTGGTGGGGAGGGACCCGAGGGTCCCGGTGGCCCTTCTCTACCCCGTTGACCAAGGAACCCAAGAGTCTTGGTGTCCCTACTCCATCCCACGTCCCATCCCGTTGACCAACGTCTTGGGGCACCCCGCTCCCCGTTGCTTCTCTGGTGGCCCCAAACGTCCCGATGATGAGGAACCCAAGGGTCCCGATGTCCCCGCTCCACCCCGTTGACCAATGTCTCGGTCAACGTCATCCCGTTGACCAACGTCGCCCCGTTCCCCATTGTTTTGTGGTGTCACCCAAACATCCCGATGACGGGGAACCCAAATGTCCTGGTGTCCCCGCTCCACCCCGTTGACCAACGTGTTGGGACACCACGTTCCCCATTGTTTCCCTGTCCCTGGTGGCCCCAAACGTCCTGATGATGAGGAACCCGAGGGTCCTGGTGTCCCTCCTCCACCCCGTTGACCAAGGAACCCAAATGTCCTGGTGTCCCTCCTCCACCCCGTTGACCAAGGAACGCAAGAGTCCTGGCGTCCCTCTTCCACCCCGTTGACCGACATCTCGGGACACCCCCTTCCCCACCGCCCCCCTCTCCCCCCCGGTGGCACCCAAGGGTCCTTGTAGGGCGTGTCCCGGCCCCCCCCCAGCCCCTGCTGACGATGTCCCCTCGCAGCCAAGGCGATTCGGCGCCGCTCTCGGCCTCGCTCCTCGCCGATTGGCTGGAGGTCCACCGCCTGAGCCCGGCCGCCCTCGAGAGCCTCCAGCGCGACCTCCAGCTCGGCTCCCCCATGCTCCTCTCCGACGACCTCCCTGAGCCTTAAAGGGGGGGGGGAGGGGGGGGGCACGACGGGTCCCCCGCCCCCCTTGCCCCCCTTCCCCCCCCCCCCCCCCCCCCCCGCACCCTATTAAACTTTGTAAGGAAACGACGCCCCGGTTTTGTGCCACCCGTGCCCCCTGCGGCGCCCCGGGGGGACCTATAGGGGCTATAGGGGGGGGCTTCGGGGCTCTGTGGGGCCGTCCTTGACTCTATGGACCTATATGGGGCTGTATGGGGCTATAGGGAGACCTGTGGGCTGTATGGGAACGTACGGACCCTATAGAACCGTAGAATGTATGAGCCTATAGGGGTAGTACGGGGCTATAGGGCCCTGTACAGGCTCTGTGGTAATGTATAGGCTCCATGGGAGACCATACGGTCCGCTGGGGTCCTTTATGGGGCTATAGGAAGCTGTATAGGGTTATATATAACTATTATATATGTGTATGGCTTCATATAGATTCATTTGGTAACATATAGAGCAGTGAAAGGGCTATAGGATCCTGTAAAGGGCTATACAAGCTCGTAGGGACCCCCACGGCAGCTCTAGGGACCTATGGGAGCTATAGGGGGCACGGGGGAACGCCCCCCTTCCCGGGAATAAGAGGAAGCTGTAGGAATGGCAGGGGAGCTATAGAAACCCCATAGCCACTCTGGGAGCCTTCTGGGAGTTATAGGAAGCCATAGGGGCACCAGGGGAGCTATAGGGGCACCAGGGGAGCTATAGGGGCACTAGGGGAACTATAGGGGCTTCAGGGGAGCTATAGGGACCCCTTGCCTTCCATGTGGAGCCATATAGGAGCTATAGGGAGCTGCAGGGCCACTGGGAGAGCTATAGGGCCTCGCTAGCTGCTGGGGAAAGCTATAGGGACCGTATAGGAGCCATAGGGACCCTTCGGACACCGGCAACAACCCGTATTTGTGTCCCCCACCCCCCCACCCCCACCCCCCCCCCAAAATCCCGAGGAGGAGGAGGAGGAAGGAAGGAGGCAGAGGCAGGTGCGTTTGTGGCATGGGTTTCGTAGCAAATACATCACAGACCACGAGGGGGGGGGGTGGGGGGGGGAACGATACAGAGCTCAGGACCCGGGGGGCTTTGGGGGGAGGAGGGGGGGGGGGGCAGGGGAGCACAGCCCCCCCCCCCTCCCCCCGGCCCTCCCCGCGGCGCGGGGTTGGGGGGGGGGGGGGCAGCGCAGGGGCGCAGCGGCACTGCGGCGGCTCCCGCGGGGCGGGAAATCTAAGTCGGGGTGGTTCCTCGGCCGGGGGGGAGGGGTGGGGGGGGGGTGGGGGGGTGGGCGATGGGTGTTTGGGGGGGGGGGGGGGGTCGGTGATGGTGGTTGGAGGGGGGGAGTCGGGTCGTTGAGGGGCGTGGCTGGGTCGTTGATGGGGTCGTTAGGTCGTTGATGGGGTCGTTGGGTTGTTAATGGGGTCTTGGGGGGGTATTTGGGTCGTTGGGGGGGGCAGTTGGGCCATTGATGGGGTCGTTGGGTCATTGATGGGGTCGTTGGGGGGGCCAGTTGGGTCATTGATGGGGTCGTTGGGTCATAAACGGGGTATTTGGGTCGTTGATGGGGTCGTTGATGGGGTCGTTGATGGGGTATTTGGGTCATTGATGGGTTCGTTGATAAGGTATTTGGGTCTTGATTGGGCAGTTGGGTAATTAATGGGGTCGTTGGGTTGTTATTGGGGTCTTGGGGGGGTATTTGGGTCGTTGGGGGGGGCAGTTGGGTCATTGATGGGGTCGTTGGGTCATTGATGGGGTCGTTGGGGGGGGCCAGTTGGGTCATTGATGGGGTCGTTGGGTCTTTGGTGGGGTAGTTGGGTCATCAACGGGGTATTTGGGTCATTGATGGGGTCGTTGATGGGGTATTTGGGTCATTGATGGGGTCGTTGATGGGGTATTTGGGTCTTGATGGGGTCCTTGATGGGGTGGTTGGGTCATTGATGGGGTAGTTGCGTCTTCGATGGGGTCATTGGGTCATTGATGGGGTAGTTGGGTCATTAATGGGGTCGTTGATGGGGTGGTTGGGTCATTGAAGGTGAAGTTGGGTCATGATGGGGTCACTTGGGTCATGACGGGGTCGATTGGGTCATTAAGGGGGTGATTGGGTCATTGATGGGATCACTGACGGGGTAATGGAGTCGTTGATGAGGTCACTGGGTTGTTGATGGGGTGGTGGGGTCGTTGATGGGGTCGTTGGGTCATTAAAGGGGTCATGGGGTCGTTAATGGGGTCGTTGGGTCGTTAATGGGGTCATGGGGTCGTTAATGGGGTCGTTGGGTCGTTAATGGGGTCATGGGGTCGTTAATGGGGTCGTTGGGGTCGTTAATGGGGTCGTTGGGTCGTTAATGGGGTCATGGGGTCGTTAATGGGGTCGTTGATGGGGTGGTTGGGATGTTGATGGCGTAGTTGGGTCGTTAGCGGGGTAGTGGGGTCGTTAGCGGGGTGATGGGGTCGTTAGTGGGGTGGTTGGGTGGGTCATGCAGTCATTGGGTGGGTGCCGGGGCACAAGGACAGCTGATTGGCTGCTCGAGCTGGTGGGTGAGCGCCTGGGAGGTGGCTGAGTCACGATTGGCCGGGTGCTTGGAGGGGCAGTTGGCCGATTGGTCGGTTAGCTGGGAGGGCGGCTGATTGGCCAGTTGGGTCAGCGGGTGATTGGCTGGGAGGTTGGGTAGTCAGTGGGTTGGTTGGGCAGGCGATGAGTCATGTGGGTGGGTAGTTAAGCTGATTGGTTGGTTAGTTGGGTGGGTGATGAGACAGATAGTTAGTCGGGTGATTGGCTGGTTCGTTAGCTCCGCGACGGGTCAATTAGCTGAGCAATGGGTTGATTAGTTGGGCGGTCAGCTGATCAGCTGGGCGATGAGTTGGTTGGCTGGCTGGTTGACGGGTTAGTTAAGCGACCAGTTAGCTGGTTGGATGGACGGCGGTTAGATGCGAGTGGTTAGTTAGCTCGTTAGCTGGGGGGTCAGCTGGTTAATTAGCTGGCTGGGTGGGCAGTGGTTAGCTGGTTGGTTGCTGAGCTGCTCGGATGGGCGACTGGTTAGCTGGTTGAAGGACTAGTTAGCTGGTTGGCTAGGTGGTTAGGTGGGTGGGTGGGTGGTTAGCTGACTGGGTGGACGGGTAGGTCATTAGATGATTGGTTAACTAGCTGGTTGGGTGGGTGGTTAGCTGGTTGGGTGGGTGGTTGGGTGGTTGGTTAGCTGGTTGGGTGGTTAGCTGGTTGGGTGGGTGGTTGTTTAACTGTCTGGGTGGGTGCTTAGCTGGTTGAGTGTGTGGTTAGCTGGTTGGGTGGGTGGTTAGCTGGGTGGGTGGGTGCTTGTTTAACCGTTTGGGTGGGTGGTTAGCTGGTTGGGTGGTTGGTTAGCTGGTTGGGTGGGTGGTTAGCTGGTTGGGTGGGTGGTTGTTTAACCGTTTGGGTGGGCGGTTAGCTGGTTGGGTGGGTGGTTAGCTGGTTGGGAGGGTGGTTAGCTGGTTGGGTGGGTGGGTGGTTAGCTGGTTGGGTGGGTGGTTAGCTGGTTGGGTGGGTGGTTGTTTAACCGTTTGGGTGGGCGGTTAGCTGGTTGGGTGGGTTGGTTAGCTGGCCGGATGGGTGGTGGTTAGCTGGTTGGATGAGTAGTTAGGGGGTTAGTCAGGCAGGTAATGGCGTTGCCGCGGATGCGCGCTGGGAATGGGCTAGAGCCGCTCCTGCCCCCTCACGGACCCCCCCCCACCATGCGACCCACCTCCGGGGCACCTTCACCCCCACGGGGGTGGGACAACCCAACCCCCCCCCCCCCCCCCCCCCCCCAAAAAAACCTTTCCTAAGGTCAACCCGACCCCAAACCAGCCCCAGGGCCCGTCCACCAGCCTCCCACTGGGGCCAGGCTGACTCGGCCCAGCCCAGGACCCTTCACCGGGTTCAAACCCAACCTCCTGGGATCCCTCTTTGGGATCAACCCACGCCAGCTGCCCCCAAAATCCTTCCCTAGGGTCACCCCAACCTGGGCCGTGACTCTTTAGGGTCAACCCAACCGATGACCGCTCTTTAGGGTCAACCCAGCCCATCGGCCCTCTCTGTGGTCAACCGTGGACCCCTTTTTAGGGTCGACATGCCTCATGACCCCTACCTGGGGTCAACCAACCCTGGATGTCCCCAAAATTCTTCCCTAGGGTCAACCCAACCTGGGCCGGGACTCTTTAGGGTTGACCCGACCCCGTGACCTGTCTTTAGGGTCAACCTGACCGATGCCCCCCCCTCTCTGGGGTCGACCCAAGCCAGCTGCCTCCATAATTGCTCCCCTAAGGTCAACCCAACCCGTGACCCCTCTTAAGGGTCACCCCAACTCTAGGACCCCCCCTCTAGGCCCACCCCAACCTCCACCCCCTCCTCCTTGACCCCTCGTAGCCCCCACCTTTAGGGCCACCTCCTGTCCCCCGGGACGCATTCCCGGGCTCCCCACACCCGGCGTGTCCCCCCCCAAGCCCAGCCCACGCTGGGACCCCTGCCCTGGGGGGGGTGGGGGGGGGCGCACAAGCACAGCGCATGGATGGGAGATGGAGGGGGAGGGGGGGAGGCGAGAAGAAGTGGTGGGGGAGGACCCAGACATCCGAGGAGCATGATGGCGGGATGGATGGAGGCCAACGAACCGCTTAGATTTGCCGGCCCCGGGTCGGGCCGGGCCGCTCTGGCCCGCGGGGGGGGGGGAGGGGGAGGGCCGGGGGGGGGGGGCGGGGGCGGCGGGTGATTGGACCACGTGCTGTTATGTCCGTTCGCATGAACAATTAATTGTCTCTTAATTTATTCTTAAGTCTCGCTTAATGTGGTTATTCTCATTACTGGGGAGGGAGGAAGGGAGCGTTAATTACTGCCGCGGGGGAGGGGGGGGGCGGGGGTGGGGGGTGGGGGCGCGCCGGGACCCTACAAGCCCAACGTGCCCCCGATGGAGGAGGCCAAGACCACCCCCAGCACCACGCAACAAATTATGATCATAATTTTCTTCTACGTTACCCCAAAAACGTTATTTAAAAAAAAAACAACAAAAAAGGCATCCGGGCAGCGTGGGGAGGAGAGAAGAGAAGAGCGTTACGGAGCAGGAGAGGACCCGACGCTGAGGACTCCCGGTTGTCCAGGTTCTTGGCCCATCACCTCCTTGGCCCCCCTACCCCCTTGGCCCCCCCCCGCCTCCCCCTCCCGCCCCTGCACTCACCCTCCGGGCTTTGCTCTGGTACTTTACGGCTTTTTTGGTGTCCGACACGGCCCGTTCCACGTAGTCGACCGAGTGCTCCACGTTGTACTCGATGCGGTCGATCATCTCGCCCTGAGAGCCAGAACCACCCCGTGAGACACCCCCCCCCTCCGAGGAGGGCGACAGCCAAAAGGGGAGATACTGGCATCCTGGCAGTGGGGTTCTAGGAGGTTCTAGGTGGTTCAACTGGGTCTTGGTGGGCTCAAGAGCTTCTTATGGTGGGTTCTTGATGACCCAACAGGCTGTTGGTGGGCTTAAAAGCTTTTGGTGACGTCTAGATGAACCATCAAACCTTGTTTTTAATGGGTTCTAGATGACCCTTGGTGGGCTCGAGACCTTTAATGGTGTCTAGATGAGGCAATGAGTGGGGTTCTACGAGGTTCAATTGGTTCTAGGTGTCTCAACTGGGTCTTGGTGGGCTCAAGAGCATCTTATGGTGGGTTCTTGATGACCCAAGGGGCCGTTGGTGGGCTTAAAAGCTTTTGATGATGTCTAGATGAACCATCAGACCGGGTTCTAGATGCCCCTTGGTGGTCTTGAGACCTTTTGATGGTGTCTAGATGAGCCAGTGAGCCCTAGATACGGCTTTTGGTGGGTCCTAGATGACCCAACAGGATCTTGGTGGGCTCAAGAGATTTTGATGGCATCTAGACGAGCCACTGAACCCAATCTATGGCTTTTGGTGGGTTTTGGATGACCCTTGGTGGGCTTGGGACCTTTTGATGGCATCTAGATGAGACACGTGGGTGGGTTCAAGCCCCCCCCCCTCTGCCCCCTCCCCTGTACCTGGCTCTCCACCAGCATCGCCATGTCCACGAACATGTCGTGCAGCTCCCGGATGCTCGTTTCCAGCTTGATGATCTCGTTGTGTCGCGTCTCGATCTCGTTCAGGGCTTGTTTGGTCATCTGCGAGTCCATTTTGATCTGGCAGGAGAGAAGAGAGACGGGGTGAGAGCACGGGATGGGGCTCCTCGGGCTCCAGAGACCTCAACAGGTCAGAGGTGACCTCCTAGTTCCTCGGTCACACAAGGATTTGGGGCGTTTCATCGGGTTCTAGGTGACCCAATGGATTTTAGGATATCTCACTGGGTTCTGGGTGATTTCATGGGGTTTGGAGCAATCTAGTTGGGTATCTGGGTGACCCGCTGGGTTTTTAGGGGCATCTCATTGGTTTCTAGGTGACCCAACGGGTTCTGGATGACCCAACAGGTTCTGGATGACCCAACGGGTCTCTACGTACGTCATCGGTGAAGATGGCCAACTTCCCGCTCTCCAGCATGTCCTCCAGCTCCTCATTGGTGGTGGTCCGGCCGGCTGCGGGGAGATGGAGGAGATGTTGGGGTCCTGCTCCCCCAAACCCCAACGCATCCCCCCCCCCGAGTTCTCCCGCGACCTACTGATCTCCAGCTGCCTCTGGATCCTGTCCTTGCACCGGTCGCGGTACTTGGACTGGGTGGCGTTGTACTCCGTCATCACCTCCACGAACTTGCGGGACAGCGTCGAGTGCTGGGGACGCGGGGAGGGGCGTGGTGCGGGGTGAGGGACCTCCACCGAGGAGGAGGAGGAAGAAGGAGGAGGAGGAGGAAGGAGAGGGGTGCGGGGGGAGGAAGGATACCTGCGTTTTCCGGATGCGTAGGTCGGCCGAGGAGCGGTTCAGGCCTTCCTCCTGCTCGATGCTCTGCTCAATGGCTGCGGGAGGGGACAGTTGTGACCTCTTCCTCCGCCGCTGTCCTCACCCTCGGGGGGTGTTTGCCACCCCCTCCCCTTCCCCCTTCCCACCCAGCCCCCACACCAAGAGGCAGGCGGGGTTGCAGACAAGATGGCGTTCCTGGACAAGATGGCCGCCCCCCCCATCAGGCAAGACACCCCCAAGATGGCCACCTCAACACCTCGAGAAGGCCGCCGCCGTCACGGAGATCACCCCAAGATGGTCACCACAAGAAAGCCAAGACCATCATGAAGAACGTCTCCAAGAAGGTCACCACCAGCTTGGAGATCGCCCCAAAATGGCCACCCCAAGAAGGCCGAGACCATCATGAAGAACATCTCCAAGAAGACCACCACCATCATGAAGGACATCCCCAAGAAGGCCACTGCCATCACAGAGATCACCCCAAAATGGCCACCCCAAGAAGGCCACCACAATCATGAAGGACATCTCCAAGAAGGACACCACCATTGTGCAGATAACCCTAAGATGGCCACCGCCATCACGGAGATCGCCCCAAAATGGCCACCCCAAGAAGGCGGAGACCATCATGAAGAACGTCTCCAAGAAGACCACCACCATCATGAAGGACATCCCCAAGAAGACCACCACCATCATGGAGATCGCCCCAAAATGGCCACCCCAAGAAGGCCAAGACCATCATGAAGAACATCTCCAAGAAGACCACCACCATCGTGAAGGACACCCCCAAGAAGCCCACCACCATCGTGCCGATCACCCCAAGATGGCCACCCCAAGAAGGCCAAGACCATCAGGAAGGACATCCCCAAGACCACAGCCCTCATGCTGATCACCCCAAGAAGACCACCGCCATCTTGGAGATCACCCCAAGAAGACCACCACCATCGTGCTGGCCACCCCAAGATGGCCACCCCAAGAAGGCCGAGACCATCATGAAGAACATCTCCAAGAAGACCACCACCATCGTGAAGGACATCCCCAAGACCACCACCCTCACGGAGATCACCCCAAGAAGACCACCACCACCATCACGAAGAACATCCCCCAGAAGACCACCGCCATCTTGGAGATCACCCCAAGAAGACCACCCCAAGATGTCCGCCCCAAGATGGCCGCCGCCAGGTCACCTTTCAACTTGGAGCGCACTTTGTTGGCCGTCTTCTTGATGTCGGCCGTGAGGTCCTCCAGCTCCTGCTTCGTCTCTGGGAGGGGCAGGGACGCGTCACCTCCACGGTGCCACCACCCCCTGTGTCACCCCGATCCCGGTGACCCCAACCCCATGGTGACCCCAACCCCATGATGACCCCATCCCAAGGTGACCCCATCCCAAGGTGACCCCAACCCCATCATGTCCCCAACCCATGATGACCCCCAACCCAAGGTGTCCCCAACCCCATGGTGACCCCAACCCCCTGATGACCCCAACCCCCTGGTGACCCCATCCCATGGTGACCCCAACCCCAAGGTGTCCCCAACCCCATGGTGACCCCAACCCCCTGATGACCCCAACCCCCTGGTGACCCCAACCCCATGATGACCCCATCCCAAGGTGACCCCATCCCAAGGTGACCCCAACCCCATCATGTCCCCAACCCATGATGACCCCCAACCCAAGGTGTCCCCAACCCCATGGTGACCCCAACCCAAGGTGTCCCCAACCCAATGGTGACCCCAACCCCATGGTGTCCCCAACCCCATGATGACCCCAACACCAAGGTGACCCCAACCCCCTGGTGACCCCATCCCAAGGTGACCCCAACCCCATCATGTCCCCAACCCATGATGACCCCCAACCCAAGGTGTCCCCAACCCCAAGGTGACCCCAACCCAATGGTGACCCCAACCCAATGGTGACCCCAACCCAAGGTGTCCCCAACCCAATGGTGACCCCAACCCCATGGTGACCCCATCCCAAGGTGTCCCCAACCCCATGATGACCCCAACCCCCTGGTGACCCCAACCCCCTGGTGACCCCAACCCCAAGGTGTCCCCAACCCCAAGGTGTCCCCAACCCCCTGGTGACCCCAACCCAAGGTGTCCCCAACCCCCAAGGTGACCCCAACCCCATGATGACCCCAACCCCCTGGTGACCCCAACCTAAGGTGTCCCCAACCCCATGGTGACCCCAACCCCCTAGTGACCCCATCCCAAGGTGACCCCCAACCCCATGATGACCCCAGTGTGCCCCAACGTACCCAATGTCCCCAGTGTCCCCAATGTCCCCAACGTCCCCGATGTCCCCACTGTCCCCAATGTCCCCAACGTGCCCGATGTCCCCGATGTCCCCAATGTCCCCGATGTCCCCAACGTCCCCGATGTTCCCAACACCCTCGATGTCCCCGATGTCCCCAGTGTCCTCCATGTCCCCGATGTCCCCAACGTCCCCTATGTCCCCGATGTCCCCAATGTCCCCAATGTCCCCGATGTCCCCGCTCACTCTCGTCAGGGTTGGGGGCGGCCAGGATGGCGCTGTGCTGCTTCTTCACCTGCTCCACGTCCTCCGACAGCTTCTCGATGCAGCCCCGGATCTCCTCCACCTATAGGGCATGGGGGGGGGGATGTAGGGGACATGGGGGGATATAGGGGACATGGGGGGGACATAGGGGACACGGGGAGACATAGGGGACATGGGGGGACATGGGTATAGGGACTTATGGGGACAGGGAGGAGATGGGGACAGATGTGGGGACATGATGGGGATATATGGGGACACATATAGGGGAGATGGGGGATGTATGGGGACATATGGGGACATACAGGGACACATAAAAGGGAGATGGGGACGTATGGGGACACAGGCGGATGTGGGGAGACGGATGGGGACGTATGGGGACGTGGGAGGGCATGAGGACATGGATGGGGGCATATAGGAACAGTTATAGGGGAGATGGGGACATATATGGGGACATGGGAGGATGTGGGGACATGGATGGGGATGTATAGGACATGTATAGGGGAGATGGGGACACATATAGGGGAAACGGGGACATGTATGGGAACATGGGGACATATGGGGACACGTATAGGGGAAATAGGGACAAGTTTGGGGACACGGGAGAATGTGGGGACATGGATGGGGACATATAGGGACAGGTATGGGGGAGATGGGGACGTATAGGGGTGCAGAAGGATGTGGGGACATGGATGGGGATGTATAGGGACACGTATAAGGGAGATGGGAACAAGTACGGGAACATATGGGGATGTGGCAGGGACATATAGGGACATGACAGGGACATGAGAACAGGAATGGGGATGTATAGGGCACATATAGGGCACATACGCTGTCGGGGTGCCCTATATAGGGCTGGGACCTATAGAGTCTGTGGGTTGCCCCTATAGCAGACAAGGGGGCTCTATAGGGTCCATATAGGGCTTGGAGGAGTCACATAGGGCCTGGCATGGTTCTAGGTCCTGTATAGGGCCGGGGGGGGACCTATAGGAGCAGGGGGGGCATTTAAGATCTGGGAGGGGGCTATAAGTTCTGCTTGGGGCCCTATAGGGTGTGGGGGGGGCCCTATAAGATCTGGAAGTCCCTATAGGGTACCTACAGAAGTGGGGTCAGGCTATAGAGTTTGGAGTGGCATAGGGTATGGGGGAACCTACAGGGTGAGGGGGAACCTATAGGGTGTGGGGGAATCTACAGGGTGCAGGGGGGTGCTACAGGGTGAGGGGGAGCCCCTAGGGTCCCTATAGGGTCTCTATAAGGGGCACGGGGGCCCCGACCTGCTCGAAGAACTCGTCCATGAAGTGGTCGCGGTCGACGTGGACGACTTCCTCCTCATCGTCACTGTCCTTCGCCTGCGGGGCAGGGATATAGGGTCAGGGGGGTATAGGGTCGGTGGGGTATAGGGTCGGGGGGGTATAGGGCCGGGGGGGTATAGGGTCGGGGGGGTATAGGGTCGGGGGGGTATAGGGGCAGGGGGGTATAGGGGCAGAGGGGTATAGGGTCGGGGGGATATAGGGTCGGGGGGATATAGGGTCGGGGGGATATAGGGTCGGGGGGGATATAGGGGCGGGGGGATATAGGGGCGGGGGGATATAGGGGATATAGGGGACATTGGGGACATTGGGGACACCCCAATGCCCCCCCCTCCTCATTTGCATACGGCCCCACGTGGCAAATGCCATTGGCCGCCCCCCCCCCCCCCCCCCGGAGCGGCGCCGGCACCGCCGGGCGCTCCGATTGGCCGAGGGCCGTGAGTCATCTGCATGGCCTGATCCTTCCCCCCGCGGGCGCCGCTTCTGATTGGCTGCCTGCCCCCGGTTATTTGCATAAAGAAGCCCCGCCCTGTCACCTCCCATCGACCTGCCCAGCTCATTTGCATAGCCCATCCCATGTGACGGGGGCTCATTTGCATACAGCCCACCCCTGCACCACAGCCTGCCCTCACGCGATTGGCTCGTGGGCGGCCTCATTTGCATAAAACCCCCTCCCCCTGCAGCCTGTGCTGCCTCCTGATTGGTTCCCACAGCCCCCCTGCTCATTTGCATACAGCAGCTTTCCCAGAAGCTGATTGGCTGCTGGGAAGGGAGGGGGGTGTTGACCACATTTGCATAAGGGGCGGTGCCAGCAGAAGGCTCCCCGCAGCTGATTGGCCGAGGCTGGGGTGATTTCCCCCCCCCCATTCCCCACAGGCCCCGCCCCCTGCGGGAGCCCCCGCACACGCGTCGCACACGCAGTGCACGTGTCCCATAGCGCCCTACGGCACCCTATAGCACCCCAATGAGCCCTATAGCACCCCAATGTACCCTATAGCACCCCACTGCACCTTATAGAACCTCACTGTGCCCTATAGCACTCCATAGCACCCCACTGCACCCTATAGCACCCCACTGCACCCTATAGAACCCCACTGCACCCTATAGAACCCCATTGTGCCCTATAGCACCCTACTGCACCCCACTGTACCCTATGGCACCCTATAGAACCCCATTGTATCCTATAGCACCTTACTGTATCCCATTGTGCCCTATAGCACCCCATTGCACCCTATAGAACCCCATTGTACCCCACAGCACCCTATAGAACCCCACTGCACCCTATAGAACCCCATTGTGCCCTATAGCACCCTACTGCACCCCACTGTACCCTATGGCACCCTATAGAACCCCATTGTATCCTATAGCACCTTACTGTATCCCATTGTGCCCTATAGCACCCCATTGCACCCTATAGAACCCCATTGTACCCCACAGCACCCTATAGAACCCCACTGTACCCTACTGCACCCCACTGCGCCCTATAGAACCCCATTGTACCCTACAGCACCCTACTGCACCCCACTGCGCACTATAGCACCCCATTATACCCTATAGCACCCCATTACACCCTATAGCAGTCCATAGCACTCCATTGCACCCTATAGCACCCCATTATTACGTATAGCACCCCATTACACCCTATAGCACTCCATAGCACCCCATTGCACCCTACAGCACCCCCTTATATCCCATAGCACCCTGTTACACCCTATAGCACTCCATAGCACCCCATTGCGCCCTATAGAACCCCACTGTACCCCATAGCGCCCCACCGTCCTCTATAGAAACCCACTATAGCCCACAGCACCCCATTATACCCTATAGCACCCCACGGCGCCCTGTGGAACCCCATTGCACCCTATAGAACCCCATTATATCCTACAGCACCCCGTTATATCCTATCACACCCTATAGCACCCCATTGAGCCCTATAGCACCCTACTGCACCCCATAGCACCCTACAGCACCCCATTCTGTGCGATAGCACCCCAAAGCATCCTATAGCACCCCATAGCACCCTATAGCACCCTACTACACCCCATAGCACCCCATACTACACTCTACAGCACCCCACTGCACCCTATAGCGCCCCATTGCACCCACAGCCCCCTATAGCACCCCTTTGCACCCCACTGCACCCTATAGTACCCTATAGCACTCTGTGCATCCTATAACACCCCATAACCCCCTATAGCACCCCATAACCCCCATAACCCCCTATGGCACCCCATAACCCCCCCATAACCCCTTATACCCTCCCCAGCACCCTATAGAACCCCATAGCCCCCCATAGCACCCACTGCACCATAATGAACCCATAGCCCCCCATAACCCCCTATAGAACCCCATATCCCCCCGGCACCCTATAGCGTTCCATAACCCCATATAGGACCCTATAGCCCACTGTAGAACCGCATACCCCTCATAACCCCCATAGCCCCCTATAGGACCCCATAGCACCCTATAGAACCCCATAGCACCCCTCTGCACCATAATGCACCCATTCCCCCCCCAACCCCCCATAGAGCCCTATAGCCCCCTATAGGACCCTATAGCCCCCTATAGCCCCCACAACCCCCATAGCCCCCCATAGAGCCCTATAGCCCCCTATAGCACCCCATAGTCCCCTATAGCCCCCCACAGCACACTTAGCACCACACTGCACCGTAATGCACCCATTGCCCCTCATAGCCCCCTATAGAAACCCCCTAGGACCCCATAGCCTCCTATAGCAGTCCATAACCCCCTTAGTCCCCGATAGTCCCCTACAGTCCCCTATAGAACCCCATAGCACCCTATAGAGACCCATAGCACCCACAGCACCATAAAGCACCCATATCCCCCATACCACCCTATAGAACCCCATAGGACCCCATAGCCCCCCATAGGACCCTATAGCCTCCTATAGCCCCCATATCCCCCCCAGCCCCCTATAGTCCCCTATAACCCCCTATAGAACCGCATAGCCCCCTACAGAACCCCAGAGCACCCACTGCACCATAACGCACCCATACCCCCCATGCCTCCCCATAGAGCCCCATAATCCCCATACCCCCTCTATACCCCCCCCAGTCCCCTATAGCCCCTATGGGACCCCTATAGCCCCTTATAGAACCTATAGGACCCGACAGCACCCTACAGAACCCCATAGCACCCCACTGCACCGTAACGCACCCATTGCCCCCCATACCCCCCATAACACCCCATGCCTCCCAGCCCCCTATACCCCCCAGCCCCCTATAGTCCTCTGTAGGACCCTATAGCCCGCTATAGGACCCCATAGGACCCAACAGCACCCACTGCACCATAATGCACCCATATCCCCCATACCACCCTATAGAACCCCATAGGACCCCATAGCCCCCTGTAGCACTCCATAACCCCCCAGCCCCCTATAGTCCCTATGGGACCCCTATAGGCCCCCTATTGGCCCCATAGGACCCATAGGACCCTATAGAGCCCCATAGCACCCCACTGCACCATAATGTACCCATACCCCCCCATATCCCCCCCATAGCCCCTATAACCCCCCAGCCCCTATAGCCCCTATAGGACCCCTATAGCCCCCTATAGGACCCTATAGCCCCCTATAGGACCCCTAGCACCCTACTGCACCATATTGCACCAATTGCCCCCCATAGAGCCCCATAGCTCCCCATAGCCCCCACACCCCCCCATCCCCCTATAACCTTTATAGGACCCCTATAGCTCCTATAGGACCCCTATAGACCCCTATAGAACCGCATAGCCCGTTATAGCACCCACTGCACCAGAATGCACCCATTGCCCCCCATGCCCCCCATAGCACCCCCTAACTTCCTATAGCACCCCATACCTCCCCCAGTCCCCTATAGCCCCTATAGAACCCCCATAGCCCCTATAGTCCCCTACAGATCCCTATAGGACCCTAAAGCCCCCTATAGTCCTCCTAGCACCCCACTGCACCATAACGCACCCATACCCCCCATAACCCCCCCATATCCCCTATAGCCCCCTATACCCCCCCCAGCCCCCTATAACCCCTACAGGACCCCTATAGTCCCCTACAGCCCCTATAGGACCCATAGCCCCCTATATCCCCCTATACCCCCCTATAGCCCCCCTAGCACCCCACTGCACCATAACTCCCCCATACCCCCCATAGTCCCCTATATCCCCATAGCCCCCCATTGCCCCTATAGGACCCCTATAGACCCTATAGGACCCCTATAGGATCTATAGGACCCACATAATCCCCTATAGGACCTTATAGCCCCCCTAGCACCCCCACTGCACCACAACCCCCCATACCCCCCATAGCCTCCCATTGCCCCCTATAGCCCCCTATAGCTCTTATAGGACCCGTGTAGCTCCTATAGTCCCCTACAGGAACCCTATAGTCCCCTATAGCCCCCTATAGGACACTACAGCCCCCCTAGCATCCCACTGCACCATAACCCCTATAGACCCCCTAGAGCCCCATATCCCCCCATAGCCCCTATAGGACCCCTATAGCCCCTATAGTCCCCCATAGGAAACCCTATACTCCCCTACAGGACCCTATAGCCCCCCATAGGACCTACAGAACCCCCCAGCGCCCCACTGCACCACAACCCCCCCCTACCCCCCCTACAGCCCCATAGCCCCCCATCACCCCCCATAGCCCCTATAGGACCCCCTATAGGATCTATAGGACCCCACAGCCCCCTATAGGACCCTATAGCACCGACAGAACCCCCAGCACCCCACTGCACCACAACCCCCCCTACAGCCCCGTAGCCCCCCATCACCCCCTACAGGACCCCCCATAGGATCTATAGGACCCCCTATAGGATCTATAGGACCCCCTATAGGATCTATAGGACCCTACACCCCCCCGTAGGACCCACAGAACCCCCCAGCACCCCACTGCACCACGGCCCCCCCCCCTCCTCCCCCCCCCCGCCCCCCCCCCTCCAGCCCCACACCCCCTATAGGACCCCCCCATAGGACCCCCTATAGCCCCTATAGGCGCCCCCCCCCCCCCCGCCCTCGCTCACGCCGCGCAGCTCCTGGGTCCGGTCCTTCATGGCGCGGGGTCCCCCCGGGGGGGCGGCGCGGGGAGAGCTCGGGGGCGGGGGGGGGGGGGGGGGGGAGGGGGGGGGAGGGGGGGGGGGGAGGGGCGGGCACGAGGCTGCTTTTTTTTTTGGGGGGGGGTGGGGGAGGGGCTGCGGAAAGCGGGGGGGGGGCGGGGGGGGGGAGGGGAAGGGAATAAAACC
>NW_027664117.1:0-1000 GCF_964034855.1 Anser brachyrhynchus
TGAAATGATCATGAGCCGGTGGTCAGACTGGCTTCTTGATCTTTTTTGTGCTCTGGCTCACTTCTTCAGGCAACCTACTATTAAGTGCTACATATGCTAGATTATATATAGAGATATAGATATATACATTATATATATATATATATTTCCCCAGGGAATTGCTGACATGAAAATATAGTCTGTAGTCCTTATAAATGCAGACTGAATCTGATTTAGACAGCAAGGCTTGGACATAATCCTCACAAATGTCGTTAGAAGACTGAATTAGGAGCCTGATGTTATAACATACACTGAAACCTCCTGCTATGAATTCTGTTCCTTATCCCTTTCCTTAAATTTCTGCCCATTCATTCACTGCTGGTATTAGACCCTTAAGTCTGGGTCACATCTCTTCTGTCAAAGTGGGTAAAATCTTCTGCAGAAGACACGTCAGTGCAACACAGGCACAAGTTTGGTAGATATGCATCATCTTAGTGACCAGGAACAGTTTAGATGTAGGAGCAAAGAGGATCACAGATAAATTTACTTTGAAAAATAGAATAAAAGTTGTAGCTACATCAGTCTTTTTCTACTCTGGTCATATATTAAAGAAAAAGAAAAAGAAAAAGAAAAAGAAAAAGAAAAAGAAAAAGAAAAAGAAAAAGAAAAAGAAAAAGAAAAAGAAAAAGAAAAAGAAAAAGAAAAAGAAAAAGAAAAAGAAAAAGAAAAAGAAAAAGAAAAAGAAAAAGAAAAAGAAAAAGAAAAAGAAAAAGAAAAAGAAAAAGAAAAAGAAAAAGAAAAAGAAAAAGAAAAAGAAAAAGAAAAAGAAAAAGAAAAAGAAAAAGAAAAAGAAAAAGAAAAATGAAAAGGAAAAGAAAAAGGAAAAGGAAAAGGAAAAGAAAAAGAAAAAGAAAAGGAAAAGGAAAAGGAAAAGGAAAAGGAAAAGGAAAAAGAAGAGGAAAAGGAAAGGAAAGGAAAAGGAAAAGGAAAAGGAAAAGGAAAAGGAAAAGGGGAAAAGGAA
>NW_027664116.1:0-32037 GCF_964034855.1 Anser brachyrhynchus
TGGGGGGGGGCTAAAATTTAGGGGGGAGGCTTAAAATTTGTGGGGGGGGGGCTAAAAATTTTTTTGGGGGGGTGTGGATTGGGGAAATGCCCCCCCCAAGGGAAAAATGGGGTCAAAAAGGGGGGGGGTGGGAGGGTTTTTTGGGGGGGGGGGGGAAAAATGGGGAGCCCCCCCCCCCAAAATGGGAGCTCCCACTATAGTGGGGACCCCCCCCCAAAACGGGGACCCCCCCAAAACGGGGACCCCCCCCCCCAAAACGGGGACCCCCCCCCCAAAATGGAGACCCTACAAAATGGAGACCCCCCCAAAATGGGCCCCCCCCCATAAAAAAAATGGGGACCCCCCCCAAAATGGGACCCCCCCCCCAAAATGGGACCCCCCCCCATAATGGGGCCCCCCCCCCATAATGGGGCCCCCACCCAAAATGGGGACCCCCCCCCAAAAAATGGGGGGACCCCCATAATGGGGGCACCCCCCCCCCCCCTTTTGGTTTCTGGGCCCCCCTGGATTTTGGGGACCCCCCCCCAAAATGAGGGGGGCCCCCCTAAAAAAATGGTGGGCCCCCCCCTGGAATTGGGGCCACCCTGCTGTAAATGGGGACCCCCCCAAAATGGGGGACCCCCCCAAAATTGGGGTCCCCCCCGAAATTGGGGTCCCCCCCCGAAATTGGGGTCCCCCCCCCGGAATTGGGGTCCCCCCCTGTAAATGGGGACCCCCCCAAAATGGGGGACCCCTCCCCAAAATTGGGGGACCCCCCCCCCCAATAAAGCGGATGGCTGATGGGTGCCCGGCTTGTTTGGGGGGGGGGGGGGGGGCACACCCCATGGGGGGGACATTTTGGGGACATAAATGGGGTTTTGGGGACTGGGGGGGGCATTTTGGGGACACAAAATGGGGTTTGGGGACATTTTGGGGACACAAATAGGGGTTTGGGGACAATGAGGGGACATTTGGGGACACAAAAATGGGGTTGGGGACATGGGGGGGACATTTGGGGACACAAAATGGGGTTGGGGACATTTTGGGGACACAAAATGGGGTTGGGGACAATGAGGGGACATTTGGGGACACAAAGTTGTGGGGTTGGGGACATGGGGGGGACATTTGGGGACACAAAATGGGGGTTGGGGACATTTTGGGGACACAAAATGGGGTTTGGGGACATTTGGGGACACAAATATGGGGTTTGGGGATACTGAGGGGACATTTTGGGGACGAAGTTGTGGGGTTGGGGACATGTGGGGACACTTTGGGGACACAAAAATGGGGTTGGGGACAACGAGGGGACATTTGGGGACACAAAAAATCATTTGGGGACATGGGGGGGACACAAATACGGGGTTGGGGACACTTTGGGGACACCAACATGGCGTTGGGGACATGGGGGGACGCTTTGGGGCCACAAATCTGCGAGTTTAGGGACAACGGGAGCCACTTTGGGGACAAAAAGAGGCGTTTGGGGACATGGGGGGACACAAATCTGTGGGTTTGGGGACAGCGGGGGACACTTTGGGGACAAAAAAAACGAGTTTGGGGACATTGGGGGGGGGAGGACACAAGATGGCGGCAGGGCCTCTGAGGGGGCCCTTTGGCCTCTCCAGGACTCAATTTCCCAGCACGCCCCGCGGCCGGACTACAACTCCCATCACCCCCTGCGCCTCCACGGTGCTCATTGACTCCTCCCCCCGCGGCCGGACTACAACTCCCAGCACGCCCCGCGCCGCCGCCCTCCTCCCATAAGGCCCCGCGCCCCGCCCCCTCCCGCCCAGTTCCCGTCGGCCCCCGCGCGCCGAGTCACGATGGAGGAGATCGGGGTGCTGGGGGAGAAGGCGCAGGTGGGGGGGGGGGCGCGGTTTTGGGGCGAAATCGGGGGTTTTTGGGGCACCCACGTGGCCTTGGGGGCGGACACGGGTAGGGGGGAGCCGGGGGGAGAGGGGGAGCGGGGTTTTGGGGGGGGGGGGCAGTTCAGTTTTGGGGGAAAACTGGGGGGGTTTTGGACACTGTTTTTTTTTGGGGGGGCGCGGATTTTGGGGGGAAATGGGGGGTTTTTGGGGCACCCACGTGACTGGCGGGGTGCATACGGATAAGGGGGAGCCGGGGGGAGGGGGGGAGCTGGGTTTTTTGAGGGGGGGGAGGTGGGTTTTTGGGGAAAAAATGGAGGGTTTTTGGAAATTGTTTTATTTTGGGGGAGAGACAGTTTTTGGGGTAAAACTGGGGAATTTTGGGACTCTAGGTGACTGGGCGCACACGGTTGGGGGGGGAGCTGGGGTTGGAGGGGGGAGTGGAGTTTGGGGGCGGGCAGTTGGGTTTTTGGGGGAAAAATGGGGGTTTGGGGTTTTGGGGTGAAAAAGGGGGTTTTGGGGTAAAATGAGGGGTTTTGGGTTTTTGGCAGGGAAAACGAGGGTTTTTGTTTTTGGGGAGGAAAAGAGGGGTTTTGGGATTTGGGGAGAAAAACATCTTTTTTTGGGGGGGAAAACGGGGATTTTGGGGTCAACCGGGTGTTGGGGCCACCCATTTTTTTGGGGGGGGGGGTAAGCAGATTTTGGGGTAAAACCGTGGGGTTTTGGGGTCTCCGGGTGACCTTGGGGACACCCACAAGTTGGGGGGAGGGACACACCCAGATTTTGGGGAGAAACGAGGGGTTTTCGGGGAGGTCTCGGGGTTTTTTTTGGGGGGGGGGACCCGAGGGGGTTTTGGGGACAATTGGGGGGGGTTTGGGGACAGTTGGGGGGGGTTGGGGACAGTTGGGGGGTTTGGGGACAATTGGGGGGGGTTTGGGGACAATTGGGGGGGTTTTGGGGCCACCGAGGCGTTGGGGACGTCGAAGTGTCTTGGGGACACCCAAAAATGTCTTGAAGACCCCCAAGTTTTGGGGGCATCGGGGTCTTTTGGGGACACCTGGACGTGTTTTGGGGACACCGAGGTCTCCTGGGGACACCAAGTTTTTGGGGACCCCCAAGATTTGGGGACATCGGGGTCTTTTGGGGACACCCCGATATGTTTTGGGGACCCCCAAGTTTTGGGGACATTGGGGTGTTGGGGACACCCAAATACGTTTTGGGGACACCCAAGTTTTGGGGACACCAAGATTTGGGGACATCGGGGTCTCTTGGGGACACCCCGATAGGTTTTGGGGACACCGAGGTCTCTTGGGGACACCCAAATGTCTTTTGGGGACCCCCAAGATTTGGGGACATCGGGGTCTTGGGGACACCTGGACGTGTTTTGGGGACACCCAAGATTTGGGGACCCCCAAGATTTGGGGACATCGGGGTCTCTTGAGGACACCCCGATACGTTTTGGGGACCCCCAAGTTTTGGGGACATCGGGGTCTTGGGGACATCAAAGTTTCTTGGGGACATCGGGGTCTTTTGGGGACACCTGGACGTGTTTTGGGGACACTGATGTCTCTTGGGGACACCAGGTTTTGGGGATACCCAAGATTTGGGGACATCGGGGTCTCTTGGGGACACCCCAGTATGTTTTGGGGACACCCAGGCGTTGGGGTCACCACAGTTTTGGGGACACCGAGGTGTTTTTGGGGACATCCAAGTTTTGGGGACTTTGGGGTGTCTTGGGGACACCCCGAAACGTTCTGGGGACACCCAAGTTTTGGGGACACCCAAGTTTTGGGGACATTGGGGTCTCTTGAGGACACCCAAATGACTTTTGGGGACCCCCAAGTTTTGGGGACATCAGGGTCTTGGGGACACCTGGACGTATTTTGGGGACACCCAAGATTTGGGGACACCCAAGATCTGGGGACATCGGGGTCTCTTGAGGACACCCCGATACGTTTTGGGGACACCCCGATATGTTTTGGGGACACCGAGGTGTTTTTGGGGACATCGGGGTTTTGGGGACACCCAAGCGTTGGGGACCCCCGAAGGCTGGGGACACCGAGGTGGTGGGGACACCGAGGGGTCCTGGGAGACATCGGGGTGTCCCGTCCCCCCCCGCCCCCCCAGATTTGGGTGACCCGCCCCTCCCCCCCCCCCCAGGATGACCTCCCCGCGCTGGCCGTGCCGCGTCCCCACGCCGGGCTGTCCTTCCTCGTCCCCGAGCCCGAGGACCTGGAGGACCTCTACAGCCGCTACAAGGTGGGTGGGGGCACCTCGGGGACACGGGGGGGCATCTCGGGGACACGGGGGGGGCACCTCGGGGACATGTGGGGTGGCCTTGGGGACATGGGTGGCCCTCGGGGATGTGTGGGGGCACCTCGGGGACATGGGTGGTCCTTGGGGACACGTGGACCCCTCGGGGACCCACGGTGGCCCTTTGGGGACACATGGAGGACGTGGGGTGGCCCCTTGGGGACACGTGGGACCTCTTGGGGACACTTGGGACCCTCGGGGACATGGGTGGCCCTTGGGGACACGTGGGGCACCTTGGGGATATGGGATGACCCCCTGGGGACCTGGGTTCCTCGGGGACACGTGGCGCCTCTTGGGGACACTTGGGACCCTTGGGGACCCACGGTGGCCCTTTGAGGACCCACGGTGGCCCCTTGGGGACACGTGGGGCTCCTTGGGGACATGTGGGCACCTTGGGGACACGTGGGGCACCTTGGGGTTATGGGATGACCCCTCGGGGACGTGGGCACTTTGGGGACACGTGGCGCCTCCTGGCGACACTTGGGACCCTTGGGGACACGTGGTGGCCCTTTCGGGGTCCCCCACCCTCTGCGCGTCCCCCCCCGCAGAAGCTGCAGCAGGAGCTGGAGTTCCTGGAGGTGCAGGAGGAGTACATCAAGGACGAGCAGAAGAACCTGAAGAAGGAGTTCCTGCACGCGCAGGAGGAGGTGAAGCGCATCCAGAGCATCCCCCTGGTCATCGGGCAGTTCCTCGAGGCCGTCGACCAGAACACCGCCATCGTCGGCTCCACCACGGGTAGCGGGGGCGGGGGGGGCGGTTACGGGACGAGGGGACGCTTGCGGGGTCGGGAAGGGACACGGGGAGGCTTGTAGGGTCGTGGGTGGGGTCGTGAGGGGTGTGGGGGCACTTGTGGGGTCATGGGTGGGGTCGTGAGGGGCGTGGGGACACTTGTAGGGTCATGGGAGTACTTGTAGGATCATGGGTATGGTCATGAGGGGCGTGGGGACGCTCGTAGGGTCGTGGGTACGGTCGTGAGGGGCGTGGGGACACTTGTAGGGTCGTGGTTATGGTCGTGAGGGGCATGGGGACGCTTGCAGGGTCGTGAAGGGACACGGGGACACTTGTAGGGTCATGGTTGGGGTCGTGAGGGACGTGGGGACGCTTGTAGGGTTATGGGGGTACTTGTAGGATCATGGGTAGGGTCGTGAGGGACACGGGGATACTTGTAGGGTCGTGGTTGTGGTCATGAGGGGCATGGGGACGCTTGTAGGGTCGTGGGTGGGGTCATGAGGGACGTGGGGACGCTTGTGGGGTCGTGGGTGGGGTCGTGAGGGACATGGGGACACTTGTAGGGTCATGGGTATGGTCATCAGGGGACACGGATACTTGTAGGATCAGGGGTATGGTCATGAAAGACATGGGGACGCTTTTAGGGTTGTGGTTATGGTCATGAGGGATGTGGGGACACTTGTGGGGTCATGGTTGGGGTCGTGAGGGGCATGGGGACACTTGTAGGATCATGGTTGGGGTCATGAAGGGACGTAGGGACACTTGTAGGGTCGTGGGTACGGTCATCAGGGGACACGGATACTTGTAGGATCAGGGCTACGGTCGTGAGGGACGTGGGGACGCTTGTAGGGTCATGGGGGTACTTGTAGGATCATGGGTGGGGTCGTGAGGGGCATGTGGACACTTGTAGGATCAAGGTTTGGGTCATGAAGGGACATAGGGATACTTGTAGGGTCGTGGGTGGGGTCCTGAGGGACGTGGGGACGCTCATAGGGTCATGGTTGGGGTCATGAGGGACGTGGGGACGCTTGTAGGGTCGTGGGTATGGTCATCAGGGGACACGGATACTTGTAGGATCAGGGGTATGGTCATGAAAGACATGGGGACGCTTTTAGGGTTGTGGTTATGGTCATGAGGGATGTGGGGACACTTGTGGGGTCATGGTTGGGGTCGTGAGGGGCATGGGGACGCTTGTAGGGTCATGATTGGGGTCATTAAGGGACGTAGGGACACTTGTAGGATCATGGGTAAGGTCATCAAGGGACATGGATACTTGTAGGATCATGGTTGGGGTAATGAGGGACGTGGGGACGCTTGTAGGGTTGTGGATGGGGTCGTGAGGGGCGTGGGGACACTTGTAGGATCATGGGTATGGTCATGAGGGGCGTGGGGACACTTGTAGGGTCATGGGTGGGGTCATGAGGGGCGTGGGGACACTTGTAGGGTCATGGTTGGGGTCATGAGGGGCGTGGGGACACTTGTAGGGTCATGGTTGGGGTCATGAGGGGCGTGGGGACACTTGTAGGGTCGTGGTTGGGGTCGTGAGGAACACTTGTAGGATCGTGGTTATGGTCATGAGGGACTTGGGGACGCTTATAGGGTCATGGGTGGGGTCATGAGGGGACACCATGGTACTTGTAGGTTCACGGGTATGGACGGGGACATTTTGTAGGGTCATGGTTGGGGTCATGAAGGGGTATGGGGACACTTGTAGGATCATGATTATGGTCGTGAGGGACATGAGGACACTTGTAGGATCATGGTTGGGGTCATGAGGAACACTTGTAGGATTGTGGTTATGGCCATGAGGGGACACAACGATGCTTGTAGGATGATCTTTGGGGTCGTGAGGGACGTGGGGACACTTGTAGGGTCATGGTTGGGGTCATGAGGAACACTTGTAGGATCATGGCTGGGGTCATGAGGGACATGAGGACACTTTTAGGATCATGGTTGGGGTCATGAGGGACACTTGTAGGATCGTGGTTATGGTCATGAGGGGACACAACGACACTTGTAGGGTCATGGTTGGGGTCACGAGGAACATGGGGACACTTGTAGGACCATGGGTATGGCCATGAGGGGACACAATGACACTTGTAGGATCATGGATGGGGTCATGAAGGGATATGGGGACGCTTTTAGGATCATGGTTGGGGTCACGAGAAACACTTGTAGGATCATGGGTATGGTCATTAGGGACACGGGGACACTTGTAGGGTCATGGTTGGGGTCATGAGGAACATGGGGACACTTTTAGGGTCGTGGCTGGGGTCATGAAGGGACATGGGGACACTTGTAGGACCATGGTTGGGGTCACGAGGAACACTTGTAGGGTCGCGGTTATGGCCATGAGGGACACGGGGGACACTTGTAGGGTCATGATTATGGTCACGAGGGACATGAGGAACACTTGTAGGATCGTTGTTGGGGTCATGAAGGGACATGGGGACACTTGTAGGATCATGGTTGGGGTCATGAGGAACACTTGTAGGATCATGGCTATGGCCATGAGGGGACACAACGACGCCTGTAGGATGATCTTTGGGGTCGTGAGGGACGCTTGTAGGGTCATGGTTGGGGTCGTGAGGGACACAGGGACATTTGTAGGGTCATGGTTGGGGTCATGAGGAACATGAGGACACTTGTAGGATCATGGTTGTGGTCATGAGGAACACTTGTAGGATCATGGCTGGGGTCATGAGGGACACGGGGACACTTGTAGGGTCATGGTTGGGGTCATGAGGGACATGGGGACACTTGTAGGATCATGATTATGGTCATGAGGAACATGAGGACACTTTTAGGATCATGGTTGGGGTCATGAGGGACACTTGTAGGATCATGGTTGGGGTCATGAAGAGATATGGGGACACTTGTAGGGTCATGGTTGGGGTCATGAGGAATGCTTGTAGGATCATGGGTATGGCCATGAGTGGACACAGTGCTACTTGTAGGATCATCTTTGGGGTCAGGAGGAACTCTTGTAGGATCGCGGTTATGGCCACGAGGGACACGGGGGATGCTTGTAGGGTCATACGTGGGACAACGATCCCAATGGGGTGGCCCCGGTGGTCTCCACCCCGTTGGGGTCACCGCGGGCGGGTCCCCGCAGGCTCCAACTACTACGTGCGCATCCTGAGCACCATCGACCGCGAGCTGCTGAAGCCCAACGCCTCGGTGGCGCTGCACAAGCACAGCAACGCCCTGGTGGACGTCCTGCCCCCCGAGGCCGACAGCAGCATCATGATGCTCACCTCAGGTGGGCCGCCGACTCCGCGGGGTGGGCTACCGACTCCCTGGGGTGGGCCACCACGTCTATGGGGTGGGCCTCCACCTCCACGGGGTGGGCCACCATTAGCATGGGGTGGGCCGCCACCTCTATGGGATGGGCCACCATTACCATGGGGTGGGCCACCATTACCATGGGGTGGGCCACCATTACCATGGGATGGGCCAGCACCTCTGTGGGGTGGGCCAGCACCTCTGTGGGATTGGCCACCACCTCCCTTGGATGGGCCATGACCACCATGGGGTGGGCCACTACGTCTATGGGGTGGGCCAGCACCTCCCTGGGGTGGGCCACCACCTCCCTGGGATGGGCCACCACCTCTATGGGGTGGGCCACCACCTCTATGGGGTGGGCCACCACCTTCACGGGATGGGCCACCACCTCCCTGGGATGGGAGGAAGGAGTTTTTGGGGAGTTTTGACCTGTTTTGAGGAGTAGAGAGGACCTGGGATCTTCTGGCCTTGTCCTAGGAGGACAGAGTCAAGGTTTAGACCCCAATGGGTGGTGGGTCTCCATCCTTGCGTCTACCCAAGGTCTTCTGGGACAAAATCCTAAATCATCCACGATATATTTGAAGTTTTTTTGGGGAGGTTTGACCAGTTTTGGGGAGTAGAGTGGACCTGGGACCTTCTCCGTGATATCCTAGGAGGATAAATCCCATATTTAGACGTAAATGGGTGGTGGGTCTCCATCCTTGGGTCTACCCAAGGTCTTCTGGGACAAAATCCTAAATCATCCACGATACATTTGAAGGTTTTTTGGGGAGGTTTGACCAGTTTTGAGGAGTAGAGTGGACCTGGGATCTTCTCCTTGGGATCCCAAGAGGATAGAGACTATGATTAGACCTTGGTGGGTGGTGGGCGTCCATCCTTGGGTCTACCCAAGGTCTTCTGGGACAGGATCCTAAATCATCCACGATATATTTGAAGTTTTTTTGGGGAGGTTTGACCAGTTTTGAGGAGTGGAGCGGACCAGGGACCTTCTCCCTGATGTCCTAGGAGAATAAAGCCAGGATTTAGACCCAAATGGGTGGTGGGTCTCCGTCCTTGCGTCTACCCAAGGTCTTCTGGGACAAAATCCTAAATCATCCACGATATATTTGAAGTTTTTTTGGGGAGTTTTGACCAGTTTTGGGGAGTAGAGTGGACCTGGGACCTTGTCCGTGATATCCTAGGAGGATAAACCCCATATTTAGACGTAAATGGGTGGTGGTTCTCCATCCTTGGGTCTACCCAAGGTCTTCTGGGACAAAATCCTAAATCATCCACGATACATTTGAAGTTTTTTTGGGGAGTTTTGACCAGTTTTGGGGAGTAGAGTGGACCAGGGACCTTCTCCGTGATGTCCTAGGAGGATAAACCCCATATTTAGACCCCAATGGGTGGTGGGTCTCCATCCTTGGGTCTACCCAAGGTCTTTTGGGACAAGATCCTAAATCATCCATGATATATTTGAAGGGTTTTTGGGGAGGTTTGACCAGTTTTGGGGAGTAGAGTGGACCTGGGATCTTCTCCTTGGGATCCCAAGAGGATAGAGACCATGATTAGACCTTGGTGGGTGGTGGGCGTCCATCCTTGGGTCTACCCAAGGTCTTTTGGGACAAGATCCTAAATCATCCACGATATATTTGAAGTTTTTTTGGGGAGGTTTGACCAGTTTTGAGGAGTGGAGCGGACCAGGGACCTCCCTGATGTCCTAGGAGGATAAACCCCATATTTAGACCCAAATGGGTGGTGGGTCTCCATCCTTGGGTCTACCCAAGGTCTTCTGGGACAAGATCCTAAATCATCCACGATATATTTGAAGGTTTTTTGGGGAGGTTTGACCAGTTTTGAGGAGTGGAGTGGACCTGGGTTCTTCTCCTTGGGATCCCAAGAGGATAGAGACCATGATTAGACCTTGGTGGGTGGTGGGTCTCCATCCTTGGGTCTACCCAAGGTCTTCTGGGACAGGATCCTAAATCATCCACGATATATTTGAAGTTTTTTTGGGGAGGTTTGACCAGTTTTGGGGAGTAGAGTGGACCAGGGACCTTCTCCGTGATGTCCTAGGGGGATAAACCCCATATTTAGACGTAAATGGGTGGTGGATCTCCATCCTTGGGTCTACTCAAGGTCTTCTGGGACAAAATCCTAAATCATCCATGATATATTTGAAGGTTTTTTGGGGAGGTTTGACCAGTTTTGAGGAGTGGAGTGGACCCGGGACCTTCTCCCTGACGTCCCACGGTAGAGCCGACGTCTAGGCCCAGTTGGGTGGTGGTTCTCCATCCTTGGAGGTCCCCGACCTGGCCAGGAGAAGCCCCCGGGTGCCCCCCCACCCCTTTCCGTGGGTGTCCCCCCCCCCACCCTCACCTCCCCCGTCCCCCCAGACCAGAAGCCCGACGTGATGTACGCCGACATCGGGGGCATGGACATCCAGAAGCAGGAGGTGCGCGAGGCCGTCGAGCTCCCCCTCACCCACTTCGAGCTCTACAAGCAGGTGGGTCCCCTCTGCAGCACCCTGGGGTGGGGACACACCCGTGGGACGCTTTGGGGTCCCCGTGACGTCCTCCCCGTGGGGTTCGTGTCCCCCCCTCCCAGATCGGCATCGACCCCCCGCGGGGTGTCCTCATGTACGGCCCGCCCGGCTGCGGGAAGACCATGTTGGCCAAGGCGGTGGCCCATCACACCACAGGTGGGGCACCCGTGGGTGCTGGGGGGGGGGTGTTTTTGGGGGTGCTGGGGTGTTTCTGGGGTGGCGGTGGGGTCCTTGGGGTGGCGGTTGGGTCTTTGGGGTCATGGTGGGGTCTTTGGGGTCATGGTGGGGTCCTTGGGGTGGCGGTTGGGTCCTTAGGGGGGTGGTGGCACCCATGGGTGGCAGTGGGGTTCTTGGGGTGGTGGTGGGGTTCTTGGGGTGGTGGTGGGGTCCTTGGGGTCATGGTGGGGTCCTTGGGGTGGCAGTTGGGTCCTTGGGGTGGTGGTGGCACCCATGGGTGCTATTTGGGTCCTTGGGGTGGTGCTGAGGTCCTTGGGGTTGTGGTGGCACCCATGGGTGGTGGTTGGGTCCTTGGGGTTGTGGTGGGGTCCTTGGGGTGGCGGTTGGGTCGTTGGGGTGGTGGTGGCACCCATGGGTGGTGGTGAGGTCCTTGGGGTCATGGTGAGGTCCTTGGGGTTGTGGTCAGGTCCTTGGGGTGGCATTTGGGTCCTTGGGGTGCTGGTGGCACCCCAGGGTGGTGGTGGCACCCGAGGGGTGGCGTTGACACCCATGGGTGCTGGTGGGCACCCCGAGGTGCTGATGGGGTCCTTGGGGTTGCTGGTGACCCCGGAAGCTTCTGAGGCGACGCCGAAAGCTCGAGGTGACGCCAGAAGCTGGCGGTGGCGGCACCCCAGGGTGCTGGCGGCACCCCGGGGAAGTTTTTCGGGGGTGACCCCGCCGCCCGGGTGCCAGCGCCTTTGGGTGCCCCCCCCCCCAGCCGCCTTCATCCGCGTGGTGGGCTCGGAGTTCGTGCAGAAGTACCTGGGCGAGGGGCCCCGCATGGTGCGCGACGTCTTCCGCCTGGCCAAGGAGAACGCGCCCGCCATCATCTTCATCGACGAGATCGACGCCATCGCCACCAAGCGCTTCGACGCCCAGACCGGAGGTGAGGGAGGGGCGTGGGGAACCCTGGGTGGACCCCCCCCCGGACCTCGGGGTGGCTCCGGGGTGGGGTTCGGGGGCACCACGGAGGACGTCTTGGTGTCTTCCGGTCCTTGGGGTGGCTCCAGGGTGGGGTTTTGGGGGCACCGTGGTGGGATCACCCAACCCTTGGTGTCTCTTGGTCCTTTGGGTGGCCTCAAGGTGGGGTTTAGAGGCACCATGGTTGGGTCACCCAACCTTTGGGGTCCCCCAGTCCTTGGGGTGGCTCCAGGATGGGGTTCATGGACCCCTTGGAGGACCCCATGGTTGGGTCACCCAACCTTTGGGGTCCCCAGGTCCTTGGGGTGGCTCCGGGGTGGGGTTCGGGGGCACCTCGGAGGACCCCTTTTTGGGGTCAGGGACCCCGTGGTCCTTTGGGTGGCTCTAGGGTGGGGTTTAGGGGCACCATGGTTGGGTCACCCAACCTTTGGGGTCCCCAGGTCCTTGGGGTGGCTCCGGGGTGGGGTTCAAGGGACCCCTTGGAGGACCCCGTGGTTGGGTCACCCAATCTTTGGGGTCCCCAGGTCCTTGGGGTGCCTCCATGGTGGGGTTCAGGGACCCCTTGGAGGACCCCATGGTTGGGTCACCCAACCTTTGGGGTCCCCAGGTCCTTGGGGTGGCTCTGGGGTGGGGTTCAGGGACCCCTTGGAGGACCCCATTGTGGGGTCAGGGACCCCCTGGCATCCCCTGGTCCTTGGGGTGGATCCCGGGTGGGGTTCAGGGACCCCTTGGAGGACCCCATGGTGGGATCACCCAACCTTTGGGGTCCCCAGGTCCTTGGGGTGGCTCCGGGGTGGGTTTCGGGGGCACCTCAGAGGACCCCATTTTGGGGTCAGGACCCCCTTGGTGTCCCCTGGTCCTTGGGGTGGCTCCAGGGTGGGGTTCAGAGACCCCTTGGAGGACCCCATGGTTGGGTCACCCAACCTTTGCGGTCCTCCAGTCCTTGGGGTGGCTCCGGGGTGGGGTTCGGGGGCACCTCGGAGGACCTCTTGGTGTCTTCTGGTCCTTTGGGTGGCTCCAGGGTGGGGTTCAAGGACCCCTTGGAGGACCCCATGGTTGGATCACCCAACTTTTGGGGTCGTCCGGTCCTTGGGGTGGCTCCGGGGTGGGGTTCAGGGACCCCTTGGAGGACCCCATGGTTGGGTCACCCAAGCTTTGGGGCCCCCCGGTCCTTGGGGTGCCTCCAGGATGGGTTTTAGGGGCACCATGGTTGGGTCACCCAACCTTTGGGGTCCCCAGGTCCTTGGGGTGGCTCCGGGGTGGGGTTCGGGGGCACCTCAGAGGACCTCTTGGGGTCTCCTGGTCCTTGGGGTGCCTCCACGGTGGGGTTCAGGGACCCCTTGGAGGACCCCATTTTGGGGTCAGGGACCCCGTAGCGCCCCCTGGTCCTTTGGGTGCCTCCAGGGTGGGGTTCAGGGACCCCTTGGAGGACCCCATGGTTGGGTCACCCAATCTTTGGGGTCCCCCGGTCCTTGGGGTGGCTCCGGGGTTGGAGTTCAGGGACCCCATTTTGGGGTCAGGGACCCCCTGGTGTCCCCTGGTCCTTTGGGTGCCTCCGGGGTGGGGTTCAGGGACCCCTCGGAGGACCCCAAGGTGGGATCACCCCAACCCTCGGTGTCCCCGATCAATCCTTGGGGTGTCCCCATGCCGGGGCTCCGAGGGGTGCTGGGGGGGGGGGTCTCCTTTGGGTGTCACCCCCCCACCCCCCCCGTCCCCTCCCCAGCCGACCGCGAGGTCCAGCGCATCCTCCTGGAGCTCCTCAACCAGATGGACGGCTTCGACCAGAACGTCAACGTCAAGGTGGGTGCCCCCAGGGTCCCATGGGTGCCCCCGGAGTCCCGTGGGTGCCCCCAAAGTCCCATGGGTGCAAGGAGACCCCGTGGGTGTCCCCAGTGTCCTATGGGTGCCCCAGGAGTCCCGAGGGTGCCCCCAGTGTCCCGTGGGTGCCCCCAGGGTCCTGTGGGTGCCCCCGGAGTCCCGTGGGTGCCCCCAAAGTCCCGTGGGTGCAAGGAGACCCTATGGGTGTCCCTAGTGTCCTATGGGTGTCCGTGATGTCCTGTGGGTGCTCCTGGAGTCCCGTGGGTGCCCCCAGGGTCCCGTGGGTGCCCCCAGAGTCCGGTGGGTGCCCCTGGGGTCGCGTGGGTGCCCCTGGGGTCGCGTGGGTGCCCCCAGAGTCCCATGGGTGCAAGGAGACCCCGTGGGTGCCCCCAGGGTCCCGTGGGTGCCCCCAGGGTCCCGTGGGTGTCCCTGGAGTCCCATGGGTGCAAGGAGACCCCGTGGGTGTCCCCGATGTCCCGTGGGTGCCCCCAGGGTCCCGTGGGTGCTCCTGGAGTCCCGTGGGTGCCCCCGGAGTCCTGTGGGTGCCCCCGGGGTCCCATGGGTGCCCTTAGAGTCCCATGGGTGCAAGGAGACCCTGTGGGTGTCCCCAGTGTCCCATGGGTGTCCCTGATGTCCCACGGGTGCCCCCAGAGTCCCGTGGGTGCCCCCAGGGTCCCATGGGTGCCCCAGGCGTCCCATGGGTGCAAGGAGACCCTTTGGGTGTCCCCGATGTCCTTTGGGTGTCCCCAGGAGGCCCAGAGGTGTCCCTGGGTTCCTGAGGGTTCTGGGTGTTCCTAGCACCCTATTGGTGTCCCTGGCACCAGGTCCCGTGGGTGCTAGGAGGTCCCGTGGGTGCTAGGTGGCCCTATGGGTGCTGGGGACATCCCACGGGTGCTAGGAGGTCCCATGGGTGTTAGGAGGTCCCGAGGGTTCTAGGTGGTCCCATGGGTGCCAGGGGTGTCCTGTGGGTTCTGGGTGGTCCTACGGGAGTTCCATGGGTTTTGGGGGTGTCCCATGGGTGCTGGGTGGTCCCGTGGCTTCTAGAAGGTCCCATAGGTGCCAGGGGTGTCCCACGGGTTCTAGGTGGTCCTATAGGTGCCAGGGGTGCCCCACAGGTTCTAGGTGGTCCTGTGGGTTCTGGGTGGTCCTACAGGTGCCAGGGGTGTCCCATGGGTTCTAGGCGGCCCTACAGGTTTTAGGTGGTCCCATAGGTGCCAGGGGTGTCCACGGGTTCTAGAAGGTCCCATAGGTGCCAGGGGTGTCCTACAGGTTCTAGATGGTCTTATGGGTTCTAGGTTGTCCCATAGGTGTCAGTGGTGTCCCATGGATTCTAGATAGTCCTACAGGTTCTAGGTGGCCCTGTGGGTGCCAGGGCTGTCCCACAGGTTCTAGGTGGCCCTATAGGTGCCAGGGTTGTCCCATGGGTTCTAGATGGTCCCATGGGTTCTAGGTTGTCCCGTAGGTGCCAGCGGTGTCCCATGGGTTCTAGGTGGTTCCACTCATTCTAGGAGGTCCCATAGGTGCCAGGGGTGTCCCGTGGGTTCTGGGTGGCCCTATAGGTGCCAGGGGTGTCCCACAGGTTCTAGGTGGTTCTGTAGATGTCAGGGGTTTCCCATGGGTTCTAGGTGGTCCTATAGGTGCCAGGGTTATCTCACAGGTTCTAGGTGACCCTATAGGTGCCAGGGCTGTCCCACAGGTTCTAGGTGGTCCCAGAGATGTCAGGGGGGTCCCATGGGTTCTAGATAGTCCTACAGGTTCTAGGTTGTCCCGTAGGTCCCAGGATCGTCCCACGGGTTCTAGGAGGACCCACGGGTTCTAGGTGATCCTAGAGGTGCCAGGGTTATCCCACAGGTTCTAGGTGATCCTAGAGGTGCCAGGGTTATCCCACAGGTTCTAGGTGACCCTATAAGTGCCAGGCTTGTCCCATGGATTCCGGAAGGCCCCACGGGTACTAGGAGGTCCTGTGGGTTCTAGGAGGTCCCGCGGGTGATGTGTCCCCCCAGGTGATCATGGCCACCAACCGCGCGGACACGCTGGACCCGGCGCTGCTGCGGCCCGGCCGCCTGGACCGCAAGATCGAGTTCCCGCTGCCCGACCGGCGCCAGAAGCGCCTCATCTTCTCCACCATCACCGGCAAGATGAACCTCTCCGAGGAGGTGGACCTCGAGGACTGTATCCGGGGACACGGGGACAATCGGGGGACGTGGGGACGATGCCGGGCGTGGGGACAGTAAGGGGACAGGGGGACAATAAGGGGACGCAGGGACGACGGAGGACACGGGGACGTGGGGGTGGTGGAGGACGTGGGGGCGATGGAGGACATGGGGACAACGGGGGACATGGGGACAATAAAGGGACACGGGGACGACGGAGGACACGGGGACGATAAGGGGACGTGGGGACAACAGAGGACGTGGGGACAACGGAGGACGTGGGGACAATAAAGGGACACGGGGACGATGGAGGACACGGGGACGATAAGGGGACACAGGGGTGGTGGAGGACGTGGGGGCGATGGAGGACATGGGGACAATAAGGGGACACGGGGACGATGGGGGACACGGGGGTGGTGGAGGACGTGGGGGTGATGGAGGACGTGGGGACAATAAAGGGATACGGGGACGATGGAGGACACGGGGACGATAAGGGGACGTGGGGGCGATGGAGGACGTGGGGACGACGGAGGACGTGGGGACGATGGAGGATGCAGAGATGTTGAAGGGGCGTGGGGACAGTTGGGGACGTGGGGACGATGAGGGGACGCGGGGCTGATGGGGGGCACGGGGACAATGGGGGATGGCAGAGGACACGGGGGCGATAAGGGGATGTGAGGGCGAAGGAGAAGGTGGGGATGATGGGGGACGTGGGGACAATAAAGGGACGTGGCGGTGATGGGGGACATGGGGACAATGGGGGACATGGGGACAATGGGGGGACAAAGGGGACAGTGAGGACGATGGAGGATGTGGGGACAATGAAGGGTTACGGGGACAGTGGGGGACGTGGGGACGATGGGGGACACGGGGACAACAAGGGGGTGTGAGGACAATGGAGGACGTAGGGGACGTGGGGACAATGAGGGGACGTGGGGACAATTGGGACAAGGGGACAATGAGGGGACGTGGGGACAGCTGGGGACATGGGGACACCAAGGACATGGGGACGTGGTGGGACACCGGGGCCACCGAAGGATATGGGGGGACACCGAGGGCCGTGGGGACACCAAGGGACACCAGGGACCTGAGAGGGACATTGGGGACCCCATGGGGACACTGGGGACCCCAGGGGACATCGGGGACCCTCTAGGGACAGGGAGGGGACACCGGGGACCGTTGGCTTCCTTCACCCTCACCCAGACGTGGCGCGGCCGGACAAGATTTCGGGGGCCGACATCAACTCCATCTGCCAGGAGGTGGGTGACAGGGGGACAGGGGACATGGGGACGTGGAGACGGGACGTGGGGACACGGGGACACCTCCGGAAGGGTGACAAGTTGGGGACACGGGTGACAAATCCGTTCTCCCCCCATCGTTGGGTGACACGGAGGCCAGGTCTACCCACAGTAAGGTGACGAGGTGACGCGGGTGACAAATGTGTTGTCCCTCCATGGTTGGGTGACAAAGACGTGACACGGAGGCCATGTCTACGTCCAGAAGGGTGACAAGTTGGGGACACGGGTGACAAATTCGTCGTCCCCCCATCGTTGGGTGACACGGAGGTGACACGGGGACCAGGTCTACCCTCAGTCAGGTGACAAGTTGGGGACATTGAGGCCGTGTCCACCTCGAGAAGGGTGACAAGGTGACACGGAGGCCGTGCCCGCCTCCAGGAGGGTGACAAGTTGGGGACGCGGGTGACAAATCCGTCGTCCCCCCATCGTTGGGTGACACGGAGGCCTGGTCTACCCACCGTGAGGTGACGCGGAGCTGGGCGACGCGACCTCAGTGACACCGGGCGGGGGGGGGGGGGGTGACGTGATGCGGAGTTGGGGGGGGGGGGTGACGCGGGTGACGGAGGTGACACGGGTGACACGGTGACGTCCCCAGGGCGGCATGCTGGCGGTGCGGGAGAACCGGTACATCGTGCTGGCCAAGGACTTCGAGAAGGCCTACAAGACGGTCATCAAGAAGGACGAGCAGGAGCACGAGTTCTACAAGTGACAGCTCTCGGGGACCTTGGGGACCTTGGGGACGCGCGGCCACCCCCAATAAACCCTCCCCCCCGCTCCCCCACCCCCGCCCGGACCCTTCCCTTCAACGCCCGCCTGTGCTGCGTCTGCTTGGGGACACGGGGGCGGGGTGGAGGTGGCGGCGGGGACAATTCTGGGACGTGGGAACGGCCTTGGGGACATGGGGACAATCTTGGGGACATGGAGATGGCCTTGGGGGCAGTCCTGGGGCCTTGGGGACAACCCTGGGGACATGGGGATGGCCTTGGGGACAACCCTGGCGACATGGGGACAGCCTTGGGGACATGGGGGCGGTCTTGGGGACGTGGGGGCGGTCTTGGGGACATGGGGGCAATCTTGGGGACATGGGGACAATCTTGGGGACATGTGAATGGCCTTGGGGACAGTCCTGGGGCCTTGGGGACAACCCTGGGGACATGGGGACGGCCTTGGGGATGGTCTTGGGGACATGGGGATGGCCTTGGGGACAACCCTGGGGCCTTGGGGACAACCCTGGCGACATGGGGACAGCCTTGGGGACGGTCTTGGGGCCTTGGGGACATGGGGATGGTCTTGGGGACATGGGGACAGCCTTGGGGGCAATATTGGGGCCTTGGGGACAGCCTTGGGGACATGGGGATGGCCTTGGGGACAATCTTTGGGACTTGGGGACAGCCTTGGGGTCATGGGGACAATCTTGGAACCATGGGGACGGCCTTGGGGACAGTCCTGTGGACTTGGGGACAGCCTTGGGGACATGGGGATGGCCTTGGGGACAACCCTGGGGACTTGGGGACAATCTTGGGGCCATGGGGATGGCCTTGGGGACATGGAGACAGCCTTGGGGACAATCCTGGGGACATAGAGACAATCTTGGGGCCAAGGGGACGGCCTTGGGGACAACCTTGGGTGCCTTGGGGACATGGGGACAACCCTGGGAACATGGGGGTGGCCTTGGGGACAGCCTTGGGGACATGGAGATGGCCTTGGGGACAATCTTGGGGCCTTGGGGACAATTTTGAGGACTTTGGGGCAGCCTTGGGGACATGGGGACAACCTTGGGGACATGGGGACAACCTTGGGGACAACCCTGGGGCCTTGGGGACAATCTTGAGGGTTTTGGGACAGCCTTGGGGACAATCTTGGGGCTATGGGGGCAGCCTTGGGGTATCTTTGGGGACATGGGGACAGGATGGGGACATCCCTGGGGACATCGGTGGGGACACGACCATGCGGTGGCTTCAGGGGAGGGCGATTCGGGGCAATTTAGGGTGAATTTGGGGGATTTGGGGTGAATTTGGGGGATTTGGGTTGAATTAAGGGGATTTAGGGGGGCTTTGAGAGATTTAGGGGCAATTTGGGCAGATTGAGGGGGAATTTGGGGAGATTTAGGGAGAATTTAGGGAAATTAGAATTTGAAGGATTTTTGAAGGACCTAAGGGGAATTCGGGAGGAATTGGGGGATTTTAGGGGGAATTTGGGCTAATCTAGGGGAATTTGGGGAGATGGGATTTCAGGGATAGGGGATTTGGGGGCGCCTAGGAGGAATTTGGGTTAATTTGGGGGGAATTTGGGCTCATTAAGGGGGGGATTTGGAGGATCTGGGGGGGATTTAAGGGCAAAGTGGGCAAATTTAGGGGAAATTAGGGGGGATTTAGGGGGAATTTGGCGTGTTTGGGGAGGATTTGGGGCTGTTCAGGGAGGATTTGGGGGCATTTAAGAGGGATTTGGGTTAATTTAGGCGGGATTTGGGGGATTTAGGGAGGATTTGGGGGCATTTAAGAGGGATTTGGGTTAATTTAGGCGGGATTTGGGGCATTTAGGGAGGATTTGGGGGCATTTAAGAGGGATTTGGGTTAAGTTAGGGTGAATTTGGGGGATTTAGGGAGGATTTGGGGGCATTTAAGGGATTTGGGTTAATTTAGGTGGATTTGGGGGATTTAGGGAGGATTTGGGGGCATTTAAGAGGGATTTGGGTTAATTTAGGTGGGATTTGGGGACACAGGAGGGTATTTGGAGAGTTTTAAGGGGAATTTGGAGCATTTAGAGGGGATTTGGGGGGGGTGCGAGGGCATTTAGGGAGGCTTTTGGGGAAGTTTGGTGAAAAAGTGGGATTTTGGGGGGATTTAGGTGGAATTTGGTGGAATTTGTGTGGAAATGGGGGATTGGGGGGAAACTGAGAAGGTTTAGGGGGGATTTGGAAGGATGGAGGGGGAAATTAAGGGATTTAAGGGGAAATTCTGGGGATTTAAGGCGGAATTTGGGTGATTTAAGGGGGATTTGGGGGTTTTGGGGCGGACCGCCGCCATTTTGGGACCCGGAGGGCGGGCGGGGGAGAGGAGGGGGCGTGGCCACGCGCGGACCCCGCCCCCTCCCTCTGACGCCACAGCCCCGCCCCCCTCCGCCGCCGCACTGCGCCGGGCCGAGCGGCTCCGGAAAGAGCCGAACGTTGCCGAGCGGCTCCGAACCCTCTCCGAACCCTTCCGAACCCTCTCCGAACCCTTCCGAACCCTCCCCGAACCTTTCCGAACCCCTCCGAACCCTCCCCGAACCCATCCCGGGCCCCGAACGGTTCCGAGCGGCTCCGAAGAGCCCCGAAAGGAGCCGAAGCGGCCCCGGCGCCCCCCCGGCGGCCATGCCGTGAAGTCCCCTCCTCATCCCGGGCCCTCAGCAGCGGTCGGGACCCCCCCGCCCCGCTCCTCCCCCCCCCCCGCCCGCGGGGACCGGGATCCGGCGGGGGAGGGGCCCATGGCCGGGGCAGGGGGCTGAGGGGGGCGGCGCGGAGGCAGCGGCGGGACGGGGAGGGCCGAAGGGAGCCGAACCGGGCCGAAAGGAGCCGAACCGGGCCCGAAGAGACCCGAACCGGGCCCGAAGAGACCCGAACCCGGCCGAAGAGACCCGAACCCGGCCGAAGAGACCCGAACCGGGCCCGAAGAGACCCGAACCGGACCCGAACCCACCCGAAGAGACCCGAACTCGGCCCGAACCCACCCGAAGGGACCCGAACCCGGCCCGAACCCGGCCGAAAGGACCCGAACCGGCCCGAGCCGGGCTCGGCCCCTCAGCGGCCTCTCGCTGCTCCTCGGCCTCCTCATGGGTGAGTTTGGGGGGGGCCGGGACCCCCAGGACCCCCCCTGGACCCCCCAGGAACCCCCTGGACCCCCCAAGGACTCCCCTGGACCCCCCAGGACCTCCCTAGACCCCCCCAGAACCCCCCCTCGACCCCCAAGGACCCCCTCAGACCCCCCCCCGGACCCCTCAGAACCCCCCTAGACCCTCATGGACCCCCCCAGGACCCCCCTAACCCCCCCCGGACCCCTCTAGACCCCCCCTTAAACTCCCCTGGACCCCCCCGGACCCCCCCAGACCCCTTAAAACTTCCCCAAACTCCCTCAGGACCCCTCGGATCCCCTCGAGGACCCCCAGAGGCCCTCAGGACCCTTCCGAACCCACCCCCCCCCCCAAGTCCCGTCCCGGGACCCCAACTTGCCCCCCCCCCCCCCCCCGCTTCCCCCCCCCACCGTCAATGACAAGTGACACCACGGGGACAGATGACACCGGAGATGTCACCCCCCCCCCCGAAGTGTCCCCTCCCCCCCCTCCAAGTGTCCCTTCCACCCCCCCAAGTGTCCCCTCCCCCCCCAAAAGTGTCCCTCCCCCCCAAGTGTCCCCTCCCCCCCCAACTGCCACCTCCCCCCCACCAAGTGCCACCTCTAACTGCCACCTCCCCCCCACCAAGTGCCACCTCTCCGCAGTGTCCCCCGCTGTCACCTGTCCCTGCCGCAGTCCCTGTCCCCCCCCCCCGCAACCCCCCCCTCGTCCCCAAGTGTCCCCTTTGCCGCAGTCCCTGCCCCCCCCCCCCCCGCCCCCCCCCCCCATGTCCCTGTCCCCTCCCCGGGGTCCCACCCCCCCCCCCCCCCCCCGTCCCCCAGCCCACCCACCCGGTGTCACCGCCACCCGTGACGCGTCCCTGCGGTGCCGGGGGTGGCACACGCGTGTCACCAACCCCCCCCCCCGTGTCCCTGCAGTGCTCGGGGGGGGTGGCAGGGGTGTTCGGCCCCCCCCCCTTTTTGCCTAAAACACGCGATCTAATTTGGGAAGCTAAGCAGGGTCGGGCCCGGTCGGAGCTGGGATGGGAGACCCCACCACCTTCCGATCCCATTGAACCCCGATTTCTCCCTAATTTTGGGGTTCCAGGGGGTTGTCCCATTATCTAACCCCCCTCCAAGTGATTCTCCTGTTATTGGGGTGCTGGGGGGGGTCCCTATTTGGGTGCCCCCCCCAATTTTCCCTATGCTCACCCCCCTGGAACACCCCATTCAATTAGGAAGCTAAGCAGGGTCCGGCCCGGTCCCCACCTGGATGGGAGACCCCACCCCGCTCCAATCCCATTAAACCCCAATTTCTCCCAAATTTTGGGGGTCGGGGGGGCAGTCTCCCCTTTACCTGACCCCCCCCCATGTGACTCCCCCAATATTGGGGTGCTGGGGGGGGGGTCCCCATTTGGGTCCTTCCCCCATTTTCCCTATGCTCCCACCCCCCTGGAACACCCCATTCAATTAGGAAGCTAAGCAGGGTCCGGCCCGGTCCCCACCTGGATGGGAGACCCCACCCCGCTCCGATCCCATTAAACCCCAATTTCTCCCCAATTTTGGGGTCTTTGGGGGGGTGTCCCTATAACTGACCCCCCCCTTTACGCCCCCCCCCCACAGCCTCGGGGGCGCAGGGGGGCTGCGTGGAGGTGGACTCGGAGACGGAGGCGGTGCTGGGGCTCCCCTTCAAGCTGCTGTGCATCGCCTGCAAGCGCCGCAGCGAGACCCCCCGCCGAGGCCGAGGGCGAGTGGTTCTTCCGCCCCGAGGGCGCCCCCGACTTCACCAAGGTGTGTGTGGGGCCGCTTATGGGGCCGGGGGGGGCTTATGGGGCCGGGGAGGCACTTACGGGACCAGGGACTGGCTTATGGGGGCCAGGGAGGCACTTACGGGGCCGGGGGGGGGGCACTTATGTGGCTGGGGGGGTGTTTATGGGGCCACGGGAGGCGCTTACGGGGCTGGGGGGGGGCGCTTATGGGGCCGCGGGGGGGCACTTATGGGGCCAGAAGGGCTCTTATAGGGCCGGGGGGGGGCGTTTGTGGGGCCGCGGCGGGGGGCGTTTATGGGGCCGGAAGGGCTCTTATGGGGCCGGGAGGGTGTTTATAGTGCCGGGGGGAGCTTATGGGGCCGGGGAAGGGCACTTATGGGGCCAGAGAGGCACTTATGGGGCCGGGAGGGCGCTTATGGGGCCAGGGAAGGGTGCTTATGGGGCCATGATCCCAAGTCCTTTAGAGCTGTTACCCCAAATCCTTTAGGACCATGACTCCGAATCCTTCAGGTCCATGACCCCGAATACTTTAGGTCCATGATCCCCATCCTTCAGGACCGTGACCCCAAATCCTTTAGGGCCATATCCTCAAATCGTTTAGGACCGTTACCCCAAACCCTTTAGGGTTGTGACCCCAAACCCTTTAGGGCCATGATCCCAATATTTCAGGGACGTTACCCCAAATCCTTTAGGGTCGTATCCCAAATCCTTTAGGGCCATGACCCCAAATCCTTTAGGGCCATGATCCCAAGTCCTTTAGGGTCATGACCCCAAATCCTTTAGGGCCATGACCCCAAATCCTTTAGGGCCATGACCCCAAATCCTTTAGGGCCATGATCCCAAGTCCTTTAGGGTCATGATTCCAATACTTTAGGGTTGTAATCCCAAATCCTTTAGGTCCATGACCCCAAATCCTTTAGGGCCGTGACCCCAAATCCTTTAGGGCCATGATCCCAAGTCCTTTAGGGTCATGATCCCAAGTCCTTTAGGGTCATGATCCCAATGCTTTAGGGTCATGATCCCAAATCCTTTAGGTCCGTGCTCCCAAATCCTTTAGGTCCATGCTTCCAAATCCTTTAGGGCCATGATCCCAAATCCTTTAGGGCCATGATACCAAATTCTTTGGGGCCATGACCCCAAATGCTTTAGGGCCATGACCCCAAATACTTTAGGGCTATATCTCCAAATCCTTTAGGGTCATGATTCCAATCCTTTAGGGCCATGACCCCAAGTCCTTTAGGGCCGTGACCCCAAATCCTTTAGGGCCGTGACCCCAAATCCTTTAGGGCCTCCACCCTCCGTCCTCTCCCCCCCCAGATCCTCCACTACACCCCGGAGGAGGGCGCGTGGGTGGCGCCGGGCCCGTTCCAGGGGGTGCTGGCGTGGAACGGCTCGCGGGGCACGCGGGACCTGCAGGACCTCTCGGTGCGCCTGGCGGCCGTGGGGCGGCCCCACGCCGGCCTCTACGTCTGCCGCCTCCGCCGCAACCTCACCTTCGAGGGCTACGTCTACAGCCTGGCCCGCAACAAGACCGTGCGCCTGGCCGTCGTCGACGAGGGTGGGCGGGGCTTGAGGGCTGTGGGCGGGGCTTAATCGGGGTGGGGTTCGGGGGGGCGGAGCCTCCGGGGGGTGGGGTTTGGGGGAGGGGAAGGGCGGAGGTTGGGGTGGGGAAGGGGGAGGAGTGAAGGGTGGTGGGGCTTTAAGGGGAGGGGCTAAGAAAAGGGGGAGGAGCCAAGGAAGGGGAGGGGCTTGGGGAAAGGGGGAGGAGCCAAGGAAAGGGGGCGGGGCTATAGGGGGTGGGGTTTGGGGGAGGGGAAGGGGGGAGGTTGGGGTGGGGAAGGGGGAGGAATAAGGGGTGGTGGGGCTTTAAGGGGAGGGGCTAAGAAAGGGGGAGGAGCTAATAAAAGGGGGAGGGGCTTACTTAAGGGGAGGGGCTTAGAAGGGTGGGGCTTATGGGGGGCGGGGCTTGGGAAGGGGCGGGGTTTGGGAGGGGTGGGGCACTGGGGTGGGGGACGGTGTCAGGGGGCGGGGCTTATTGCTGGGGGCGTGGTCTAAGCGGGGAGGGGCGTGGCTTATAAATGGAGGCGGGGCTTCTGGATGGAGGCGGGGCTTGGGTGGGCGGGGCTTAGTAGGGGGCGGGGCTTATTTTAGGGTGGGGTGCGTTGGGTGCTGGTAGGGCTCAGGGCAGCTGGGGGGCGGGGCTTGGGATTCAAGGGGGCGTGGCTACAGACAGTGGGCGTGGCTTATTGTTAGGGGCGGGGCTTGCGGAGAGGGGCGGGGCTTGAGGCGAGGGGCGGGGCTTGTGGCGAGGGGCGGGGCTTGAGGCGAGGGGCGGGGTTTACGCGAAGGGGGCGGGGCCGGAGGGAAGGGCGAAAGAGCCCGGGGGCCTCCTAGAGGGGAGGGGGGCGGGGCTTTTGGGAAAGGGGGCGGGGCTTGGGGAAAGGGGGCGTGGCTTGGGGAAGGGGGCGTGGCTCGGGGAAGGGGGCGTGGCTTGGGGAAGGGGGCGTGGCTCGGGGAAGGGGGCGTGGCTCGGGGAAGGGGGCGTGGCTTAGGGGCGGGGGGCGTGTCCCGCAGCGCGGCGGGACCTGGCGAGCATCGTGTCGGAGGTGCTGATGTACGCCCTCATCGTGCTGCTCACCCTCTGGCTGGCCGCCGAGATGCTCTACTGCTACCGCAAGGTGGCCGCCGCCTCGGCCCCGCCCCCCGACAGCGCGTGAGTGGGCGGGGCCGAGGGGGGTGGGCGGGGCCTCGGGGAGGGCGGGGTCGCGGGGAGGGCGGGGTCGTGGGGTGGGAGTGGGAAGGGGACGGGGTGGGCGTGGTCAGGGGTGGGCGTGGTCATAGAATGGGCGTGGTCATGGAGTGGGCGGGGTCATGGAGTGGGCGGGGCCTAGGGTGGGGGTCCCAGTGGGCTCCCAGTAGGATCCCAGTGGGGTCCCAGTGGGTTCCCAGTAGAAAATGGGCTCCCAGTAGGGTCCCAGGGGAGTCCCAGTAGGAAATGGGGTCCCAGTGGAGTCCCAGTGGGCTCTCATTAGGGTCCCAGTGGGTTCCCAGTAGGAAATGGGCTCCCAGTAGGGTCCCAGTGGGGTCCCAGTGGGCTCACAGTAGGGTCCCAGTAGGGTCCCAGTGGGCTCCCAGTAGGAAATGGGGTCCCAGTAGGGTCCCAGTGGGCTCACAGTAGGGTCCCAGTAGGGTCCCAGTGGGCTCCCAGTAGGAAATGGGGTCCCAGTAGGGTCCCAGTGGGCTCACAGTAGGGTCCCAGTAGGGTCCCAGTGGGCTCCCAGTAGGAAATGGGGTCCCAGTAGGGTCCCAGTGGGCTCCCAGTAGGAAATGGGGTCCCAGTGGGCTCCCAGTAGGGTCCCAGTAGGGTCCCAGTGGGCTCCCAGTAGTGTCCCAGTGGGCTCCCAGTAGGGTCCCAGCGGAGTCCCAGTGGGCTCCCAATAGGGTCCCAGTGGGGTCCCAGTAGGGTCCCAGTGGGCTCCCAGTAGGGTCCCAGTGGGCTCCCAGTAGGAAATGGGGTCCCAGTGGGCTCCCAGTAGGGTCCCAGTTGGGTCCCAGTAGGGTCCCAGTTGGGTCCCAGTAGGAAATGGGCTCCCAGTAGGGTCCCAGTGGGCTCCCTGTAGGGTCCCAGTGGGTTCCCAGTAGGAAATGGGGTCCCAGTGGGCTCCCAGTAGGGTCCCAGTAGGGTCCCAGTGGGCTCCCAGTAGGGTCCCAGTGGGCTCCCAGTAGGGTCCCAACGGTGTCTCCCCTCCCCCAGCTCCGAGTACCTGGCCATCACGTCGGAGAGCAAGGAGAACTGCGCGGGGGTGCAGGTGGCCGAGTAGCACCCATGGGTGCCCCCCCCCTCGCCCCGGCACCTCCCCCCCCTGCAATAACCCCCCGGGGGGGGCGGCACAGCCCCAGCGCCCGCGCCCCCCACCCATGGGTGCCCCCGGGATGGAGACGGGCGGCGGGGCACCCATGGGTGCTGCTGGAGAGGACTCAGGGGTCGGGGCACCCATGGGTGCTGCCCTGGAGGAATTGGACGTCGGGGCACCCATGGGTGCTGCCTTGAAGGAATTGGTGCCAGGGCACCCTTGGGTGCTGCTGGAGAGGACTCAGGTGTTGAGGCACCCATGGGTGCTACTGGAGAGGACTCGGGTGTGTCGGGGCACCCATGTGTGCTGCCCTGGAGGACTCAGGTGTCAGGGCACCCATGGGTGCTGCTGTGGAGGAATTGAGCGTCAGGGCACCCATGGGTGCTGCCCTGGAGGAATTGGACGTTGGGGCACCTGTGGGTGCTGCCATGAAGAACTCAGGCATTGGGACACCCATGGGTGCTGCCGTGGAGGAATTGGTGCTGGGGCACCCATGGGTGCTGCTGGAGAGGACTGGGGTGCCAGAGCACCCATGGGTGTTGCCCTGGAGGAATTGGGCATCGGGACACCCATGGGTGCTGCCTTGAAGGAATCGGTGGTGGGGCACCCATGGGTGCTGCTGAAGAGGACTCGGGTGCTGGGGCACTCATGGGTGCTGCCGTGAAGGACTCAGCCTTGTGGGTGCTCCCACGAAGGACCCAAGCACCACAGCACCCATGGGTGCTACTAAGAAGGATCCAAGCATTACGGCAGCTAGCACCCATGGGTGCTACCAGGAAGGAAGTGGGCACCGGGGCACCCATGGATGCTCCCACGAAGGACCTGGACGTCGAGGCACCCATGGGTACCCCCAGGACAGACCCAAGCGTTGGAGCACCCATGGGTGCTGCTATGAAGGACCCAAGCGTCAGAGCACCCATGGGTGCTACCACGAAGGACTCAGCTCCCCCAGCACCCATGGGTGCTACCAGGAAATACCCAAGCACCGGGGCACCCGTGGGTGCTACCCAAAGGCCCCGCCTCCCCCCGCACCCACGGGTGCCCCCAGGACGGCCCCGAGCACCCATGGGTGCTCCCTGCCCCGGCGCAGGGGCCCCTCGGGGCGAAGTCCTCCCTTTTCGAGGCCGAAGCGGCGCTTTGAGCCAAAATCCTCCCGTTTCGCCCCGGAAATTACGTTTTTTTTGTTGTTTTTTTTCAAAATTGTTTGTTTTTTTGCATGGGGGCCCCGTTTTGGGGCCAAAAAGCACCGGATCCGTCCACTCGGCCGCTTTTGCACGATTTTTTGGGGGCAATAAAAAATCCCCGGGAGCCCGCCCCGGGTTTGCGCTTTTTTTCTTGTTTTTTTGGGGTGAAAAAGCCCGATTTTAGGGGCACCACTTGCACGAAGGGGGGGCGAAAGCGGCGATTTTTGGCAGGCTGCCCCAAAAAGAGCCGGTTTCGACCCAAAATTCCGCGGCTGCCAGCGGGTGTTTTTTGCACTGATTCTTCCCCCCCTCCCCCCACGCTTCGCGGCCCCAGTTTTGGGGCGAAAAAAGCCAAAATCGGGTTTGCGGAGGCGCCGAAAAGTGCGCGGGCGATATGCAAACGAACGGTATGCAAATGAGCCGGCATGCAAATGTGCAATATGCAAATGAGCCGGGGCGCGAATGCGCGCCCGAGCCAGCCTGTAAATGAGCAATATGCAAATGAGCCGAGCTGCGAGCGGTATGTAAATGAGCCGATATGTAAATGATATGCAAATGAATCACCAATAAACCACTTGGATTGATCGGTATGCAAATGAGTCGATATGCAAATGAGCTGGGTCCCTAATGACCCCGAATGGTGGGCCGGGTGATCACGTGACATCGTGGGCGTGCAAATGAGATGTTATGCAAATGAGGCGGTATGCAAATGAGGCGACGCTCAAATATACCACGGGCGAAAGACGGGGTGTGTCGATATGCAAATGAGCCGATATGCAAATCGATATGCAAATGAGCCCCCCCTTGCAGCGCTCCTGACTTGCTCTGGGCTCCGTTGGCCCCAAATCCCCCTTTTTTGCCCCCAAAACCCCGATGATGTCATCGTCCTCCCAGCCCCCGTTTTCTACTTTTTTCACCCCAAAAAGTGGGAGCAGGGCCCCGTTTTGGGGCTGAAAACCCAAATTTGAGGGTTTTGGGGTCCAGGGCCCCGTTTTGGGGCTGAAAACCCAAATTTGGGGGGTTTGGGGTCCAGGACCCCGTTTTGGGGCTGAAAACCCCGATTTTGGGGTTTTAGGGTGGGGTTTGGGGTCCAGGGTTCTGGGTTCTGTTTGGGGGCTGAAAACCACGATTTTGGAGTTTAGGGATGGGTTTTGGGGTCCAGGACCACTTTTTGGGGCTGAAAACCCCGATTTTGGGGTTTTAGGGTGGGGTTTGGGGGTCCAGGGTTCCGTTTTGGGGCTGAAAACCCCAATTTTGGGGTTTAGGGGTAGGTTTTGGGGTCCAGGGCCCCGTTTTGGGGCTGAAAAAGAATAATTTTGGGGTTATGGGTTGGTTTTTGTGGTCCAGGGCCCCATTTTGGGGCTGAAATCCCAATTCTGGTGTTTAGGGGTAGGTTTGGGTTCCAGGACCCTGTTTTGGGGCTGAAAACTCCTATTTTGGGCTTTAGGAGGATTTTTTGGGGTCCAGGACCCTGTTTTGGGGCTGAAAACCCCGATTTTGGGCTTTAGGAGGAGTTTTTTGGGGTCCAGGACCCTGTTTTGGGGCTGAAAACTCCTATTTTGGGGTTTAGGGGTGGGTTTGGGAGCTGGTTTTGGGGTTCTGGAGCTGGTTTTGGGGTTGAAAACCCCAATTTTGGGGTTTAGGGGTTAGTTTTTGGGGTTTGGGGGTGGGCTTGGGGGTTTGCGAGCTGGTTTTGGGGCTTAAAACACAAATTTTGGGGTTTAGGGCTGGGTTTTGGGGTTTGGGAGCTGGTTTTGGGGTTCAGGAGCTGGTTTGGGGGTTCGGGAACCGGTTTTGGGTTGGCGGCCCCATTTCGGCCCCAAATGAGGGGTTTCGGGGCGCCCCGCCCCGTTTCGGGCTCTAACGACGTGTTTTGGGGTTGAATCACGGCTTTTTGGGGTTAATGACGGGGCGGCGGCCCTTAATGAGGGGTTTTGGGGCTTTTGGGGTTCGGTGACGTCACTTTTGGGGTGACCCATTTTGGGGTGCGGCATCCGGTCCCGCCGCCCTATAAATGCCCGCCCTGGGCTGGGCCAGGCACCGCTTCGGGCCCAAAACAGCCGAATTTGGGCAAAACCGGTGGGATTCAGGCAAAAAAGGGGAGAGGGGAGGGAAATTGGGGGGTTTTGGGGGGTTTTAGGGGGTTTTGGGATTATTGGGGGGTGCTTTGGGGGACAGGGTTGATTGGGGGAATTTGGGGGGATTTGGGGGGATTTGGGGGGGCTTTGGGGTGATTTGGGGGCGTTTTGGGACAATTTGGGTTAATTTGGGAGATTTGGGGTTTTTGGGGGGTGTTTTGGGGGGATTTGAGGGATTTGGGGGGCTTTGATGAGATTTGGGGTGTTTGGGGGAATTTGGGGTTCATTTGGGACAATTTGGGGGTGTTTGGGGGGATTTAGGGCTGGTTGGGGTCTTTTGGGGTTATTTGGGTGAATTTGGGGTCTTTTGGGGTTACTTGGGTGGTTTTGGGGTCTTTTGGGGTTACTTGGGTGGATTTGGGGAATTTGGGGTATTTTGGGGTGCTTTGGGGTTCTTTTGGGGTATTTTAGGGCTTTTGGGGGCTTGTTTGGGGGGATTTGGGGCTCTTTGGGATCTTGGGGTTATTTGGGTGGATTTGGGGTCTTTGGGGGTTATTTGGGGGATTTGGGGTTATTTGGGGTTATTTTTGGGGTGATTTGGGCAATTTGGGGTTGTTTTGGGTGATTTGGGGGTATTTTAGGGCTTTTGGGAGCTTATTTGGGGGGATTTGGGGGGATTTGGGGCACTTTGGGGTTGTTTTGGGGTGACTACTGACAATTTGGCTGTTTTCGGCGTGTTTTGGGGCACTTTGGGGGAATTTGGGGTGGTTTGGGGTCTTCTGGTGCGATTTGGGGTAATTTGGGGGTGATTTGGGGTATTTGGGGGTGATTTGGGGTATTTTGGGGTGATTAGAGGCTGTTTGGGCTCTTTGGGGGTAATTTGGGGCATTTTGGGGTCTTTTGGGGTTTCTCGGGGTGATTTGGAGGGGACTGAGGGGTGGGGTTGGTGCTGGGGGGATTTTGGGGACACTTTGGGTGAATTTGGGGTGGTTTGGGGACTTTTGGGGGGATTTGGGTAGAATATGGGGTTGTTTTGGGGTATTTTGGGCTATTTCGGGGTGATTTAGGCTGTTTTGGGGGGATTTGGGGTCTTTTGGGGGAATTTGGGGTCTTTTGGGGGGATTTGGGGACTTTTGGGGGGATTTGGGAGGAATTTGGTCTTATTTGGGGTTGTTTTGGGCTATTTTGGGGTAATTTGGGCTATTTTGGGCTATTTTGGGGTGATTTGGGGTCTTTTGGGGGTAATTTGGGCTATTTTGGGGTGATTCGGGGACTTTTGGGTTGATATGAGGAAGAATTTGGGGTTTGGGGGTGTGATTCGGGTTGTTTCGGGGCTATTTTGGCATAATTGGGGCAGTTTGGGCTGGTTTGGTGTCTTTCAGGTAGTTTAGGGACTTTGGGGGTCCTTTGGGCCGATTTCTGCCAGTTTTGGTTAATTTGGGGCGCTTTAGGGTTTTTTGGGGGTATTTTGGGGCGAGAGGTGAGGATCTTATATGGGGTGCTCGGGGTGGATTTTGGGGTAATTCCGCCCAATTCCCTCCGTGCCGCTTTTTGAGGGGGGAGGCCGTTTTGGGGCCGTTTGGGCCGTTTTTCGGTTCACGGCGCCGTTTTGGGGCGGTTTTAGGGCTTTTTGGGGGCGCATGGGGCGGCTTTGCCGGTGCAGGAGGCGGCGCAAAAGCCCCGGGGCCAAGAGGAAGGCGCCCAAGCAGCAGGTGGGTGCCTCCCCCCCCCCCCCCCCGCCTCGTTTTGGGTGAAATTCGGGCGGTTTTGGGGTCCTGACGCGCGTCGCTTTGCAGGGCTGCAGCTGCTGCGCGCCGCCGCCGCTGACGTCGCCGCTGACGTCACCGATGACGTCACCGATGACCTCACGCCGCAGCACCACCGTCATCATCTGGCCCCCCCCGGCCGTCGTCACCCTGGGGGGACCCCCGCGTGTCCGTGCTGGGGGGGGGCGGCTGCCCCGTGCCCCAAAAACTCGCTTTTTAGCCCCGAAACGACGTCGCGCCGAAAAAAAAACAACACCGAAACGACGACGTTTGGACGAAAAAAAAAAAGCAATTTTTAGCCCCGAAACGGGGGCTCGGCCACGTGCTTGCGGCTCGGGGCTTGGCCCCGGGCCCGACTCTTGGCCAAAAAAGCAGGTTTTGGCCCCAAAACGGGGGGGTTGGTGGAAAAAAAAAAAAAAAAGGGTTTTAGAGCGAAAAAAAAAAAGGCGTTTTGGGCAAAAAAGGGCGTTTTTCGAAGA
>NW_027664115.1:0-22500 GCF_964034855.1 Anser brachyrhynchus
TTTTCGGGTCTAACTCGGGTTCAGCTTCTTGTTGCGGTTAGGGTTATGTTTAGGGTTGTTAGGAAAGAGTGAAGACGCAGAGTCCTGTTGAGTGTGGTGTTGCGTAAAGGCTCCCCCAGGGAGTTCAGGTGTACCCAAAGGCTTCCGCTGAGAGCACTTTTTGATGGCAGAAAGTGGCACCGTACGTGTTTTTTCGGGTCTAACTCGGGTTCAGCTTCTTGTTGTGGTTAGGGTTATGTTTAGGGTTGTTAGGAAAGAGTGAAGACGCAGAGTCCTGTTGAGTGTGGGGTTGCGTAAAGGCTCCCCCAGGGAGTTCAGGTGTACCCAAAGGCTTCCGCTGAGAGCACTTTTTGATGGCAGAAAGTGGCACCGTACGTGTTTTTTCGGGTCTAACTCGGGTTGAGCTTCTTGTTCCGGTTAGGCTTATGTTTAGGGTTGTTAGGAAAGAGTGAAGACGCAGAGTCCTGTTGAGTGTGGGGTTGTGTAAAGGCTCCCCCAGGGAGTTCAGGTGTTCCCAAAGGCTTCCGCTGAGAGCACTTTTTGATGGCAGAAAGTGGCACCGTACGTGTTTTTTCGGGTCTAACTCGGGTTCAGCTTCTTGTTGCGGTTAGGGTTATGTTTAGGGTTGTTAGGAAAGAGTGAAGACGCAGAGTCCTGTTGAGTGTGGGGTGGCGTAAAGGCTCCCCCAGGGAGTTCAGGTGTACCCAAAGGCTTCCGCTGAGAGCACTTTTTGATGGCAGAAAGTGGCACCGTACGTGTTTTTTCGGGTCTAACTCGGGTTGAGCTTCTTGTTGCGGTTAGGGTTATGTTTAGGGTTGTTAGGAAAGAGTGAAGACGCAGAGTCCTGTTGAGTGTGGGGTTGCGTAAAGGCTCCCCCAGGGAGTTCAGGTGTACCCAAAGGCTTCCGCTGAGAGCACTTTTTGATGGCAGAAAGTGGCACAGTACGTGTTTTTTCGGGTCTAACTCGGGTTCAGCTTCTTGTTGCGGTTAGGGTTATGTTTAGGGTTGTTAGGAAAGAGTGAAGACGCAGAGTCCTGTTGAGTGTGGGGTTGCGTAAAGGCTCCCCCAGGGAGTTCAGGTGTACCCAAAGGCTTCCGCTGAGAGCACTTTTTGATGGCAGAAAGTGGCACCGTACGTGTTTTTTCGGGTCTAACTCGGGTTGAGCTTCTTGTTGCGGTTAGGGTTATGTTTAGGGTTGTTAGGAAAGAGTGAAGACGCAGAGTCCTGTTGAGTGTGGGGTTGCGTAAAGGCTCCCCCAGGGAGTTCACGTGTACCCAAAGGCTTCCGCTGAGAGCACTTTTTGATGGCAGAAAGTGGCACCGTACGTGTTTTTTCGGGTCTAACTCGGGTTCAGCTTCTTGTTGCGGTTAGGGTTATGTTTAGGGTTGTTAGGAAAGAGTGAAGACGCAGAGTCCTGTTGAGTGTGGGGTTGCGTAAAGGCTCCCCCAGGGAGTTCAGGTGTTCCCAAAGGCTTCCGCTGAGAGCACTTTTTGATGGCAGAAAGTGGCACCGTACGTGTTTTTTCGGGTCTAACTCGGGTTCAGCTTCTTGTTGCGGTTAGGGTTATGTTTAGGGTTGTTAGGAAAGAGTGAAGACGCAGAGTCCTGTTGAGTGTGGGGTTGCGTAAAGGCTCCCCCAGGGAGTTCAGGTGTACCCAAAGGCTTCCGCTGAGAGCACTTTTTGATGGCAGAAAGTGGCACCGTACGTGTTTTTTCGGGTCTAACTCGGGTTCAGCTTCTTGTTGCGGTTAGGGTTATGTTTAGGGTTGTTAGGAAAGAGTGAAGACGCAGAGTCCTGTTGAGTGTGGTGTTGCGTAAAGGCTCCCCCAGGGAGTTCAGGTGTACCCAAAGGCTTCCGCTGAGAGCACTTTTTGATGGCAGAAAGTGGCACCGTACGTGTTTTTTCGGGTCTAACTCGGGTTCAGCTTCTTGTTGCGGTTAGGGTTATGTTTAGGGTTGTTAGGAAAGAGTGAAGACGCAGAGTCCTGTTGAGTGTGGGGTTGCGTAAAGGCTCCCCCAGGGAGATCAGGTGTACCCAAAGGCTTCCGCTGAGAGCACTTTTTGATGGCAGAAAGTGGCACCGTACGTGTTTTTTCGGGTCTAACTCGGGTTGAGCTTCTTGTTCCGGTTAGGCTTATGTTTAGGGTTGTTAGGAAAGAGTGAAGACGCAGAGTCCTGTTGAGTGTGGGGTTGTGTAAAGGCTCCCCCAGGGAGTTCAGGTGTTCCCAAAGGCTTCCGCTGAGAGCACTTTTTGATGGCAGAAAGTGGCACCGTACGTGTTTTTTCGGGTCTAACTCGGGTTCAGCTTCTTGTTGCGGTTAGGGTTATGTTTAGGGTTGTTAGGAAAGAGTGAAGACGCAGAGTCCTGTTGAGTGTGGGGTTGCGTAAAGGCTCCCCCAGGGAGTTCAGGTGTACCCAAAGGCTTCCGCTGAGAGCACTTTTTGATGGCAGAAAGTGGCACCGTACGTGTTTTTTCGGGTCTAACTCGGGTTGAGCTTCTTGTTGCGGTTAGGGTTATGTTTAGGGTTGTTAGGAAAGAGTGAAGACGCAGAGTCCTGTTGAGTGTGGGGTTGCGTAAAGGCTCCCCCAGGGAGTTCAGGTGTACCCAAAGGCTTCCGCTGAGAGCACTTTTTGATGGCAGAAAGTGGCACCGTACGTGTTTTTTCGGGTCTAACTCGGGTTGAGCTTCTTGTTGCGGTTAGGGTTATGTTTAGGGTTGTTAGGAAAGAGTGAAGACGCAGAGTCCTGTTGAGTGTGGGGTTGCGTAAAGGCTCCCCCAGGGAGTTCAGGTGTACCCAAAGGCTTCCGCTGAGAGCACTTTTTGATGGCAGAAAGTGGCACCGTACGTGTTTTTTCGGGTCTAACTCGGGTTCAGCTTCTTGTTGCGGTTAGGGTTATGTTTAGGGTTGTTAGGAAAGAGTGAAGACGCAGAGTCCTGTTGAGTGTGGGGTTGCGTAAAGGCTCCCCCAGGGAGTTCAGGTGTACCCAAAGGCTTCCGCTGAGAGCACTTTTTGATGGCAGAAAGTGGCACCGTACGTGTTTTTTCGGGTCTAACTCGGGTTCAGCTTCTTGTTGCGGTTAGGGTTATGTTTAGGGTTGTTAGGAAAGAGTGAAGACGCAGAGTCCTGTTGAGTGCGGGGTTGCGTAAAGGCTCCCCCAGGGAGTTCAGGTGTACCCAAAGGCTTCCGCTGAGAGCACTTTTTGATGGCAGAAAGTGGCACCGTACGTGTTTTTTCGGGTCTAACTCGGGTTCAGCTTCTTGTTGCGGTTAGGGTTATGTTTAGGGTTGTTAGGAAAGAGTGAAGACGCAGAGTCCTGTTGAGTGTGGGGTTGCGTAAAGGCTCCCCCAGGGAGTTCAGGTGTACCCAAAGGCTTCCGCTGAGAGCACTTTTTGATGGCAGAAAGTGGCACCGTACGTGTTTTTTCGGGTCTAACTCGGGTTCAGCTTCTTGTTGCGGTTAGGGTTATGTTTAGGGTTGTTAGGAAAGAGTGAAGACGCAGAGTCCTGTTGAGTGTGCGGTTGCGTAAAGGCTCCCCCAGGGAGTTCAGGTGTACCCAAAGGCTTCCGCTGAGAGCACTTTTTGATGGCAGAAAGTGGCATCGTACGTGTTTTTTCGGGTCTAACTCGGGTTCAGCTTCTTGTTGCGGTTAGGGTTATGTTTAGGGTTGTTAGGAAAGAGCGAAGACGCAGAGTCCTGTTGAGTGTGGGGTTGCGTAAAGGCTCCCCCAGGGAGTTCAGGTGTACCCAAAGGCTTCCGCTGAGAGCACTTTTTGATGGCAGAAAGTGGCACCGTACGTGTTTTTTCGGGTCTAACTCGGGTTCAGCTTCTTGTTGCGGTTAGGGTTATGTTTAGGGTTGTTAGGAAAGAGTGAAGACGCAGAGTCCTGTTGAGTGTGGGGTTGCGTAAAGGCTCCCCCAGGGAGTTCAGGTGTACCCAAAGGCTTCCGCTCAGAGCACTTTTTGATGGCAGAAAGTGGCACCGTACGTGTTTTTTCGGGTCTAACTCGGGTTCAGCTTCTTGTTGCGGTTAGGGTTATGTTTAGGGTTGTTAGGAAAGAGTGAAGACGCAGAGTCCTGTTGAGTGTGGGGTTGCGTAAAGGCTCCCCCAGGGAGTTCACGTGTACCCAAAGGCTTCCGCTGAGAGCACTTTTTGATGGCAGAAAGTGGCACCGTACGTGTTTTTTCGGGTCTAACTCGGGTTCAGCTTCTTGTTGCGGTTAGGGTTATGTTTAGGGTTGTTAGGAAAGAGTGAAGACGCAGAGTCCTGTTGAGTGTGGGGTTGCGTAAAGGCTCCCCCAGGGAGTTCAGGTGTACCCAAAGGCTTCCGCTGAGAGCACTTTTTGATGGCAGAAAGTGGCACCGTACGTGTTTTTTCGGGTCTAACTCGGGTTGAGCTTCTTGTTCCGGTTAGGCTTATGTTTAGGGTTGTTAGGAAAGAGTGAAGACGCAGAGTCCTGTTGAGTGTGGGGTTGTGTAAAGGCTCCCCCAGGGAGTTCAGGTGTTCCCAAAGGCTTCCGCTGAGAGCACTTTTTGATGGCAGAAAGTGGCACCGTACGTGTTTTTTCGGGTCTAACTCGGGTTCAGCTTCTTGTTGCGGTTAGGGTTATGTTTAGGGTTGTTAGGAAAGAGTGAAGACGCAGAGTCCTGTTGAGTGTGGGGTTGCGTAAAGGCTCCCCCAGGGAGTTCAGGTGTACCCAAAGGCTTCCGCTGAGAGCACTTTTTGATGGCAGAAAGTGGCACCGTACGTGTTTTTTCGGGTCTAACTCGGGTTGAGCTTCTTGTTGCGGTTAGGGTTATGTTTAGGGTTGTTAGGAAAGAGTGAAGACGCAGAGTCCTGTTGAGTGTGGGGTTGCGTAAAGGCTCCCCCAGGGAGTTCAGGTGTACCCAAAGGCTTCCGCTGAGAGCACTTTTTGATGGCAGAAAGTGGCACCGTACGTGTTTTTTCGGGTCTAACTCGGGTTGAGCTTCTTGTTGCGGTTAGGGTTATGTTTAGGGTTGTTAGGAAAGAGTGAAGACGCAGAGTCCTGTTGAGTGTGGGGTTGCGTAAAGGCTCCCCCAGGGAGTTCACGTGTACCCAAAGGCTTCCGCTGAGAGCACTTTTTGATGGCAGAAAGTGGCACCGTACGTGTTTTTTCGGGTCTAACTCGGGTTCAGCTTCTTGTTGCGGTTAGGGTTATGTTTAGGGTTGTTAGGAAAGAGTGAAGACGCAGAGTCCTGTTGAGTGTGGGGTTGCGTAAAGGCTCCCCCAGGGAGTTCAGGTGTACCCAAAGGCTTCCGCTGAGAGCACTTTTTGATGGCAGAAAGTGGCACCGTACGTGTTTTTTCGGGTCTAACTCGGGTTCAGCTTCTTGTTGCGGTTAGGGTTATGTTTAGGGTTGTTAGGAAAGAGTGAAGACGCAGAGTCCTGTTGAGTGCGGGGTTGCGTAAAGGCTCCCCCAGGGAGTTCAGGTGTACCCAAAGGCTTCCGCTGAGAGCACTTTTTGATGGCAGAAAGTGGCACCGTACGTGTTTTTTCGGGTCTAACTCGGGTTCAGCTTCTTGTTGCGGTTAGGGTTATGTTTAGGGTTGTTAGGAAAGAGTGAAGACGCAGAGTCCTGTTGAGTGTGGGGTTGCGTAAAGGCTCCCCCAGGGAGTTCACGTGTACCCAAAGGCTTCCGCTGAGAGCACTTTTTGATGGCAGAAAGTGGCACCGTACGTGTTTTTTCGGGTCTAACTCGGGTTCAGCTTCTTGTTGCGGTTAGGGTTATGTTTAGGGTTGTTAGGAAAGAGTGAAGACGCAGAGTCCTGTTGAGTGTGCGGTTGCGTAAAGGCTCCCCCAGGGAGTTCAGGTGTACCCAAAGGCTTCCGCTGAGAGCACTTTTTGATGGCAGAAAGTGGCATCGTACGTGTTTTTTCGGGTCTAACTCGGGTTCAGCTTCTTGTTGCGGTTAGGGTTATGTTTAGGGTTGTTAGGAAAGAGCGAAGACGCAGAGTCCTGTTGAGTGTGGGGTTGCGTAAAGGCTCCCCCAGGGAGTTCAGGTGTACCCAAAGGCTTCCGCTGAGAGCACTTTTTGATGGCAGAAAGTGGCACCGTACGTGTTTTTTCGGGTCTAACTCGGGTTCAGCTTCTTGTTGCGGTTAGGGTTATGTTTAGGGTTGTTAGGAAAGAGTGAAGACGCAGAGTCCTGTTGAGTGTGGGGTTGCGTAAAGGCTCCCCCAGGGAGTTCACGTGTACCCAAAGGCTTCCGCTGAGAGCACTTTTTGATGGCAGAAAGTGGCACCGTACGTGTTTTTTCGGGTCTAACTCGGGTTCAGCTTCTTGTTGCGGTTAGGGTTCTGTTTAGGGTTGTTAGGAAAGAGTGAAGACGCAGAGTCCTGTTGAGTGTGCGGTTGCGTAAAGGCTCCCCCAGGGAGTTCAGGTGTACCCAAAGGCTTCCGCTGAGAGCACTTTTTGATGGCAGAAAGTGGCATCGTACGTGTTTTTTCGGGTCTAACTCGGGTTCAGCTTCTTGTTGCGGTTAGGGTTATGTTTAGGGTTGTTAGGAAAGAGCGAAGACGCAGAGTCCTGTTGAGTGTGGGGTTGCGTAAAGGCTCCCCCAGGGAGTTCAGGTGTACCCAAAGGCTTCCGCTGAGAGCACTTTTTGATGGCAGAAAGTGGCACCGTACGTGTTTTTTCGGGTCTAACTCGGGTTCAGCTTCTTGTTGCGGTTAGGGTTATGTTTAGGGTTGTTAGGAAAGAGTGAAGACGCAGAGTCCTGTTGAGTGTGGGGTTGCGTAAAGGCTCCCCCAGGGAGTTCACGTGTACCCAAAGGCTTCCGCTGAGAGCACTTTTTGATGGCAGAAAGTGGCACCGTACGTGTTTTTTCGGGTCTAACTCGGGTTCAGCTTCTTGTTGCGGTTAGGGTTATGTTTAGGGTTGTTAGGAAAGAGTGAAGACGCAGAGTCCTGTTGAGTGTGGGGTTGCGTAAAGGCTCCCCCAGGGAGTTCACGTGTACCCAAAGGCTTCCGCTGAGAGCACTTTTTGATGGCAGAAAGTGGCACCGTACGTGTTTTTTCGGGTCTAACTCGGGTTCAGCTTCTTGTTGCGGTTAGGGTTATGTTTAGGGTTGTTAGGAAAGAGTGAAGACGCAGAGTCCTGTTGAGTGTGGGGTTGCGTAAAGGCTCCCCCAGGGAGTTCAGGTGTACCCAAAGGCTTCCGCTGAGAGCACTTTTTGATGGCAGAAAGTGGCACCGTACGTGTTTTTTCGGGTCTAACTCGGGTTCAGCTTCTTGTTGCGGTTAGGGTTATGTTTAGGGTTGTTAGGAAAGAGTGAAGACGCAGAGTCCTGTTGAGTGTGGGGTTGCGTAAAGGCTCCCCCAGGGAGTTCACGTGTACCCAAAGGCTTCCGCTGAGAGCACTTTTTGATGGCAGAAAGTGGCACCGTACGTGTTTTTTCGGGTCTAACTCGGGTTCAGCTTCTTGTTGCGGTTAGGGTTATGTTTAGGGTTGTTAGGAAAGAGTGAAAACGCAGAGTCCTGTTGAGTGTGGGGTTGCGTAAAGGCTCCCCCAGGGAGTTCACGTGTACCCAAAGGCTTCCGCTGAGAGCACTTTTTGATGGCAGAAAGTGGCACCGTACGTGTTTTTTCGGGTCTAACTCGGGTTCAGCTTCTTGTTGCGGTTAGGGTTATGTTTAGGGTTGTTAGGAAAGAGTGAAGACGCAGAGTCCTGTTGAGTGTGGGGTTGCGTAAAGGCTCCCCCAGGGAGTTCAGGTGTACCCAAAGGCTTCCGCTGAGAGCACTTTTTGATGGCAGAAAGTGGCACCGTACGTGTTTTTTCGGGTCTAACTCGGGTTCAGCTTCTTGTTGCGGTTAGGGTTATGTTTAGGGTTGTTAGGAAAGAGTGAAGACGCAGAGTCCTGTTGAGTGTGGGGTTGCGTAAAGGCTCCCCCAGGGAGTTCACGTGTACCCAAAGGCTTCCGCTGAGAGCACTTTTGGATGGCAGAAAGTGGCACCGTACGTGTTTTTTCGGGTCTAACTCGGGTTCAGCTTCTTGTTGCGGTTAGGGTTATGTTTAGGGTTGTTAGGAAAGAGTGAAGACGCAGAGTCCTGTTGAGTGTGGGGTTGCGTAAAGGCTCCCCCAGGGAGTTCAGGTGTACCCAAAGGCTTCCGCTGAGAGCACTTTTTGATGGCAGAAAGTGGCACCGTACGTGTTTTTTCGGGTCTAACTCGGGTTCAGCTTCTTGTTGCGGTTAGGGTTATGTTTAGGGTTGTTAGGAAAGAGTGAAGACGCAGAGTCCTGTTGAGTGTGGGGTTGCGTAAAGGCTCCCCCAGGGAGTTCACGTGTACCCAAAGGCTTCCGCTGAGAGCACTTTTGGATGGCAGAAAGTGGCACCGTACGTGTTTTTTCGGGTCTAACTCGGGTTCAGCTTCTTGTTGCGGTTAGGGTTATGTTTAGGGTTGTTAGGAAAGAGTGAAGACGCAGAGTCCTGTTGAGTGTGGGGTTGCGTAAAGGCTCCCCCAGGGAGTTCACGTGTACCCAAAGGCTTCCGCTGAGAGCACTTTTTGATGGCAGAAAGTGGCACCGTACGTGTTTTTTCGGGTCTAACTCGGGTTCAGCTTCTTGTTGCGGTTAGGGTTATGTTTAGGGTTGTTAGGAAAGAGTGAAAACGCAGAGTCCTGTTGAGTGTGGGGTTGCGTAAAGGCTCCCCCAGGGAGTTCACGTGTACCCAAAGGCTTCCGCTGAGAGCACTTTTTGATGGCAGAAAGTGGCACCGTACGTGTTTTTTCGGGTCTAACTCGGGTTCAGCTTCTTGTTGCGGTTAGGGTTATGTTTAGGGTTGTTAGGAAAGAGTGAAGACGCAGAGTCCTGTTGAGTGTGGGGTTGCGTAAAGGCTCCCCCAGGGAGTTCAGGTGTACCCAAAGGCTTCCGCTGAGAGCACTTTTTGATGGCAGAAAGTGGCACCGTACGTGTTTTTTCGGGTCTAACTCGGGTTCAGCTTCTTGTTGCGGTTAGGGTTATGTTTAGGGTTGTTAGGAAAGAGTGAAGACGCAGAGTCCTGTTGAGTGTGGGGTTGCGTAAAGGCTCCCCCAGGGAGTTCAGGTGTACCCAAAGGCTTCCGCTGAGAGCACTTTTTGATGGCAGAAAGTGGCACCGTACGTGTTTTTTCGGGTCTAACTCGGGTTCAGCTTCTTGTTGCGGTTAGGGTTATGTTTAGGGTTGTTAGGAAAGAGTGAAGACGCAGAGTCCTGTTGAGTGTGGGGTTGCGTAAAGGCTCCCCCAGGGAGTTCACGTGTACCCAAAGGCTTCCGCTGAGAGCACTTTTTGATGGCAGAAAGTGGCACCGTACGTGTTTTTTCGGGTCTAACTCGGGTTCAGCTTCTTGTTGCGGTTAGGGTTATGTTTAGGGTTGTTAGGAAAGAGTGAAGACGCAGAGTCCTGTTGAGTGTGGGGTTGCGTAAAGGCTCCCCCAGGGAGTTCAGGTGTACCCAAAGGCTTCCGCTGAGAGCACTTTTTGATGGCAGAAAGTGGCACCGTACGTGTTTTTTCGGGTCTAACTCGGGTTCAGCTTCTTGTTGCGGTTAGGGTTATGTTTAGGGTTGTTAGGAAAGAGTGAAGACGCAGAGTCCTGTTGAGTGTGGGGTTGCGTAAAGGCTCCCCCAGGGAGTTCAGGTGTACCCAAAGGCTTCCGCTGAGAGCACTTTTTGATGGCAGAAAGTGGCACCGTACGTGTTTTTTCGGGTCTAACTCGGGTTGAGCTTCTTGTTGCGGTTAGGGTTATGTTTAGGGTTGTTAGGAAAGAGTGAAGACGCAGAGTCCTGTTGAGTGTGGGGTTGCGTAAAGGCTCCCCCAGGGAGTTCAGGTGTACCCAAAGGCTTCCGCTGAGAGCACTTTTTGATGGCAGAAAGTGGCACCGTACGTGTTTTTTCGGGTCTAACTCGGGTTCAGCTTCTTGTTGCGGTTAGGGTTATGTTTAGGGTTGTTAGGAAAGAGTGAAGACGCAGAGTCCTGTTGAGTGTGGGGTTGCGTAAAGGCTCCCCCAGGGAGTTCAGGTGTACCCAAAGGCTTCCGCTGAGAGCACTTTTGGATGGCAGAAAGTGGCACCGTACGTGTTTTTTCGGGTCTAACTCGGGTTCAGCTTCTTGTTGCGGTTAGGGTTATGTTTAGGGTTGTTAGGAAAGAGTGAAGACGCAGAGTCCTGTTGAGTGTGGGGTTGCGTAAAGGCTCCCCCAGGGAGTTCAGGTGTACCCAAAGGCTTCCGCTGAGAGCACTTTTTGATGGCAGAAAGTGGCACCGTACGTGTTTTTTCGGGTCTAACTCGGGTTCAGCTTCTTGTTGCGGTTAGGGTTATGTTTAGGGTTGTTAGGAAATAGCGAAGACGCAGAGTCCTGTTGAGTGTGGGGTTGCGTAAAGGCTCCCCCAGGGAGTTCACGTGTACCCAAAGGCTTCCGCTGAGAGCACTTTTTGATGGCAGAAAGTGGCACCGTACGTGTTTTTTCGGGTCTAACTCGGGTTCAGCTTCTTGTTGCGGTTAGGGTTATGTTTAGGGTTGTTAGGAAAGAGTGAAGACGCAGAGTCCTGTTGAGTGTGGGGTTGCGTAAAGGCTCCCCCAGGGAGTTCAGGTGTACCCAAAGGCTTCCGCTGAGAGCACTTTTGGATGGCAGAAAGTGGCACCGTACGTGTTTTTTCGGGTCTAACTCGGGTTCAGCTTCTTGTTGCGGTTAGGGTTATGTTTAGGGTTGTTAGGAAAGAGTGAAGACGCAGAGTCCTGTTGAGTGTGGGGTTGCGTAAAGGCTCCCCCAGGGAGTTCAGGTGTACCCAAAGGCTTCCGCTGAGAGCACTTTTTGATGGCAGAAAGTGGCACCGTACGTGTTTTTTCGGGTCTAACTCGGGTTCAGCTTCTTGTTGCGGTTAGGGTTATGTTTAGGGTTGTTAGGAAAGAGTGAAGACGCAGAGTCCTGTTGAGTGTGGGGTTGCGTAAAGGCTCCCCCAGGGAGTTCAGGTGTACCCAAAGGCTTCCGCTGAGAGCACTTTTTGATGGCAGAAAGTGGCACCGTACGTGTTTTTTCGGGTCTAACTCGGGTTCAGCTTCTTGTTGCGGTTAGGGTTATGTTTAGGGTTGTTAGGAAAGAGTGAAGACGCAGAGTCCTGTTGAGTGTGCGGTTGCGTAAAGGCTCCCCCAGGGAGTTCAGGTGTACCCAAAGGCTTCCGCTGAGAGCACTTTTTGATGGCAGAAAGTGGCACCGTACGTGTTTTTTCGGGTCTAACTCGGGTTCAGCTTCTTGTTGCGGTTAGGGTTATGTTTAGGGTTGTTAGGAAAGAGTGAAGACGCAGAGTCCTGTTGAGTGTGGGGTTGCGTAAAGGCTCCCCCAGGGAGTTCAGGTGTACCCAAAGGCTTCCGCTGAGAGCACTTTTTGATGGCAGAAAGTGGCACCGTACGTGTTTTTTCGGGTCTAACTCGGGTTCAGCTTCTTGTTGCGGTTAGGGTTATGTTTAGGGTTGTTAGGAAAGAGTGAAGACGCAGAGTCCTGTTGAGTGTGGGGTTGCGTAAAGGCTCCCCCAGGGAGTTCAGGTGTACCCAAAGGCTTCCGCTGAGAGCACTTTTTGATGGCAGAAAGTGGCACCGTACGTGTTTTTTCGGGTCTAACTCGGGTTCAGCTTCTTGTTGCGGTTAGGGTTATGTTTAGGGTTGTTAGGAAAGAGTGAAGACGCAGAGTCCTGTTGAGTGTGGGGTTGCGTAACGGCTCCCCCAGGGAGTTCAGGTGTACCCAAAGGCTTCCGCTGAGAGCACTTTTTGATGGCAGAAAGTGGCACCGTACGTGTTTTTTCGGGTCTAACTCGGGTTCAGCTTCTTGTTGCGGTTAGGGTTATGTTTAGGGTTGTTAGGAAAGAGCGAAGACGCAGAGTCCTGTTGAGTGTGGGGTTGCGTAAAGGCTCCCCCAGGGAGTTCAGGTGTACCCAAAGGCTTCCGCTGAGAGCACTTTTGGATGGCAGAAAGTGGCACCGTACGTGTTTTTTCGGGTCTAACTCGGGTTGAGCTTCTTGTTGCGGTTAGGGTTATGTTTAGGGTTGTTAGGAAAGAGTGAAGACGCAGAGTCCTGTTGAGTGTGGGGTTGCGTAAAGGCTCCCCCAGGGAGTTCAGGTGTACCCAAAGGCTTCTGCTGAGAGCACTTTTGGATGGCAGAAAGTGGCACCGTACGTGTTTTTTCGGGTCTAACTCGGGTTCAGCTTCTTGTTGCGGTTAGGGTTATGTTTAGGGTTGTTAGGAAAGAGTGAAGACGCAGAGTCCTGTTGAGTGTGGGGTTGCGTAAAGGCTCCCCCAGGGAGTTCACGTGTACCCAAAGGCTTCCGCTGAGAGCACTTTTTGATGGCAGAAAGTGGCACCGTACGTGTTTTTTCGGGTCTAACTCGGGTTCAGCTTCTTGTTGCGGTTAGGGTTATGTTTAGGGTTGTTAGGAAAGAGTGAAGACGCAGAGTCCTGTTGAGTGTGGGGTTGCGTAAAGGCTCCCCCAGGGAGTTCAGGTGTACCCAAAGGCTTCCGCTGAGAGCACTTTTTGATGGCAGAAAGTGGCACCGTACGTGTTTTTTCGGGTCTAACTCGGGTTCAGCTTCTTGTTGCGGTTAGGGTTATGTTTAGGGTTGTTAGGAAAGAGTGAAGACGCAGAGTCCTGTTGAGTGTGGGGTTGCGTAAAGGCTCCCCCAGGGAGTTCAGGTGTACCCAAAGGCTTCCGCTGAGAGCACTTTTTGATGGCAGAAAGTGGCACCGTACGTGTTATTTCGGGTCTAACTCGGGTTCAGCTTCTTGTTGCGGTTAGGGTTATGTTTAGGGTTGTTAGGAAAGAGCGAAGACTCAGAGTCCTGTTGAGTGTGGGGTTGCGTAAAGGCTCCCCCAGGGAGTTCAGGTGTACCCAAAGGCTTCCGCTGAGAGCACTTTTTGATGGCAGAAAGTGGCACCGTACGTGTTTTTTCGGGTCTAACTCGGGTTCAGCTTCTTGTTGCGGTTAGGGTTATGTTTAGGGTTGTTAGGAAAGAGTGAAGACGCAGAGTCCTGTTGAGTGTGGGGTTGCGTAAAGGCTCCCCCAGGGAGTTCAGGTGTACCCAAAGGCTTCCGCTGAGAGCACTTTTGGATGGCAGAAAGTGGCACCGTACGTGTTTTTTCGGGTCTAACTCGGGTTCAGCTTCTTGTTGCGGTTAGGGTTATGTTTAGGGTTGTTAGGAAAGAGTGAAGACGCAGAGTCCTGTTGAGTGTGGGGTTGCGTAAAGGCTCCCCCAGGGAGTTCACGTGTACCCAAAGGCTTCCGCTGAGAGCACTTTTTGATGGCAGAAAGTGGCACCGTACGTGTTTTTTCGGGTCTAACTCGGGTTCAGCTTCTTGTTGCGGTTAGGGTTATGTTTAGGGTTGTTAGGAAAGAGTGAAGACGCAGAGTCCTGTTGAGTGTGGGGTTGCGTAAAGGCTCCCCCAGGGAGTTCACGTGTACCCAAAGGCTTCCGCTGAGAGCACTTTTTGATGGCAGAAAGTGGCACCGTACGTGTTTTTTCGGGTCTAACTCGGGTTGAGCTTCTTGTTGCGGTTAGGGTTATGTTTAGGGTTGTTAGGAAAGAGTGAAGACGCAGAGTCCTGTTGAGTGTGGGGTTGCGTAAAGGCTCCCCCAGGGAGTTCAGGTGTACCCAAAGGCTTCCGCTGAGAGCACTTTTTGATGGCAGAAAGTGGCACCGTACGTGTTTTTTCGGGTCTAACTCGGGTTCAGCTTCTTGTTGCGGTTAGGGTTATGTTTAGGGTTGTTAGGAAAGAGCGAAGACGCAGAGTCCTGTTGAGTGTGGGGTTGCGTAAAGGCTCCCCCAGGGAGTTCAGGTGTACCCAAAGGCTTCCGCTGAGAGCACTTTTTGATGGCAGAAAGTGGCACCGTACGTGTTTTTTCGGGTCTAACTCGGGTTCAGCTTCTTGTTGCGGTTAGGGTTATGTTTAGGGTTGTTAGGAAAGAGTGAAGACGCAGAGTCCTGTTGAGTGTGGGGTTGCGTAAAGGCTCCCCCAGGGAGTTCAGGTGTACCCAAAGGCTTCCGCTGAGAGCACTTTTTGATGGCAGAAAGTGGCACCGTACGTGTTTTTTCGGGTCTAACTCGGGTTCAGCTTCTTGTTGCGGTTAGGGTTATGTTTAGGGTTGTTAGGAAAGAGTGAAGACGCAGAGTCCTGTTGAGTGTGGGGTTGCGTAAAGGCTCCCCAAGGGAGTTCAGGTGTTCCCAAAGGCTTCCGCTGAGATCACTTTTTGATGGCAGAAAGTGGCACCGTACGTGTTTTTTCGGGTCTAACTCGGGTTCAGCTTCTTGTTGCGGTTAGGGTTATGTTTAGGGTTGTTAGGAAAGAGTGAAGACGCAGAGTCCTGTTGAGTGTGGGATTGCGTAAAGGCTCCCCCAGGGAGTTCAGGTGTACCCAAAGGCTTCCGCTGAGAGCACTTTTTGATGGCAGAAAGTGGCACCGTACGTGTTTTTTCGGGTCTAACTCGGGTTGAGCTTCTTGTTGCGGTTAGGGTTATGTTTAGGGTTGTTAGGAAAGAGTGAAGACGCAGAGTCCTGTTGAGTGTGGGGTTGTGTAAAGGCTCCCCCAGGGAGTTCAGGTGTACCCAAAGGCTTCCGCTGAGAGCACTTTTTGATGGCAGAAAGTGGCACCGTACGTGTTTTTTCGGGTCTAACTCGGGTTCAGCTTCTTGTTGCGGTTAGGGTTATGTTTAGGGTTGTTAGGAAAGAGCGAAGACGCAGAGTCCTGTTGAGTGTGGGGTTGCGTAAAGGCTCCCCCAGGGAGTTCACGTGTACCCAAAGGCTTCCGCTGAGAGCACTTTTTGATGGCAGAAAGTGGCACCGTACGTGTTTTTTCGGGTCTAACTCGGGTTCAGCTTCTTGTTGCGGTTAGGGTTATGTTTAGGGTTGTTAGGAAAGAGTGAAGACGCAGAGTCCTGTTGAGTGCGGGGTTGCGTAAAGGCTCCCCCAGGGAGTTCACGTGTACCCAAAGGCTTCCGCTGAGAGCACTTTTGGATGGCAGAAAGTGGCACCGTACGTGTTTTTTCGGGTCTAACTCGGGTTCAGCTTCTTGTTGCGGTTAGGGTTATGTTTAGGGTTGTTAGGAAAGAGTGAAGACGCAGAGTCCTGTTGAGTGTGGGGTTGCGTAAAGGCTCCCCCAGGGAGTTCAGGTGTACCCAAAGGCTTCCGCTGAGAGCACTTTTTGATGGCAGAAAGTGGCACCGTACGTGTTTTTTCGGGTCTAACTCGGGTTCAGCTTCTTGTTGCGGTTAGGGTTATGTTTAGGGTTGTTAGGAAAGAGTGAAGACGCAGAGTCCTGTTGAGTGTGGGGTTGCGTAAAGGCTCCCCCAGGGAGTTCAGGTGTACCCAAAGGCTTCCGCTGAGAGCACTTTTTGATGGCAGAAAGTGGCACCGTACGTGTTTTTTTGGGTCTAACTCGGGTTCAGCTTCTTGTTGCGGTTAGGGTTATGTTTAGGGTTGTTAGGAAAGAGTGAAGACGCAGAGTCCTGTTGAGTGTGGGGTTGCGTAAAGGCTCCCCCAGGGAGTTCAGGTGTACCCAAAGGCTTCCGCTGAGAGCACTTTTTGATGGCAGAAAGTGGCACCGTACGTGTTTTTTCGGGTCTAACTCGGGTTGAGCTTCTTGTTGCGGTTAGGGTTATGTTTAGGGTTGTTAGGAAAGAGTGAAGACGCAGAGTCCTGTTGAGTGTGGGGTTGCGTAAAGGCTCCCCCAGGGAGTTCAGGTGTACCCAAAGGCTTCCGCTGAGAGCACTTTTTGATGGCAGAAAGTGGCACCGTACGTGTTTTTTCGGGTCTAACTCGGGTTCAGCTTCTTGTTGCGGTTAGGGTTATGTTTAGGGTTGTTAGGAAAGAGTGAAGACGCAGAGTCCTGTTGAGTGTGGGGTTGCGTAAAGGCTCCCCCAGGGAGTTCAGGTGTACCCAAAGGCTTCCGCTGAGAGCACTTTTTGATGGCAGAAAGTGGCACCGTACGTGTTTTTTCGGGTCTAACTCGGGTTCAGCTTCTTGTTGCGGTTAGGGTTATGTTTAGGGTTGTTAGGAAAGAGTGAAGACGCAGAGTCCTGTTGAGTGTGGGGTTGCGTAAAGGCTCCCCCAGGGAGTTCAGGTGTACCCAAAGGCTTCCGCTGAGAGCACTTTTGGATGGCAGAAAGTGGCACCGTACGTGTTTTTTCGGGTCTAACTCGGGTTGAGCTTCTTGTTGCGGTTAGGGTTATGTTTAGGGTTGTTAGGAAAGAGTGAAGACGCAGAGTCCTGTTGAGTGTGGGGTTGCGTAAAGGCTCCCCCAGGGAGTTCAGGTGTACCCAAAGGCTTCCGCTGAGAGCACTTTTTGATGGCAGAAAGTGGCACCGTACGTGTTTTTTCGGGTCTAACTCGGGTTCAGCTTCTTGTTGCGGTTAGGGTTATGTTTAGGGTTGTTAGGAAAGAGTGAAGACGCAGAGTCCTGTTGAGTGTGGGGTTGCGTAAAGGCTCCCCCAGGGAGTTCAGGTGTACCCAAAGGCTTCCGCTGAGAGCACTTTTTGATGGCAGAAAGTGGCACCGTACGTGTTTTTTCGGGTCTAACTCGGGTTCAGCTTCTTGTTGCGGTTAGGGTTATGTTTAGGGTTGTTAGGAAAGAGTGAAGACGCAGAGTCCTGTTGAGTGTGGGGTTGCGTAAAGGCTCCCCCAGGGAGTTCAGGTGTACCCAAAGGCTTCCGCTGAGAGCACTTTTGGATGGCAGAAAGTGGCACCGTACGTGTTTTTTCGGGTCTAACTCGGGTTCAGCTTCTTGTTGCGGTTAGGGTTATGTTTAGGGTTGTTAGGAAAGAGTGAAGATGCAGAGTCCTGTTGAGTGTGGGGTTGCGTAAAGGCTCCCCCAGGGAGTTCAGGTGTACCCAAAGGCTTCCGCTGAGAGCACTTTTTGATGGCAGAAAGTGGCACCGTACGTGTTTTTTCGGGTCTAACTCGGGTTCAGCTTCTTGTTGCGGTTAGGGTTATGTTTAGGGTTGTTAGGAAAGAGTGAAGACGCAGAGTCCTGTTGAGTGTGGGGTTGCGTAAAGGCTCCCCCAGGGAGTTCAGGTGTACCCAAAGGCTTCCGCTGAGAGCACTTTTTGATGGCAGAAAGTGGCACCGTACGTGTTTTTTCGGGTCTAACTCGGGTTGAGCTTCTTGTTGCGGTTAGGGTTATGTTTAGGGTTGTTAGGAAAGAGTGAAGACGCAGAGTCCTGTTGAGTGTGGGGTTGCGTAAAGGCTCCCCCAGGGAGTTCAAGTGTACCCAAAGGCTTCCGCTGAGAGCACTTTTTGATGGAGAAAGTGGCACCGTACGTGTTATTTCGGGTCTAACTCGGGTTCAGCTTCTTGTTGCGGTTAGGGTTATGTTTAGGGTTGTTAGGAAAGAGCGAAGACGCAGAGTCCTGTTGAGTGTGGGGTTGCGTAAAGGCTCCCCCAGGGAGTTCAGGTGTACCCAAAGGCTTCCGCTGAGAGCACTTTTTGATGGCAGAAAGTGGCACCGTACGTGTTTTTTCGGGTCTAACTCGGGTTCAGCTTCTTGTTGCGGTTAGGGTTATGTTTAGGGTTGTTAGGAAAGAGTGAAGACGCAGAGTCCTGTTGAGTGTGGGGTTGCGTAAAGGCTCCCCCAGGGAGTTCAGGTGTACCCAAAGGCTTCCGCTGAGAGCACTTTTTGATGGCAGAAAGTGGCACCGTACGTGTTTTTTCGGGTCTAACTCGGGTTCAGCTTCTTGTTGCGGTTAGGGTTATGTTTAGGGTTGTTAGGAAAGAGTGAAGACGCAGAGTCCTGTTGAGTGTGGGGTTGCGTAAAGGCTCCCCCAGGGAGTTCAGGTGTACCCAAAGGCTTCCGCTGAGAGCACTTTTTGATGGCAGAAAGTGGCATCGTACATGTTTTTTCGGGTCTAACTCGGGTTCAGCTTCTTGTTGCGGTTAGGGTTATGTTTAGGGTTGTTAGGAAAGAGTGAAGACGCAGAGTCCTGTTGAGTGTGGGGTTGCGTAAAGGCTCCCCCAGGGAGTTCAGGTGTACCCAAAGGCTTCCGCTGAGAGCACTTTTTGATGGCAGAAAGTGGCACCGTACGTGTTTTTTCGGGTCTAACTCGGGTTCAGCTTCTTGTTGCGGTTAGGGTTATGTTTAGGGTTGTTAGGAAAGAGCGAAGACGCAGAGTCCTGTTGAGTGTGGGGTTGCGTAAAGGCTCCCCCAGGGAGTTCAGGTGTACCCAAAGGCTTCCGCTGAGAGCACTTTTGGATGGCAGAAAGTGGCACCGTACGTGTTTTTTCGGGTCTAACTCGGGTTCAGCTTCTTGTTGCGGTTAGGGTTATGTTTAGGGTTGTTAGGAAAGAGTGAAGACGCAGAGTCCTGTTGAGTGTGGGGTTGCGTAAAGGCTCCCCCAGGGAGTTCAGGTGTACCCAAAGGCTTCCGCTGAGAGCACTTTTTGATGGCAGAAAGTGGCACCGTACGTGTTTTTTCGGGTCTAACTCGGGTTCAGCTTCTTGTTGCGGTTAGGGTTATGTTTAGGGTTGTTAGGAAAGAGTGAAGACGCAGAGTCCTGTTGAGTGTGGGGTTGCGTAAAGGCTCCCCCAGGGAGTTCAGGTGTACCCAAAGGCTTCCGCTGAGAGCACTTTTTGATGGCAGAAAGTGGCACCGTACGTGTTTTTTCGGGTCTAACTCGGGTTCAGCTTCTTGTTGCGGTTAGGGTTATGTTTAGGGTTGTTAGGAAAGAGTGAAGACGCAGAGTCCTGTTGAGTGTGGGGTTGCGTAAAGGCTCCCCCAGGGAGTTCAGGTGTACCCAAAGGCTTCCGCTGAGAGCACTTTTGGATGGCAGAAAGTGGCACCGTACGTGTTTTTTCGGGTCTAACTCGGGTTCAGCTTCTTGTTGCGGTTAGGGTTATGTTTAGGGTTGTTAGGAAAGAGTGAAGACGCAGAGTCCTGTTGAGTGTGGGGTTGCGTAAAGGCTCCCCCAGGGAGTTCAGGTGTACCCAAAGGCTTCCGCTGAGAGCACTTTTTGATGGCAGAAAGTGGCACCGTACGTGTTTTTTCGGGTCTAACTCGGGTTCAGCTTCTTGTTGCGGTTAGGGTTATGTTTAGGGTTGTTAGGAAAGAGTGAAGACGCAGAGTCCTGTTGAGTGTGGGGTTGCGTAAAGGCTCCCCCAGGGAGTTCACGTGTACCCAAAGGCTTCCGCTGAGAGCACTTTTTGATGGCAGAAAGTGGCACCGTACGTGTTTTTTCGGGTCTAACTCGGGTTCAGCTTCTTGTTGCGGTTAGGGTTATGTTTAGGGTTGTTAGGAAAGAGTGAAGACGCAGAGTCCTGTTGAGTGTGGGGTTGCGTAAAGGCTCCCCCAGGGAGTTCAGGTGTACCCAAAGGCTTCCGCTGAGAGCACTTTTTGATGGCAGAAAGTGGCACCGTACGTGTTTTTTCGGGTCTAACTCGGGTTGAGCTTCTTGTTGCGGTTAGGGTTATGTTTAGGGTTGTTAGGAAAGAGTGAAGACGCAGAGTCCTGTTGAGTGTGGGGTTGCGTAAAGGCTCCCCCAGGGAGTTCAGGTGTACCCAAAGGCTTCCGCTGAGAGCACTTTTTGATGGCAGAAAGTGGCACCGTACGTGTTTTTTCGGGTCTAACTCGGGTTCAGCTTCTTGTTGCGGTTAGGGTTATGTTTAGGGTTGTTAGGAAAGAGTGAAGACGCAGAGTCCTGTTGAGTGTGGGGTTGCGTAAAGGCTCCCCCAGGGAGTTCACGTGTACCCAATGGTTTCCGCTGAGAGCACTTTTTGATGGCAGAAAGTGGCACCGTACGTGTTTTTTCGGGTCTAACTCGGGTTGAGCTTCTTGTTGCGGTTAGGGTTATGTTTAGGGTTGTTAGGAAAGAGTGAAGACGCAGAGTCCTGTTGAGTGTGGGGTTGCGTAAAGGCTCCCCCAGGGAGTTCAGGTGTACCCAAAGGCTTCCGCTGAGAGCACTTTTTGATGGCAGAAAGTGGCACCGTACGTGTTTTTTCGGGTCTAACTCGGGTTCAGCTTCTTGTTGCGGTTAGGGTTATGTTTAGGGTTGTTAGGAAAGAGCGAAGACGCAGAGTCCTGTTGAGTGTGGGGTTGCGTAAAGGCTCCCCCAGGGAGTTCAGGTGTACCCAAAGGCTTCCGCTGAGAGCACTTTTTGATGGCAGAAAGTGGCACCGTACGTGTTTTTTCGGGTCTAACTCGGGTTCAGCTTCTTGTTGCGGTTAGGGTTATGTTTAGGGTTGTTAGGAAAGAGTGAAGACGCAGAGTCCTGTTGAGTGTGGGGTTGCGTAAAGGCTCCCCCAGGGACTTCAGGTGTACCCAAAGGCTTCCGCTGAGAGCACTTTTTGATGGCAGAAAGTGGCACCGTACGTGTTTTTTCGGGTCTAACTCGGGTTCAGCTTCTTGTTGCGGTTAGGGTTATGTTTAGGGTTGTTAGGAAAGAGTGAAGACGCAGAGTCCTGTTGAGTGTGGGGTTGCGTAAAGGCTCCCCCAGGGAGTTCAGGTGTACCCAAAGGCTTCCGCTGAGAGCACTTTTTGATGGCAGAAAGTGGCACCGTACGTGTTTTTTCGGGTCTAACTCGGGTTGAGCTTCTTGTTGCGGTTAGGGTTATGTTTAGGGTTGTTAGGAAAGAGTGAAGACGCAGAGTCCTGTTGAGTGTGGGGTTGCGTAAAGGCTCCCCCAGGGAGTTCAGGTGTACCCAAAGGCTTCCGCTGAGAGCACTTTTTGATGGCAGAAAGTGGCACCGTACGTGTTTTTTCGGGTCTAACTCGGGTTCAGCTTCTTGTTGCGGTTAGGGTTATGTTTAGGGTTGTTAGGAAAGAGTGAAGACGCAGAGTCCTGTTGAGTGTGGGGTTGCGTAAAGGCTCCCCCAGGGAGTTCAGGTGTACCCAAAGGCTTCCGCTGAGAGCACTTTTTGATGGCAGAAAGTGGCACCGTACGTGTTTTTTCGGGTCTAACTCGGGTTCAGCTTCTTGTTGCGGTTAGGGTTATGTTTAGGGTTGTTAGGAAAGAGTGAAGACGCAGAGTCCTGTTGAGTGTGGGGTTGCGTAAAGGCTCCCCCAGGGAGTTCAGGTGTACCCAAAGGCTTCCGCTGAGAGCACTTTTTGATGGCAGAAAGTGGCACCGTACGTGTTTTTTCGGGTCTAACTCGGGTTGAGCTTCTTGTTGCGGTTAGGGTTATGTTTAGGGTTGTTAGGAAAGAGTGAAGACGCAGAGTCCTGTTGAGTGTGGGGTTGCGTAAAGGCTCCCCCAGGGAGTTCAGGTGTACCCAAAGGCTTCCGCTGAGAGCACTTTTTGATGGCAGAAAGTGGCACCGTACGTGTTTTTTCGGGTCTAACTCGGGTTCAGCTTCTTGTTGCGGTTAGGGTTATGTTTAGGGTTGTTAGGAAAGAGTGAAGACGCAGAGTCCTGTTGAGTGTGGGGTTGCGTAAAGGCTCCCCCAGGGAGTTCACGTGTACCCAAAGGTTTCCGCTGAGAGCACTTTTTGATGGCAGAAAGTGGCACCGTACGTGTTTTTTCGGGTCTAACTCGGGTTGAGCTTCTTGTTGCGGTTAGGGTTATGTTTAGGGTTGTTAGGAAAGAGTGAAGACGCAGAGTCCTGTTGAGTGTGGGGTTGCGTAAAGGCTCCCCCAGGGAGTTCAGGTGTACCCAAAGGCTTCCGCTGAGAGCACTTTTTGATGGCAGAAAGTGGCACCGTACGTGTTTTTTCGGGTCTAACTCGGGTTCAGCTTCTTGTTGCGGTTAGGGTTATGTTTAGGGTTGTTAGGAAAGAGCGAAGACGCAGAGTCCTGTTGAGTGTGGGGTTGCGTAAAGGCTCCCCCAGGGAGTTCAGGTGTACCCAAAGGCTTCCGCTGAGAGCACTTTTTGATGGCAGAAAGTGGCACCGTACGTGTTTTTTCGGGTCTAACTCGGGTTCAGCTTCTTGTTGCGGTTAGGGTTATGTTTAGGGTTGTTAGGAAAGAGTGAAGACGCAGAGTCCTGTTGAGTGTGGGGTTGCGTAAAGGCTCCCCCAGGGAGTTCAGGTGTACCCAAAGGCTTCCGCTGAGAGCACTTTTTGATGGCAGAAAGTGGCACCGTACGTGTTTTTTCGGGTCTAACTCGGGTTCAGCTTCTTGTTGCGGTTAGGGTTATGTTTAGGGTTGTTAGGAAAGAGTGAAGACGCAGAGTCCTGTTGAGTGTGGGGTTGCGTAAAGGCTCCCCCAGGGACTTCAGGTGTACCCAAAGGCTTCCGCTGAGAGCACTTTTTGATGGCAGAAAGTGGCACCGTACGTGTTTTTTCGGGTCTAACTCGGGTTCAGCTTCTTGTTGCGGTTAGGGTTATGTTTAGGGTTGTTAGGAAAGAGTGAAGACGCAGAGTCCTGTTGAGTGTGGGGTTGCGTAAAGGCTCCCCCAGGGAGTTCAGGTGTACCCAAAGGCTTCCGCTGAGAGCACTTTTTGATGGCAGAAAGTGGCACCGTACGTGTTTTTTCGGGTCTAACTCGGGTTCAGCTTCTTGTTGCGGTTAGGGTTATGTTTAGGGTTGTTAGGAAAGAGTGAAGACGCAGA
>NW_027664115.1:27500-275987 GCF_964034855.1 Anser brachyrhynchus
GTTTAGGGTTGTTAGGAAAGAGTGAAGACGCAGAGTCCTGTTGAGTGTGGGGTTGCGTAAAGGCTCCCCCAGGGAGTTCAGGTGTACCCAAAGGCTTCCGCTGAGAGCACTTTTTGATGGCAGAAAGTGGCACCGTACGTGTTTTTTCGGGTCTAACTCGGGTTGAGCTTCTTGTTGCGGTTAGGGTTATGTTTAGGGTTGTTAGGAAAGAGTGAAGACGCAGAGTCCTGTTGAGAGTGGGGTTGTGTAAAGGCTCCCCCAGGGAGTTCAGGTGTACCCAAAGGCTTCCGCTGAGAGCACTTTTTGATGGCAGAAAGTGGCACCGTACGTGTTTTTTCGGGTCTAACTCGGGTTCAGCTTCTTGTTGCGGTTAGGGTCATGTTTAGGGTTGTTAGGAAAGAGTGAAGACGCAGAGTCCTGTTGAGTGTGGGGTTGCGTAAAGGCTCCCCCAGGGAGTTCAGGTGTACCCAAAGGCTTCCGCTGAGAGCACTTTTTGATGGCAGAAAGTGGCACCGTACGTGTTTTTTCGGGTCTAACTCGGGTTCAGCTTCTTGTTGCGGTTAGGGTTATGTTTAGGGTTGTTAGGAAAGAGTGAAGACGCAGAGTCCTGTTGAGTGTGGGGTTGCGTAAAGGCTCCCCCAGGGAGTTCAGGTGTACCCAAAGGCTTCCGCTGAGAGCACTTTTTGATGGCAGAAAGTGGCACCGTACGTGTTTTTTCGGGTCTAACTCGGGTTCAGCTTCTTGTTGCGGTTAGGGTTATGTTTAGGGTTGTTAGGAAAGAGTGAAGACGCAGAGTCCTGTTGAGTGTGGGGTTGCGTAAAGGCTCCCCCAGGGAGTTCAGGTGTACCCAAAGGCTTCCGCTGAGAGCACTTTTTGATGGCAGAAAGTGGCACCGTACGTGTTTTTTCGGGTCTAACTCGGGTTCAGCTTCTTGTTGCGGTTAGGGTTATGTTTAGGGTTGTTAGGAAAGAGTGAAGACGCAGAGTCCTGTTGAGTGTGGGGTTGCGTAAAGGCTCCCCCAGGGAGTTCAGGTGTACCCAAAGGCTTCCGCTGAGAGCACTTTTTGATGGCAGAAAGTGGCACCGTACGTGTTTTTTTGGGTCTAACTCGGGTTCAGCTTCTTGTTGCGGTTAGGGTTATGTTTAGGGTTGTTAGGAAAGAGTGAAGACGCAGAGTCCTGTTGAGTGTGGGGTTGCGTAAAGGCTCCCCCAGGGAGTTCAGGTGTACCCAAAGGCTTCCGCTGAGAGCACTTTTTGATGGCAGAAAGTGGCACCGTACGTGTTTTTTCGGGTCTAACTCGGGTTGAGCTTCTTGTTGCGGTTAGGGTTATGTTTAGGGTTGTTAGGAAAGAGTGAAGACGCAGAGTCCTGTTGAGTGTGGGGTTGCGTAAAGGCTCCCCCAGGGAGTTCAGGTGTACCCAAAGGCTTCCGCTGAGAGCACTTTTTGATGGCAGAAAGTGGCACCGTACGTGTTTTTTCGGGTCTAACTCGGGTTCAGCTTCTTGTTGCGGTTAGGGTTATGTTTAGGGTTGTTAGGAAAGAGTGAAGACGCAGAGTCCTGTTGAGTGTGGGGTTGCGTAAAGGCTCCCCCAGGGAGTTCACGTGTACCCAAAGGTTTCCGCTGAGAGCACTTTTTGATGGCAGAAAGTGGCACCGTACGTGTTTTTTCGGGTCTAACTCGGGTTGAGCTTCTTGTTGCGGTTAGGGTTATGTTTAGGGTTGTTAGGAAAGAGTGAAGACGCAGAGTCCTGTTGAGTGTGGGGTTGCGTAAAGGCTCCCCCAGGGAGTTCAGGTGTACCCAAAGGCTTCCGCTGAGAGCACTTTTTGATGGCAGAAAGTGGCACCGTACGTGTTTTTTCGGGTCTAACTCGGGTTCAGCTTCTTGTTGCGGTTAGGGTTATGTTTAGGGTTGTTAGGAAAGAGCGAAGACGCAGAGTCCTGTTGAGTGTGGGGTTGCGTAAAGGCTCCCCCAGGGAGTTCAGGTGTACCCAAAGGCTTCCGCTGAGAGCACTTTTTGATGGCAGAAAGTGGCACCGTACGTGTTTTTTCGGGTCTAACTCGGGTTCAGCTTCTTGTTGCGGTTAGGGTTATGTTTAGGGTTGTTAGGAAAGAGTGAAGACGCAGAGTCCTGTTGAGTGTGGGGTTGCGTAAAGGCTCCCCCAGGGAGTTCAGGTGTACCCAAAGGCTTCCGCTGAGAGCACTTTTTGATGGCAGAAAGTGGCACCGTACGTGTTTTTTCGGGTCTAACTCGGGTTCAGCTTCTTGTTGCGGTTAGGGTTATGTTTAGGGTTGTTAGGAAAGAGTGAAGACGCAGAGTCCTGTTGAGTGTGGGGTTGCGTAAAGGCTCCCCCAGGGAGTTCAGGTGTACCCAAAGGCTTCCGCTGAGAGCACTTTTTGATGGCAGAAAGTGGCACCGTACGTGTTTTTTCGGGTCTAACTCGGGTTCAGCTTCTTGTTGCGGTTAGGGTTATGTTTAGGGTTGTTAGGAAAGAGTGAAGACGCAGAGTCCTGTTGAGTGTGGGGTTGCGTAAAGGCTCCCCCAGGGAGTTCAGGTGTACCCAAAGGCTTCCGCTGAGAGCACTTTTTGATGGCAGAAAGTGGCACCGTACGTGTTTTTTCGGGTCTAACTCGGGTTGAGCTTCTTGTTGCGGTTAGGGTTATGTTTAGGGTTGTTAGGAAAGAGTGAAGACGCAGAGTCCTGTTGAGTGTGGGGTTGCGTAAAGGCTCCCCCAGGGAGTTCAGGTGTACCCAAAGGCTTCCGCTGAGAGCACTTTTTGATGGCAGAAAGTGGCACCGTACGTGTTTTTTCGGGTCTAACTCGGGTTCAGCTTCTTGTTGCGGTTAGGGTTATGTTTAGGGTTGTTAGGAAAGAGTGAAGACGCAGAGTCCTGTTGAGTGTGGGGTTGCGTAAAGGCTCCCCCAGGGAGTTCACGTGTACCCAAAGGTTTCCGCTGAGAGCACTTTTTGATGGCAGAAAGTGGCACCGTACGTGTTTTTTCGGGTCTAACTCGGGTTGAGCTTCTTGTTGCGGTTAGGGTTATGTTTAGGGTTGTTAGGAAAGAGTGAAGACGCAGAGTCCTGTTGAGTGTGGGGTTGCGTAAAGGCTCCCCCAGGGAGTTCAGGTGTACCCAAAGGCTTCCGCTGAGAGCACTTTTTGATGGCAGAAAGTGGCACCGTACGTGTTTTTTCGGGTCTAACTCGGGTTCAGCTTCTTGTTGCGGTTAGGGTTATGTTTAGGGTTGTTAGGAAAGAGCGAAGACGCAGAGTCCTGTTGAGTGTGGGGTTGCGTAAAGGCTCCCCCAGGGAGTTCAGGTGTACCCAAAGGCTTCCGCTGAGAGCACTTTTTGATGGCAGAAAGTGGCACCGTACGTGTTTTTTCGGGTCTAACTCGGGTTCAGCTTCTTGTTGCGGTTAGGGTTATGTTTAGGGTTGTTAGGAAAGAGCGAAGACGCAGAGTCCTGTTGAGTGTGGGGTTGCGTAAAGGCTCCCCCAGGGAGTTCAGGTGTACCCAAAGGCTTCCGCTGAGAGCACTTTTTGATGGCAGAAAGTGGCACCGTACGTGTTTTTTCGGGTCTAACTCGGGTTCAGCTTCTTGTTGCGGTTAGGGTTATGTTTAGGGTTGTTAGGAAAGAGTGAAGACGCAGAGTCCTGTTGAGTGTGGGGTTGCGTAAAGGCTCCCCCAGGGAGTTCAGGTGTACCCAAAGGCTTCCGCTGAGAGCACTTTTGGATGGCAGAAAGTGGCACCGTACGTGTTTTTTCGGGTCTAACTCGGGTTCAGCTTCTTGTTGCGGTTAGGGTTATGTTTAGGGTTGTTAGGAAAGAGTGAAGACGCAGAGTCCTGTTGAGTGTGGGGTTGCGTAAAGGCTCCCCCAGGGAGTTCAGGTGTACCCAAAGGCTTCCGCTGAGAGCACTTTTGGATGGCAGAAAGTGGCACCGTACGTGTTTTTTCGGGTCTAACTCGGGTTCAGCTTCTTGTTGCGGTTAGGGTTATGTTTAGGGTTGTTAGGAAAGAGTGAAGACGCAGAGTCCTGTTGAGTGTGGGGTTGCGTAAAGGCTCCCCCAGGGAGTTCAGGTGTACCCAAAGGCTTCCGCTGAGAGCACTTTTTGATGGCAGAAAGTGGCACCGTACGTGTTTTTTCGGGTCTAACTCGGGTTCAGCTTCTTGTTGCGGTTAGGGTTATGTTTAGGGTTGTTAGGAAAGAGTGAAGACGCAGAGTCCTGTTGAGTGTGGGGTTGCGTAAAGGCTCCCCCAGGGAGTTCACGTGTACCCAAAGGCTTCCGCTGAGAGCACTTTTTGATGGCAGAAAGTGGCACCGTACGTGTTTTTTCGGGTCTAACTCGGGTTCAGCTTCTTGTTGCGGTTAGGGTTATGTTTAGGGTTGTTAGGAAAGAGCGAAGACGCAGAGTCCTGTTGAGTGTGGGGTTGCGTAAAGGCTCCCCCAGGGAGTTCACGTGTACCCAAAGGCTTCCGCTGAGAGCACTTTTTGATGGCAGAAAGTGGCACCGTACGTGTTTTTTCGGGTCTAACTCGGGTTCAGCTTCTTGTTGCGGTTAGGGTTATGTTTAGGGTTGTTAGGTAAGAGCGAAGACGCAGAGTCCTGTTGAGTGTGGGGTTGTGTAAAGGCTCCCCCAGGGAGTTCAGGTGTACCCAAAGGCTTCCGCTGAGAGCACTTTTTGATGGCAGAAAGTGGCACCGTACGTGTTTTTTCGGGTCTAACTCGGGTTCAGCTTCTTGTTGCGGTTAGGGTTATGTTTAGGGTTGTTAGGAAAGAGCGAAGACGCAGAGTCCTGTTGAGTGTGGGGTTGCGTAAAGGCTCCCCCAGGGAGTTCAGGTGTACCCAAAGGCTTCCGCTGAGAGCACTTTTTGATGGCAGAAAGTGGCACCGTACGTGTTTTTTTGGGTCTAACTCGGGTTCAGCTTCTTGTTGCGGTTAGGGTTATGTTTAGGGTTGTTAGGAAAGAGTGAAGACGCAGAGTCCTGTTGAGTGTGGGGTTGCGTAAAGGCTCCCCCCAAGGGAGTTCAGGTGTACCCAAAGGCTTCCGCTGAGAGCACTTTTTGATGGCAGAAAGGGTTAGGTTTAGGGTTAGGGTTACGGCTAGGGTTAGGGTTAGGGTTAGGGTTAGGGTTAGGATTAGTGTTAGGGTTAGGGTTAGGGTTAGAGTGTTAGGGTTAGGGTTAGAGGGTTAGGGTTAGAGGGTTAGGGTTAGGGTTAGGGTATGCAGTGCAGTGACTCCAGAGAGTGCACTGGCACCAGTGGGGATGCAAAGCAGTGACTCCAGAGAGTGCACTGGCCCCACTGGGGATGCAGTGCAGTGAGTCCAGAGAGTGCATTGGCACCAGTGGGGATGCAGTGCAGTGAGTCCTTAGACTGCACTGGCACCAGTGGGGATGCAGTGCAGTGACTCCAGAGAGTGCACTGGTACCACTGGGGATGCAGTGCAGTGAGTCCTTAGAGTGCACTGGTACCACTGGGGATGCAGTGCAGTGAGTCCAGAGAGTGCACTGGCACCAGTGGGGATCAGTGCAGTGACTCTAGAGAGTGCACTTGCACCACTGGGGATGCAGTGCAGTGACTCCAGAGTGCACTGGCACCAGTGGGGATGCAGTGCAGTGAGTCCAGAGAGTGCACTGGCACCAGTGGGCATGCAGTGCAGTGAGTCCAGAGAGTGCACAGGCACCACTGGGGATGCAGTGCAGTGACGCCAGAGAGTGCACTGGCACCAGTGGGGATGCACTGCAGTGAGTCCAGAGAGTGCACTGGCACCAGTGGGCATGCAGTGCAGTGAGTCCAGAGAGTGCATTGGCACCAGTGGGGATGCAGTGCAGTGAGTCCAGAGAGTGCACTGGCACCAGTGGGGATGCACTGCAGTGACTCCAGAGAGTGCACTGGCACCACAGGGGATGCAGTGCAGTGAGTCCAGAGAGTGCACTGGCACCAGTGGGGTTGCAGTGCAGTGACGCCAGAGAGTGCACTGGCACCAGTGGGTATGCAGTGCAGTCATTCCAGAGAGTGCAATGGCACCAGTGGGGATGCAAAGCAGTGAGTCCAGAGAGTGCACTGGCACCAGTGGGAATGCAGTGCAGTGAGTCCAGAGAGTGCACTGGCACCACTGGGGATGCAGTGCAGTGAGTCCAGAGAGTGCACTGGCACCTGTGGGGATGCACTGCAGTGACTCCAGAGAGTGCACTGGCACCACAGGGGATGCAGTGCAGTGAGTCCAGAGAGTGCACTGGCAGCAGTGGGGATGCAGTGCAGTGAGTCCAGAGAGTGCACTGGCACCACTGCGGATCAGTGCAGTGACTCCATAGAGTGCACTGGCACCAGTGGGGATTCAGTGCAGTCAGTCCAGAGAGTGCACTGGCACCAGTGGGGATGCAGTGCAGTGAGTGCAGAGAGTGCACTGGCACCAGTGGGGATGCAGTGCAGTGAGTCCAGGGAGTGCAGTGGCACCAGTGGGGATGCAGTGCAGTGAGTCCAGAGAGTGCACTGGCACTAGTGGGGATGCAGTGCAGTGAGTCCAGAGAGTGCACTGGCACCACTGGGAATGCAGTGCAGTGACTCCAGAGAGTGCACTGGCACCAGTGGGGATGCACTGCAGTGAGTCCAGAGAGTGCACTGGCACCAGTGGGGATGCAGTGCAGTGACTCCAGAGAGTGCACTGGCAGCAGTGGGGATGCCGTGTAGTGAGTCCAGAGAGTGCACTGGTAACAGCGGGGTTGCAGTGCAGTGACGCCAGAGAGTGCACTGGCACCAGTGGGGATGCACTGCAGTGAGTCCAGAGAGTGCACTGGTAACAGCGGGGTTGCAGTGCAGTGACTCCAGAGAGTGCACTGGCACCAGTGGGGATGCACTGCAGTGAGTCCAGAGAGTGCACTGGCACCAGTGGGGATGCAGTGCAGTGAGTCCAGAGAGTGCACTGGCACCAGTGGGGATGCAGTGCAGTGACTCCAGAGAGTGCACTGGCAGCAGTGGGGATGCCGTGTAGTGAGTCCAGAGAGTGCACTGGCAACAGTGGGGTTGCAGTGCAGTGACGCCAGAGAGTGCACTGGCACCAGTGGGGATGCAGTGCAGTGACTCCAGAGAGTGCTCTGGCACCAGTGGGGATGCAGTGCAGTGAGTCCAGAGAGTGCATTGGCACCAGTGGGGATGCAGTGCAGTGAGTCCAGAGAGTGCACTGGCACCAGTGGGGATGCAGTGCAGTGACTCCAGAGAGTGCACTGGCACCACTGGGGATGCAGTGCAGTGAGTCCAGAGAGTTCACTGGCACCACCAGGGATGCAGTGCAGTGACTCCAGAAAGTGCACTGACACTACTGGGGATGCAGTGCAGTGAGTCCGGAGAGTGCACTGGCACCACTGGGGATGCAGTGCAGTGAGTCCAGAGAGTGCACTGGCACCACTGGGGATGCAGTGCAGTGAGTCCAGAGAGTGCACTGGCACCAGTGGGGATGCAGTGCAGTGAGTCCAGAGAGTGCACTGGCACCACTTGGGATGCAGTGCAGTGACTCCAGAAAGTGCACTGACACTACTGGGGATGCAGTGCAGCGACTCTAGAGAGTGCACTGGCACTACTGGGGATGCAGTGCAGTGAGTCCAAAGAGTGCACTGGCACCAGTGGGGATGCAGTGTAGTGAGTCCAGAGAGTGCACTGGCAACAGTGGGGTTGCAGTGCAGTGACGCCAGAGAGTGCACTGGCACCAGTGGGGATGCAGTGCAGTGACTCCAGAGAGTGCTCTGGCAGCAGTGGGGATGCAGTGCAGTGAGTCCAGAGAGTGCACTTGCACCAGTGGGGATGCAGTGCAGTGAGTCCAGAGAGTGCACTGCCACCAGTGGGGATGCAGTGCAGTGAGTCCAGAGAGTGCACTGGCACCACTGGGGTTGAAGTGCAGTGACTCCAGTGTGTGCACTGGCACCAGTGGGGATGCAGTGCAGTGAGTCCAGAGAGTGCACTGGCACCAGTGTGTATGCAGTGCAGTGAGTCCAGAGAGTTCACTGGCACCAGTGGGGATGCAGTGAAGTGACTCCAAAGAGTGCACTGGCAGCAGTGGGGATGCAGTGCAGTGACTCCAGAGATTGCACTGCCACCAGTGGGGATGCAGTGCAGTGACTCCAGAGAGTGCACTGCCACCAGTGGGGATGCACTGCAGTGAGTCCAGAGAGTGCATTGGCACCAGTGGGGATGTAGTGCAGTGAGTCCAGAGAGTGCACTGGCACCAGTGGGGATGCAGTGCAGTGAGTCCTTAGACTTCACTGGCACCACTGGGGATGCAGTGCAGTGAGTCCAGAGAGTGCACTGGCACCAGTGGGGATGCAGTGCAGTGACTCCAGAGAGTGCACTGGTACCACTGGGGATGCAGTGCAGTGAGTCCAGAGAGTTCACTGGCACCAGTGGGGATGCAGTGCAGTGAGTCCAGAGAGTGCACTGGCACCAGTGGGGATCAGTGCAGTGACTCTAGAGAGTGCACTGGCACCACTGGGGATGCAGTGCAGTGAGTCCAGAGAGTGCACTGGCACCAGTGGGCATGCAGTGCAGTGAGTCCTTAGAGTGCACTGGCACCACTAGGGATGCAGTGCAGTGAGTCCAGAGAGTGCACAGGCACCACTGGGGATGCAGTGCAGTGACTCCAGAGAGTGCACTGGCACCAGTGGGGATGCACTGCAGTGAGTCCAGAGAGTGCACTGGCACCAGTGGGCATGCAGTGCAGTGAGTCCAGAGAGTGCATTGGCACCAGTGGGGATGCAGTGCAGTGAGTCCAGAGAGTGCACTGGCACCAGTGGGGATGCAGTGCAGTGACTCCAGAGAGTGCACTGGCACCACTGGGGATGCAGTGCAGTGAGTCCAGAGAGTTCACTGGCACCACCGGGGATGCAGTGCAGTGACTCCAGAAAGTGCACTGGCACTACTGGGGATGCAGTGCAGTGAGTCCGGAGAGTGCACTGGCACCACAGGGGATGCAGGGCAGTGAGTCCAGAGAGTGCACTGGCACCACTGGGGATGCAGTGCAGTGAGTCCAGAGAGTTCACTGGCACCACTGGGGATGCAGTGCAGTGAGTCCAGAGAGTGCACTGGCACCAGTGGGGATGCAGTGCAGTGAGTCCAAAGAGTGCACTGGCACCAGTGGGGATGCAGTGTAGTGAGTCCAGAGAGTGCACTGGCAACAGTGGGGTTGCAGTGCAGTGACGCCAGAGAGTGCACTGGCACCAGTGGGGATGCAAAGCAGTGACTCCAGAGAGTGCACTGGCCCCACTGGGGATGCAGTGCAGTGAGTCCAGAGAGTGCATTGGCACCAGTGGGGATGCAGTGCAGTGAGTCCTTAGACTGCACTGGCACCACTGGGGATGCAGTGCAGTGAGTCCAGAGAGTGCACTGGCACCAGTGGGGATGCAGTGCAGTGACTCCAGAGAGTGCACTGGTACCACTGGGGATGCAGTGCAGTGAGTCCTTAGAGTGCACTGGTACCACTGGGGATGCAGTGCAGTGAGTCCAGAGAGTGCACTGGCACCAGTGGGGATGCACTGCAGTGACTCCAGAGAGTGCACTGGCACCACAGGGGATGCAGTGCAGTGAGTCCAGAGAGTGCACTGGCACCAGTGGGGTTGCAGTGCAGTGACGCCAGAGAGTGCACTGGCACCAGTGGGTATGCAGTGCAGTCATTCCAGAGAGTGCAATGGCACCAGTGGGGATGCAAAGCAGTGAGTCCAGAGAGTGCACTGGCACCAGTGGGAATGCAGTGCAGTGAGTCCAGAGAGTGCACTGGCACCACTGGGGATGCAGTGCAGTGAGTCCAGAGAGTGCACTGGCACCTGTGGGGATGCACTGCAGTGACTCCAGAGAGTGCACTGGCACCACAGGGGATGCAGTGCAGTGAGTCCAGAGAGTGCACTGGCAGCAGTGGGGATGCAGTGCAGTGAGTCCAGAGAGTGCACTGGCACCACTGCGGATCAGTGCAGTGACTCCATAGAGTGCACTGGCACCAGTGGGGATTCAGTGCAGTCAGTCCAGAGAGTGCACTGGCACCAGTGGGGATGCAGTGCAGTGAGTGCAGAGAGTGCACTGGCACCAGTGGGGATGCAGTGCAGTGAGTCCAGGGAGTGCAGTGGCACCAGTGGGGATGCAGTGCAGTGAGTCCAGAGAGTGCACTGGCACTAGTGGGGATGCAGTGCAGTGAGTCCAGAGAGTGCACTGGCACCACTGGGAATGCAGTGCAGTGACTCCAGAGAGTGCACTGGCACCAGTGGGGATGCACTGCAGTGAGTCCAGAGAGTGCACTGGCACCAGTGGGGATGCAGTGCAGTGACTCCAGAGAGTGCACTGGCAGCAGTGGGGATGCCGTGTAGTGAGTCCAGAGAGTGCACTGGTAACAGCGGGGTTGCAGTGCAGTGACGCCAGAGAGTGCACTGGCACCAGTGGGGATGCACTGCAGTGAGTCCAGAGAGTGCACTGGTAACAGCGGGGTTGCAGTGCAGTGACTCCAGAGAGTGCACTGGCACCAGTGGGGATGCACTGCAGTGAGTCCAGAGAGTGCACTGGCACCAGTGGGGATGCAGTGCAGTGAGTCCAGAGAGTGCACTGGCACCAGTGGGGATGCAGTGCAGTGACTCCAGAGAGTGCACTGGCAGCAGTGGGGATGCCGTGTAGTGAGTCCAGAGAGTGCACTGGCAACAGTGGGGTTGCAGTGCAGTGACGCCAGAGAGTGCACTGGCACCAGTGGGGATGCAGTGCAGTGACTCCAGAGAGTGCTCTGGCACCAGTGGGGATGCAGTGCAGTGAGTCCAGAGAGTGCATTGGCACCAGTGGGGATGCAGTGCAGTGAGTCCAGAGAGTGCACTGGCACCAGTGGGGATGCAGTGCAGTGACTCCAGAGAGTGCACTGGCACCACTGGGGATGCAGTGCAGTGAGTCCAGAGAGTTCACTGGCACCACCAGGGATGCAGTGCAGTGACTCCAGAAAGTGCACTGACACTACTGGGGATGCAGTGCAGTGAGTCCGGAGAGTGCACTGGCACCACTGGGGATGCAGTGCAGTGAGTCCAGAGAGTGCACTGGCACCACTGGGGATGCAGTGCAGTGAGTCCAGAGAGTGCACTGGCACCAGTGGGGATGCAGTGCAGTGAGTCCAGAGAGTGCACTGGCACCACTTGGGATGCAGTGCAGTGACTCCAGAAAGTGCACTGACACTACTGGGGATGCAGTGCAGTGACTCTAGAGAGTGCACTGGCACTACTGGGGATGCAGTGCAGTGAGTCCAAAGAGTGCACTGGCACCAGTGGGGATGCAGTGTAGTGAGTCCAGAGAGTGCACTGGCAACAGTGGGGTTGCAGTGCAGTGACGCCAGAGAGTGCACTGGCACCAGTGGGGATGCAGTGCAGTGACTCCAGAGAGTGCTCTGGCAGCAGTGGGGATGCAGTGCAGTGAGTCCAGAGAGTGCACTTGCACCAGTGGGGATGCAGTGCAGTGAGTCCAGAGAGTGCACTGGCACCAGTGGGGATGCAGTGCAGTGAGTCCAGAGAGTGCACTGGCACCGGTGGGGTTGAAGTGCAGTGACTCCAGTGTGTGCACTGGCACCAGTGGGGATGCAGTGCAGTGAGTCCAGAGAGTGCACTGGCACCAGTGTGTATGCAGTGCAGTGAGTCCAGAGAGTTCACTGGCACCAGTGGGGATGCAGTGAAGTGACTCCAAAGAGTGCACTGGCAGCAGTGGGGATGCAGTGCAGTGACTCCAGAGATTGCACTGCCACCAGTGGGGATGCAGTGCAGTGACTCCAGAGAGTGCACTGCCACCAGTGGGGATGCACTGCAGTGAGTCCAGAGAGTGCATTGGCACCAGTGGGGATGTAGTGCAGTGAGTCCAGAGAGTGCACTGGCACCAGTGGGGATGCAGTGCAGTGAGTCCTTAGACTTCACTGGCACCACTGGGGATGCAGTGCAGTGAGTCCAGAGAGTGCACTGGCACCAGTGGGGATGCAGTGCAGTGACTCCAGAGAGTGCACTGGTACCACTGGGGATGCAGTGCAGTGAGTCCAGAGAGTTCACTGGCACCAGTGGGGATGCAGTGCAGTGAGTCCAGAGAGTGCACTGGCACCAGTGGGGATCAGTGCAGTGACTCTAGAGAGTGCACTGGCACCACTGGGGATGCAGTGCAGTGACTCCAGAGAGTGCACTGGCACCAGTGGGGATGCAGTGCAGTGAGTCCAGAGAGTGCACTGGCACCAGTGGGCATGCAGTGCAGTGAGTCCTTAGAGTGCACTGGCACCACTAGGGATGCAGTGCAGTGAGTCCAGAGAGTGCACAGGCACCACTGGGGATGCAGTGCAGTGACTCCAGAGAGTGCACTGGCACCAGTGGGGATGCACTGCAGTGAGTCCAGAGAGTGCACTGGCACCAGTGGGCATGCAGTGCAGTGAGTCCAGAGAGTGCATTGGCACCAGTGGGGATGCAGTGCAGTGAGTCCAGAGAGTGCACTGGCACCAGTGGGGATGCAGTGCAGTGACTCCAGAGAGTGCACTGGCACCACTGGGGATGCAGTGCAGTGAGTCCAGAGAGTTCACTGGCACCACCAGGGATGCAGTGCAGTGACTCCAGAAAGTGCACTGGCACTACTGGGGATGCAGTGCAGTGAGTCCGGAGAGTGCACTGGCACCACAGGGGATGCAGGGCAGTGAGTCCAGAGAGTGCACTGGCACCACTGGGGATGCAGTGCAGTGAGTCCAGAGAGTTCACTGGCACCACTGGGGATGCAGTGCAGTGAGTCCAGAGAGTGCACTGGCACCAGTGGGGATGCAGTGCAGTGAGTCCAAAGAGTGCACTGGCACCAGTGGGGATGCAGTGTAGTGAGTCCAGAGAGTGCACTGGCAACAGTGGGGTTGCAGTGCAGTGACGCCAGAGAGTGCACTGGCACCAGTGGGTATGCAGTGCAGTGAGTCCAGAGAGTGCACAGGCACCAGTGGGGATGCAGTGCAGTCATTCCATAGAGTGCAATGGCACCAGTGGGGATGCAAAGCAGTGAGTCCAGAGAGTGCACTGGCACCAGTGGGAATGCAGTGCAGTGAGTCCAGAGAGTGCACTGGCACCACTGGGGATGCAGTGCAGTGAGTCCAGAGAGTGCACTGGCACCTGTGGGGATGCACTGCAGTGACTCCAGAGAGTGCACTGGCACCACAGGGGATGCAGTGCAGTGAGTCCAGAGAGTGCACTGGCAGCAGTGGGGATGCAGTGCAGTGAGTCCAGAGAGTGCACTGGCACCACTGCGGATCAGTGCAGTGACTCCATAGAGTGCACTGGCACCAGTGGGGATTCAGTGCAGTCAGTCCAGAGAGTGCACTGGCACCAGTGGGGATGCAGTGCAGTGAGTGCAGAGAGTGCACTGGCACCAGTGGGGATGCAGTGCAGTGAGTCCAGGGAGTGCAGTGGCACCAGTGGGGATGCAGTGCAGTGAGTCCAGAGAGTGCACTGGCACTAGTGGGGATGCAGTGCAGTGAGTCCAGAGAGTGCACTGGCACCACTGGGAATGAAGTGCAGTGACTCCAGAGAGTGCACTGGCACCAGTGGGGATGCACTGCAGTGAGTCCAGAGAGTGCACTGGCACCAGTGGGGATGCAGTGCAGTGACTCCAGAGAGTGCACTGGCAGCAGTGGGGATGCAGTGCAGTGAGTCCAGAGAGTGCACTGGCACCACTGGGGATGCAGTGCAGTGAGTCCACAGAGTTCACTGGCACCACCAGGGATGCAGTGCAGTGACTCCAGAAAGTGCACTGGCACTACTGGGGATGCAGTGCAGTGAGTCTAGAGAGTGCACTGGCACCACTGGGGATGCAGTGCAGTGACTCCAGAGAGTGCACTGGCACCAGTGGGTATGCAGTGCAGTGAGTTGAGAGAGTGCACTGGCACCACTGGGGATGCAGTGCAGTGACTCCAGAAATTGCACTGGCACTACTGGGGATGCAGTGCAGTGAGTCCAGAGAGTGCATTGGCACCAGTGGGGATGCAGTGCAGTGAGTCCAGAGAGTGCTCTGGCAGCAGTGGGGATGCAGTGCAGTGAGTCCAGAGAGTGCATTGGCACCAGTGGGGATGCAGTGCAGTGAGTCCAGAGAGTGCACTGGCACCAGTGGGGATGCAGTGCAGTGACTCCAGAGAGTGCACTGGCACCACTGGGGATGCAGTGCAGTGAGTCCAGAGAGTTCACTGGCACCACCAGGGATGCAGTGCAGTGACTCCAGAGAGTGCACTGGCACCACTGGGGATGCAGTGCAGTGACTCCAGAGAGTGCACTGGCACCAGTGGGGATGCAGTGCAGTGACTCCAGAGAGTTCACTGGCACCAGTGGGGATGCAGTGCAGTGAGTCCAGAGAGTGCACTGGCACCAGTGGGGTTGCATTGCAATGAGTCGAGAGAGTGCAGTGGCACCAGTGGGGATGCAGTGCAGTGAGTCCAGAGAGTGCAATGGCACCAGTGGGGATGCAAAGCAGTGAGTCCAGAGAGTGCACTGGCACCAGTGGGAATGCAGTGCAGTGAGTTGAGAGAGTGCACTGGAACCAGTGGGGATGCACTGCAGTGTCTCCAGAGAGTGCACTGGCACCACTGGGGATGCAGTGCAGTGAGTCCAGAGAGTACATTGGCACCAGTGGGGATGCAGTGCAGTGACTCCAGAGAGTGCACTGGCACCAGTGGGGATGCAGTGCAGTGAGTCCAGAGAGTGCACTGGCACCAGTGGGGATGCAGTGCAGTGACTCCAGAGAGTGCACTGGCAGCAGTGGGGATGCAGTGCAGTGAGTCTAGAGAGTGCACTGGCACCAGTGGGGATGCAGTGCAGTGAGTCCAGAGAGTGCACTGGCACCAGTGGGGTTGAAGTGCAGTGACTCCAGTGTGTGCACTGGCACCAGTGGGGATGCAGTGCAGTGAGTCCAGAGAGTGCACTTGCACCAGTGTGTATGCAGTGCAGTGAGTCCAGAGAGTTCACTGGCACCAGTGGGGATGCAGTGCAGTGACTCCAAAGAGTGCACTGGCAGCAGTGGGGATGCAGTGCAGTGACTCCAGAGAGTGCACTGGTAGCAGTGGGGATGCAGTGCAGTGACTCCAGAGAGTGCACTGCCACCAGTGGGGATGCAGTGCAGTGACTCCAGAGAGTGCACTGGTAGCAGTGGGGATGCAGTGCAGTGACTCCAGAGAGTGCACTGGCACTAGTGGGGATTCAGTGCAGTCAGTCCAGAGAGTGCACTGGCACCAGTGGGGATGCAGTGCAGTGAGTGCAGAGAGTGCACTGGCACCAGTGGGGATGCAGTGCAGTGAGTCCAGGGAGTGCAGTGGCACCAGTGGGGATGCAGTGCAGTGAGTCCAGAGAGTGCACTGGCACTAGTGGGGATGCAGTGCAGTGAGTCCTTAGACTGCACTGGCACCACTGGGGATGCAGTGCAGTGAGTCCAGAGAGTGCACTGGCACCAGTGGGGATGCACTGCAGTTACTCCAGAGACTGCACTGGCACCACTGGGGATGCAGTGCAGTGAGTCCAGAGAGTGCACTGGCACCAGTGGGGATGCAGTGCAGTGAGTCCAGAGAGTGCACTGGCACCACTGGGGATGCAGTGCAGTGACTCCAGAGAGTGCACTGGCACCAGTGGGTATGCACTGCAGTGAGTCCAGAGAGTGCATTGGCACCAGTGGGGATGTAGTGCAGTGAGTCCAGAGAGTGCACTGGCACCAGTGGGGATGCAGTGCAGTGAGTCCTTAGAGTGCACTGGTACCACTGGGGATGCAGTGCAGTGAGTCCAGACAGTGCACTGGCACCAGTGGGGATCAGTGCAGTGACTCTAGAGAGTGCACTGGCACCACTGGGGATGCAGTGCAGTGACTCCAGAGAGTGCACTGGCACCAGTGGGGATGCAGTGCAGTGAGTCCAGAGAGTGCACTGGCACCAGTGGGCATGCAGTGCAGTGAGTCCTTAGAGTGCACTGGCACCACCAGGGATGCAGTGCAGTGAGTCCAGAGAGTGCACTGGCACCAGTGGGGATGCAAAGCAATGCCTCCAGAGAGTGCACTGGCACCAGTGGGGATGCACTGCAGTGAGTCTTGAGAGTGCATTGGCACCAGTGGGGATGTAGTGCAGTGAGTCCAGAGAGTGCACTGTCACCAGTGGGGATGCAGTGCAGTGAGTCCTCTGGACTCACTCTGGACTCACTGCACTGCATCTCAAGTGGTGCCAGTGCACTCTCTACACTCACTGCACTGCATCCCCAGTGCTGCCAGTGCACTCTCTTGAGTCACTGCACTGCATCCCCTGTGGTGCAAGAGCACTCTCTGGACTCACAGCAGTGCATCACCAGTGGTGCCAGTGCACTCTCTGGACTCACTGCACTGCATCCCCAGTGGTGCCAGTGCACTCTCTGGACTCACTGCACTGCATCCCCAGTGGTGCTAGTGCACTGTGTGGACTCACTGTACTGCATCCCCAGTGGTGCCAGTGCAATCTCTGGACTCACTGCACTGCATCCCCAGTGGTGCCAGTGCACTCTCAGGACTCACTGCACTGCATCCCCAGTGGTGCCAGTGCACTCTCTGGACTCACTGCACTGCATCCCCAGTAGTGACAGTGCACTCTCTGGACTCACTGCAGTGCATCCCCAGTGGTGCCAGTGCAATCTCTGGACTCACTGCACTGCATCCCCAGTGGTGCCAGTGCACTCTCTGGACTCACTGCACTGCATCCCCGGTGGTGCCAGTGCAGTCTCTGGAGTAACTGCACTGCATCCCCACTGGTACCAAAGCACTCTCTGAACTCCCAGCACCGCATCCCCAGTGGTGCCAGTGCACTCTCTGGACTCACTGCACTGCATCCCCAGTGGTGCCAGTGCACTCTCTGGACTCACTGCACTGCATCCCCAGTGTTGCCAGTGCACTCTCTGGACTCACTGCAGTGCATCCCCAGTGGTGCCAGTGCACTCTCTGGACTCACTGCAGTGCATCCCCAGTGGTGCCAGTGCACTCTCTGGACTCACTGAAGTGCATTCTCAGTGGTGCCAGTACACTCACTGGACCCACTGCACTGCATCCCCAGTGGTGCCAGTGCACTCACTGGACTTACTGCAGTGCATCCCCACTGGTGCCAGTGCACTCTCTGGGCTCACTGCAGTGCATCCCCAGTGGTGCCAGTGCACTCTCTGGACTCACTGAAGTGCATCCCCAGTGGTGCCAGTGCACTCTCTGGACTCACTGCACTGCATCCCCAGTGCTGCCAGTGCACTCTCTGGACTCACTGCACTGCATCCCCAGTAGTGCTAGTGCACTCTGTGGACTCACTGCAGTGCATCCCCAGTGGTGCCAGTGCACTCTCTGGACTCACTGCAGTGCATCCCCAGTGGTGCCAGTGCACTCTCTGGACTCACTGCAGTGCATCCCCAGTGGTGCCAGTACACTCTCTGGACTCACTGCAGTGCATCCCCAGTGGTGCCAGTGCACTCTCTGGACTCACTGCAGTGCATCCCCAGTGGTGCCAGTGCACTCTCTGGACTCACTGCACTGCATCCCCAGTGGTGCCAGTGCAGTCTCTGGAGTAACTGCAGTGCATCCCCACTGGTGCCAAAGCACTCTCTGGACTCCCGGCACCGCATCCCCAGTGGTGCCAGTGCACTCTCTGGACTCACTGCACTGCATCCCCAGTGGTGCCAGTGCACTCTCTGGAGTCACAGCACTGCATCCCCAGTGGTGCCAGTGCACTCTCTGGACTCACTGAAGTGCATCCCCAGTGGTGCCAGTGCACTCTCTGGACTCACTGAAGTGCATTCTCAGTGGTGCCAGTGCACTCTCTGGACTCACTTCAGTGCATCCCCAGTGGTGCCAGTGCAATCTCTGGACTCACTGCAGTGCATCCCCAGTGGTGCCAGTGCACTCTCTGGAGTCACTGCAGTGCATCCCCAGTGGTGCCAGTGCAAATATCTGGACTCACTGCACTGCATCCCCAGTGGTGCCAGTGCACTCTCTGGACTCACTGCACTGCATCCCCGGTGGTGCCAGTGCACTCTCTGGACTCACGGCACTGCATCCCCAGTGGTGCCAGTGCACTCTGTGGACTCACTGTACTGCATCCCCAGTGGTGACAGTGCACTCTCTGGACTCACTGCAGTGCATCCCCAGTGGTGCCAGTGCACTCTCTGGACTCACTGCACTGCATCCCCACTGGTGCCAGTGCACTCTCTGGACTCACTGCACTGCATCCCCAGTGGTGCCAGTGCAGTCTCTGGAGTAACTGCAGTGCATCCCCACTGGTGCCAAAGCACTCTCTGGACTCACTGCAGTGCATCCCCAGTGGTGCCACTGCACTCTCTGGACTCACTGCAGTGCATCCCCAGTGGTGCCAGTGCACTCTCTAGACTCATTGAAGTGCATTCTCAGTGGTGCCAGTGCACTCTCTGGACTCACAGCAGTGCATCCCCAGTGGTGCCAGTACACTCACTGGACTCACTGCACTGCATCCCCAGTGGTGCCAGTGCACTCTCTGGACTCACTAAACTGCATCACCAGTGGTGCCTCTGAACTCTCTGGACTCACTGCACTGCTTCTCCAGTGGTGCCAGTGCACTCACTGGACTCACTGCAGTGCATCCCCGCTGGTGCCAGTGCACTCTCTGGGCTCACTGCAGTGCATCCCCAGTGGTGCCAGTGCACTCTCTGGACTCACTGCACTGCATCCCCAGTGGTGCCAGTGCGCTCTCTGGAGTCACAGCACTGCATCCCCAGTGGTGCCAGTGCAAATCTCTGGACTCACTGCACTGCATCCCCAGTGGTGCCAGTGCACTCTCTGGACTCACTGCACTGCATCCCCAGTGGTGCCAGTGCAGTCTCTGGAGTAACTGCACTGCATCCCCACTGGTGCCAAAGCACTCTCTGGACTCCCAGCACCGCATCCCCCGTGGTGCCAGTGCACTCTCTGGACTCACTGCACTGCATGCCCCAGTGGTGCCAGTGCACTCTCTGGACTCACTGTACTGCATACCCACTGGTGCCAGTGCACTCTGTGGACTCACTGTACTGCATCCCCAGTGGTGACAGTGCACTCTCTGGACTCACTGCAGTGCATCCCCAGTGGTGCCAGTGCACTCTCTGGACTCACTGCAGTGCATCCCCAGTGGTGCCAGTGCACTCTCTGGACTCATTGAAGTGCATTCTCAGTGGTGCCAGTGCACTCTGTGGACTCACTGCAGTGCATCCCCAGTGGTGCCAGTGCACTCTCTGAACTCACTGCACTGCATCCCCAGTGGTGCCAGTGCACTCTCTGGACTCACTGCAGGGCATCACCAGTGGTGCCAGTGCACTGTCTGGACTCACAGCACTGCATCCCCAGTGGTGCCAGTGCACTCACTGGACTCACTGGACACATCCCCAGTGGTGCCAGTGCACTCTCTGGACTCACTGCAGTGCATCCCCAGTGGTGACAGTGCACTCTCTGGACTCACTGCAGTGCATCCCCAGTGGTGACAGTGCACTCTCTGGACTCACTGCAGTGCATCCCCAGTGGTGCCAGTGCACTCTCTGGACTCACTGCACTGCATCCCCAGTGGTGCCAGTGCAGTCTCTGGAGTAACTGCAGTGCATCCCCACTGGTGCCAAAGCACTCTCTGGACTCCCGGCACCGCATCCCCAGTGGTGCCAGTGCACTCTCTGGACTCACTAAACTGCATCCCCAGTGGTGCCAGTGCACTCTCTGGAGTCACAGCACTGCATCCCCAGTGGTGCCAGTGCACTCTCTGGACTCACTGAAGTGCATCCCCAGTGGTGCCAGTGCACTCTCTGGACTCACTGAAGTGCATTCTCAGTGGTGCTAGTGCACTCTCCGGAGTCACAGCACTGCATCCCCAGTGGTGCCAGTGCACTCTCTGGACTCACTGCACTGCATCCCCAGTGGTGACAGTGCACTCTCTGGACTCACTGCAGTGCATCCCCAGTGGTGACAGTGCACTCTCTGGACTCACTGCAGTGCATCCCCAGTGGTGCCAGTGCACTCTCTGAACTCACTGCACTGCATCCCCAGTGGTGCCAGGGCAGTCTCTGGAGTAACTGCAGTGCATCCCCACTGGTGCCAAAGCACTCTCTGGACTCCCGGCACCGCATCCCCAGTGGTGCCAGTGCACTCTCTGGACTCACTGCACTGCATCCCCAGTGGTGCCAGTGCACTCTCTGGAGTCACAGCACTGCATCCCCAGTGGTGCCAGTGCACTCTCTGGACTCACTGAAGTGCATCCCCAGTGGTGCCAGTGCACTCTCTGGACTCACTGAAGTGCATTCTCAGTGGTGCCAGTGCACTCTCTGGACTCACTTCAGTGCATCCCCAGTGGTGCCAGTACACTCTCTGGACTCACTGCAGTGCATCCCCAGTGGTGCCAGTGCACTCTCTGGACTCACTGCAGTGCATCCCCAGTGGAGCCAGTGCACTCTCTGGACTCACTGCAGTGCATCCGCAGTGGTGCCATTGCACTCTCTGGACTCACTGCACTGCATCTCAAGTGGTGCCAGTGCACTCTCTACACTCACTGCACTGCATCCCCAGTGCTGCCAGTGCACTCTCTTGAGTCACTGCACTGCATCCCCTGTGGTGCAAGAGCACTCTCTGGACTCACAGCAGTGCATCACCAGTGGTGCCAGTGCACTCTCTGGACTCACTGCACTGCATCCCCAGTGGTGCCAGTGCACTCTCTGGACTCACTGCACTGCATCCCCAGTGGTGCTAGTGCACTGTGTGGACTCACTGTACTGCATCCCCAGTGGTGCCAGTGCAATCTCTGGACTCACTGCACTGCATCCCCAGTGGTGCCAGTGCACTCTCAGGACTCACTGCACTGCATCCCCAGTGGTGCCAGTGCACTCTCTGGACTCACTGCACTGCATCCCCAGTAGTGACAGTGCACTCTCTGGACTCACTGCAGTGCATCCCCAGTGGTGCCAGTGCAATCTCTGGACTCACTGCAGTGCATCCCCAGTGGTGCCAGTGCACTCTCTGGACTCACTGAAGTGCATTCTCAGTGGTGCCAGTACACTCACTGGACCCACTGCACTGCATCCCCAGTGGTGCCAGTGCACTCACTGGACTTACTGCAGTGCATCCCCACTGGTGCCAGTGCACTCTCTGGGCTCACTGCAGTGCATCCCCAGTGGTGCCAGTGCACTCTCTGGACTCACTGAAGTGCATCCCCAGTGGTGCCAGTGCACTCTCTGGACTCACTGCACTGCATCCCCAGTGCTGCCAGTGCACTCTCTGGACTCACTGCACTGCATCCCCAGTAGTGCTAGTGCACTCTGTGGACTCACTGCAGTGCATCCCCAGTGGTGCCAGTGCACTCTCTGGACTCACTGCAGTGCATCCCCAGTGGTGCCAGTGCACTCTCTGGACTCACTGCAGTGCATCCCCAGTGGTGCCAGTACACTCTCTGGACTCACTGCAGTGCATCCCCAGTGGTGCCAGTGCACTCTCTGGACTCACTGCAGTGCATCCCCAGTGGTGCCAGTGCACTCTCTGGACTCACTGCACTGCATCCCCAGTGGTGCCAGTGCAGTCTCTGGAGTAACTGCAGTGCATCCCCACTGGTGCCAAAGCACTCTCTGGACTCCCGGCACCGCATCCCCAGTGGTGCCAGTGCACTCTCTGGACTCACTGCACTGCATCCCCAGTGGTGCCAGTGCACTCTCTGGAGTCACAGCACTGCATCCCCAGTGGTGCCAGTGCACTCTCTGGACTCACTGAAGTGCATCCCCAGTGGTGCCAGTGCACTCTCTGGACTCACTGAAGTGCATTCTCAGTGGTGCCAGTGCACTCTCTGGACTCACTTCAGTGCATCCCCAGTGGTGCCAGTGCAATCTCTGGACTCACTGCAGTGCATCCCCAGTGGTGCCAGTGCACTCTCTGGAGTCACTGCAGTGCATCCCCAGTGGAGCCAGTGCACTCTCTGGACTCACTGCAGTGCATCACCAGTGGTGCCAGTGCACTCTCTGGACTCACTGCACTGCATCCCCAGTGGTGCCAGTGCACTCTCTGGACTCACTGCACTGCATCCCCAGTGGTGCTAGTGCACTGTGTGGACTCACTGTACTGCATCCCCAGTGGTGCCAGTGCAATCTCTGGACTCACTGCACTGCATCCCCAGTGGTGCCAGTGCACTCTCAGGACTCACTGCACTGCATCCCCAGTGGTGCCAGTGCACTCTCTGGACTCACTGCACTGCATCCCCAGTAGTGACAGTGCACTCTCTGGACTCACTGCAGTGCATCCCCAGTGGTGCCAGTGCACTCTCTGGACTCACTGCAGTGCATCCCCAGTGGTGCCAGTGTACTCTCTGGACTCATTGAAATGCATTCTCAGTGGTGCCAGTGCACTCTCTGGACTCACTGCAGTGCATCCCCAGTGGTGCCAGTGCACTCTCTGGACTCACTGCACTGCATCCCCAGTGGTGCCAGTGCAATCTCTGGACTCACTGCAGTGCATCCCCAGTGGTGCCACTGCACTCTCTGGACTCACTGCACTGCTTCCCCAGTGGTGCCAGTGCACTCTCTGGACTCACTGCAGTGCATCCCCACTGGTGCCAGTGCACTCTCTGGGCTCACTGCAGTGCATCCCCAGTGGTGCCAGTGCACTCTCTGGACTCACTGCACTGCATCCCCAGTGGTGCCAGTTCGCTCTCTGGAGTCACAGCACTGCATCCCCAGTGGTGCCAGTGCACTCTCTGGACTCACTGCACTGCATCCCCAGTGGTGCCAGTGCACTCTCTGGACTCACTGCACTGCATCCCCGGTGGTGCCAGTGCAATCTCTGGAGTAACTGCACTGCATCCCCAGTGCTGCCAGTGCACTCTCTGGACTCACTGCACTGCATCCCCAGTAGTGCTAGTGCACTCTGTGGACTCACTGCAGTGCATCCCCAGTGGTGCCAGTGCACTCTCTGGACTCACTGCAGTGCATCCCCAGTGGTGCCAGTGCACTCTCTGGACTCACTGCAGTGCATCCCCAGTGGAGCCAGTGCACTCTCTGGACTCACTGCAGTGCATCCGCAGTGGTGCCATTGCACTCTCTGGACTCACTGCACTGCATCCCCAGTGGTGCCAGTGCACTCTCTGGACTCACTGCACTGCATCCCCAGTGCTGCCAGTGCACTCTCTTTAGTCACTGCACTGCATCCCCTGTGGTGCAAGAGCACTCTCTGGACTCACAGCAGTGCATCACCAGTGGTGCCAGTGCACTCTCTGGACTCACTGCACTGCATCCCCAGTGGTGCCAGTGCACTCTCTGGACTCACTGCACTGCATCCCTAGTGGTGCCAGGGCACTCTCTGCAGACACTGCAGTGCATCCCCAACGGTGACAGTGCACTCTCTGGACTCACTGCAGTGCATCCCCAGTGGTGCCAGTGCACTCTCTGGACTCACTGCACTGCATCCCCAGTGCTGCCAGTGCACTCTCTGGACTCACTGCACTGCATCCCCAGTAGTGCTAGTGCACTCTGTGGACTCACTGCAGTGCATCCCCTGTGGTGCCAGTGCACTCTCTGGACTCACTGCAGTGCATCCCCAGTGGTGCCAGTGCACTCTCTGGACTCACTGCACTGCATCCCCAGTGGTGCCAGTGCACTCTCTGGACTCATTGCAGTGCATCCCCAGTGGTGCCAGTGCACTCTCTGGACTCACTGCAGTGCATCCCCAGTGGAGCCAGTGCACTCTCTGGACTCACTGCAGTGCATCCGCAGTGGTGCCATTGCACTCTCTGGACTCACTGCACTGCATCCCCAGTGGTGCCAGTGCAATCTCTGGACTCACTGCACTGCATCCCCAGTGCTGCCAGTGCACTCTCTTGAGTCACTGCACTGCATCCCCTGTGGTGCAAGAGCACTCTCTGGACTCACAGCAGTGCATCACCAGTGGTGCCAGTGCACTCTCTGGACTCACTGCACTGCATCCGCAGTGGTGCTAGTGCACTGTGTGGACTCACTGTACTGCATCCCCAGTGGTGCCAGTGCAATCTCTGGACTCACTGCAGTGCATCCCCAGTGGTGCCAGGGCACTCTCTGGACTCACTGAAGTGCATTCTCAGTGGTGCCAGTGCACTCTCTGGACTCACTGCACTGCATCCCCAGTAGTGACAGTGCACTCTCTGGACTCACTGCAGTGCATCCCCAGTGGTGCCAGTGCACTCTCTGGACTCACTGCACTGCTTCCCCAGTGGTGCCAGTGCACTCTTTCGAGTCACTGCAGTGCATCCCCAGTGGTGCCAGTGCACTCTCTGGACTCACTGGAGTGCATCACCTGTGGTGCCAGTGCACTCTCTGGACTCACTGCAGTGCATCCCCAGTGCTGCCAGTGCACTCTCTGGACTCACTGCACTGCATCACCTGTGGTGCCAGTGCACTCTCTGGACTCACTGCACCGCATCCGCAGTGGTGCCAGTGCACTCTCTAGAGTCACTGCGCTGCATCCCCAGTTGTGCCAGTGCACTCTCTGCACTCACTGCAGCGCATCCCCAGTGGTGCCAGTGCGCTCTCTGGAGTGACTGCACTGCATCCCCAGTGGTGCCAGTGCACTCTCTGGACTCGCGTCACTGCATCCCCAGTGGTGCCAGTGCACTCTCTGGACTCGCGTCACTGCATCCCCAGTGGTGCCAGTGCACTCTCTGGACTCACTGAAGTGCATCCCCAGTGGTGCTAGTGCACTCTGGACTCACTGCAGTGCATCCCCAGTGGTGCCAGTGCACTCCCTGGACTCACTGCAGTGCATTCCCGGTGGTGCCAGTGCACTCTCTGGACTCACTGCAGTGCATCCCCAGTGGTGCTAGTGCACTCTGGACTCACTGCAGTGCATCCCCAGTGGTGCCAGTGCACTCTCTGGACTCACTGCACTGCATACCCAGTGGTGCCAGTGCACTCTCTGGACTCACTGTACTGCATCCCCAGTGGTGCCAGTGCACTCTCTGGACTCACCGCACTGCACCCTGAGTGGTGCCAGTGCACTCTCTAGAGTCACTGCGCTGCATCCCCAGTGGTGCCAGTGCACTCTCTGGACTCACTGTACTGCATCCCCAGTGGTGCCAAAGCACTCTCTGGACTCCCGCCACCGCATCCCCAGTGGTTCCAGTGCACTCTCTGGACTCACTGCACTGCATCCCCTGTGGTGCCAGTGCACTCTCTGGACTCACTGCACCGCATCCCCAGTGGTGCCAGTGCACTCTCTGGAGTGACTGCAGTGCATCCCCAGTGGTGCCAGTGCACTCTCTGGACTCGCGTCAATGCATCCCCAGAGGAGCTAATGCACTCTGGACTCACTGCACTGCATCCCGAGTGGTGCCAGTGCACTCTCTGGACTCACTGCAGTGCATCCCTAGTGGTGCCAGTGCACTCTCTGGACTCACTGCACTGCATCCCCTGTGCTGCCAGGGCTCTCTCTGAACTCACTGCACTGCATCCACAGTGGTGCCAGTGCACTCTGTGGACTCACTGCACTGCATCCCCAGTGGTGTCAGTGCACTCTCTGGACTCACTGAAGTGCATCCCCAGTTGTGCCAGTGCACTCTCTGGACTCAATGCACTGCATCCCCAGTGGTGCCAGTGCACTCTCTGGACTCACTGCACTGCATCCCCAGTGGTGCCAGTGCAATCTCTGGACTCACTGAAGTGCATCCCCAGTGGTGCCAGTGCACTCTCTGGACTCACTGCAGTGCATCACCAGTGGTGCCAGTGCACTCTCTGGACTCACTGTACTGCATCACCAGTGGTGCCAGTGCACTCTCTGGACTCACTGCAGTGCATTCCCAGTGGTGCCAGTGCACTCTTTGGACTCACTGCACTGCATCCCCAGGGGTGCCAGTGCACTCTCTGGACTCACTGCACTGCATCACAGGTGGTGCCAGTGCACTCTCTGGACTCACTGCACTGCATCCCCAGGGGTGCCAGTGCACTCTCTGGACTCACTGCACTGCATCCCCAGTGGTGCCAGTGCACTCTCTGCACTCACTTCTCTGCATTCCCAGTGGTGCCAGTGAAGTCTCTGGACTCACTGCACTGCATCCACAGTGGTGCCAGTGCAATCTCTGGACTCACTGCAGTGCATCCCCAGTGGTGCCAGTGCACTCTCTGGACTCACTGCACTGCATCCCCAGTGGTGCCAGTGCACTCTCTGGACTCACTGCAGTGCATCCCCAGTGGTGCCAGTGCACTCTCTGGACTCACTGCACTGCATCCCCAGTGGTGCAAGTGCACTCTCTCGAGTCACTGCACTACATCCCCAGTGGTGCCAGTGCACTCACTGGACTCAGTGTACTGCATCATCTGTGTTGCCAGTGCACTCTCTGGACTCACTGCAATGCATCCCCAGTGGTGCCAGTGCACTCTCTGGACTCACTGCACTGCATCCCCAGTGGTGCCAGTGCACTCTCTGGACTCACTGCACTGTATCCCCAGCGGTGCCAGTGCACTCACTGGATTCACTGCAGTGCATCCCCAGTGGTGCCAGTGCACTCTCTGGACTCACTAAACTGCATCACCAGTGGTGCCTCTGCACTCTCTGGACTCACTGCACTGCTTCCCCAGTGGTGCCAGTGCACTCACTGGACTCACTGCAGTGCATCCCCACTGGTGCCAGTGCACTCTCTGGACTCACTGCAGTGCATCCCGAGTGGTGCCAGTGCACTCTCTGGACTCACTGCACTGCATCCCCAGTGGTGCCTGTGCGCTCTCTGGAGTCACAGCACTGCATCCCCAGTGGTGCCAGTGCAATCTCTGGACTCACTGCACTGCATCCCCAGTGGTGCCAGTGCACTCTCTGGACTCACTGAAGTGCATTCTCAGTGGTGCCAGTGCACTCTCTGGACTCACTGCACTGCATCCCCAGTGGTGCCAGTGCACTCTCTGGACTCACTGAAGTGCATCCCCAGTGGTGCCAGTGCACTCTCTGGACTCACTGCAGTGCATCCCCAGTGCTGCCAGTGCACTCTTTGGACTCACTGCACTGCATCCCTAGTGGTGCCACTGCACTCTCTGGACTCACTGCACTGCTTCCCCAGTGGTGCCAGTGCACTCTCTGGACTCACTGCACTGCATCCCCAGTGGTGCCAGTGCACTCACTGGACTCACTGCAGTGCATCCCCACTGGTGCCAGTGCACTCTCTGGACTCACTGCACTGCATCCCCAGTGGTGCCAGTGCACTCTCTGGACTCACTGCACTGCATCCCCAGTGGTTCCAGCGCACTCTCTGGACTCACTGCACTGCATCCCCAGTGGTGCCAGTGCACTCTCTGGACTCACTGCACTGCATCCCCAGTGGTGCCAGTGCACTCTCTGGACTCACTGCACTGCATCCCCAGTGGTGCCAGTGCACTCTCTGGACTCACTGCACTGTTCCCCAGTGGTGCCAGTGCACTCACTGGATTCACTGCACTGCATCCCCAGTGGTGCCAGTGCACTCTCTGGACTCACTAAACTGCATCACCAGTGGTGTCTCTGCACTCTCTGGACTCACTGCACTGCTTCCCCAGTGGTGCCAGTGCACTCACTGGACTCACTGCAGTGCATCCCCACTGGTGCCAGTGCACTCTCTGGACTCACTGCAGTGCATCCCGAGTGGTGCCAGTGCACTCTCTGGACTCACTGCACTGCATCCCCAGTGGTGCCTGTGCGCTCTCTGGAGTCACAGCACTGCATCCCCAGTGCTGCCAGTGCAATCTCTGGACTCACTGCACTGCATCCCCAGTGGTGCCAGTGCACTCTCTGGACTCACTGAAGTGCATTCTCAGTGGTGCCAGTGCACTCTCTGGACTCACTGCACTGCATCCCCAGTGGTGCCAGTGCACTCTCTGGACTCACTGAAGTGCATCCCCAGTGGTGCCAGTGCACTCTCTGGACTCACTGAAGTGCATCCCCAGTGGTGCCAGTGCACTCTCTGGACTCACTGCACTGCATCCCCAGGGCTGCCAGTGCACTCTCTGGACTCACTGCACTGCATCCCTAGTGGTGCCACTGCACTCTCTGGACTCACTGCACTGCTTCCCCAGTGGTGCCAGTGCACTCACTGGACTCACTGCAGTGCGTCCCCACTGGTGCCAGTGCACTCTCTGGACTCACTGCACTGCATCCCCAGTGGTGCCAGTGCACTCTCTGGACTCACTGCACTGCATCCCCAGTGGTTCCAGCGCACTCTCTGGACTCACTGCACTGCATCCCCAGTGGTGCTAGTGCACTCTGTGGACTCACTGCACTGCATCCCCAGTGGTGCCAGTGCACTCTCTGGACTCACTGTACTGCACCCCCAGTGGTGCCAGTGCACTCTCTGGACTGACTGCACTGCATCCCCAGTGGTGCCAGTGCACTCTCTGGACTCACTGCACTGCATCCCCACTGGTGCCAGTGTACTCTCTGGACTCACTGCAGTGCATCCCCAGTGCTGCCAGTGCACTCTATGGACTCACTGCACTGCATCCCCAGTGGTGTCAGTGCACTCTCTGGACTCACTGAAGTGCATCCCCAGTTGTGCCAGTGCACTCTCTGGACTCAATGCACTGCATCCCCAGTGGTGCCAGTGCACTCTCTGGACTCACTGCACTGCATCCCCAGTGGTGCCAGTGCAATCTCTGGACTCACTGAAGTGCATCCCCAGTGGTGCCAGTGCACTCTCTGGACTCACTGCAGTGCATCACCAGTGGTGCCAGTGCACTCTCTGGACTCACTGTACTGCATCACCAGTGGTGCCAGTGCACTCTCTGGACTCACTGCAGTGCATTCCCAGTGGTGCCAGTGCACTCTTTGGACTCACTGCACTGCAGCCCCATTGGTGCCAGTGCACTCTCTGGACTCACTGCACTGCATCACAGGTGGTGCCAGTGCACTCTCTGGACTCACTGCACTGCATCCCCAGGGGTGCCAGTGCACTCTCTGGACTCACTGCACTGCATCCCCAGTGGTGCCAGTGCAATCTCTGGACTCACTGAAGTGCATCCCCAGTGGTGCCAGTGCACTCTCTGGACTCACTGCACTGCATCCCCAGTGGTGCCAGTGCACTCTCTGGACTCACTGCAGTGCATCCCCAGTGGTGCCAGTGCACTCTCTGGACTCACTGCACTGCATCCCCAGTGGTGCAAGTGCACTCTCTCGAGTCACTGCACTACATCCCCAGTGGTGCCAGTGCACTCACTGGACTCAGTGTACTGCATCATCTGTGGTGCCAGTGCACTCTCTGGACTCACTGTACTGCATCCCCAGTGGTGCCAGTGCACTCTCTGGACTCACTGCACTGCATCCCCAGTGGTGCCAGTGCACTCTCTGGACTCACTGCACTGTATCCCCAGTGGTGCCAGTGCACTCACTGGATTCACTGCAGTGCATCCCCAGTGGTGCCAGTGCACTCTCTGGACTCACTGCACTGCATCCCCAGTGGTGCCAGTGCACTCTGTGGACTCACTGCACTGCATCCCCAGTGGTGACAGTGCACTCTCTGGACTCACTCCAGTGCATCCCCAGTGGTGCCAGTGCACTCTCTGGACTCACTGCACTGCATCCCCAGTGGTGCCAGTGCAGTCTCTGGAGTAACTGCAGTGCATCCCCACTGGTGCCAAAGCACTCTCTGGACTCCCGGCACCGCATCCCCAGTGGTGCCAGTGCACTCTCTGGACTCACTGCACTGCATCCCCAGTGGTGCCAGTGCACTCTCTGGAGTCACAGCACTGCATCCCCAGTGGTGCCAGTGCACTCTCTGGACTCACTGAAGTGCATCCCCAGTGGTGCCAGTGCACTCTCTGGACTCACTGCACTGCATCCCCAGTGCTGCCAGTGCACTCTCTGGACTCACTGCACTGCATCCCTAGTGGTGCCACTGCACTCTCTGGACTCACTGCACTGCTTCCCCAGTGGTGCCAGTGCACTCTCTGGACTCACTGCACTGCATCCCCAGTGGTGCCAGTGCACTCACTGGACTCACTGCACTGCATCCCCAGTGGTGCCAGTGCACTCTCTGGACTCACTGCACTGCATCCCCAGTGGTGCCAGTGCACTCTCTGGACTCACTGCACTGCATCCCCAGTGGTTCCAGCGCACTCTCTGGACTCACTGCACTGCATCCCCAGTGGTGCTAGTGCACTCTGTGGACTCACTGCAGTGCATCCCCAGTGGTGCCAGTGCACTCTCTGGACTCACTGAAGTGCATTCTCAGTGGTGCCAGTGCACTCTCTGGACTCACTTCAGTGCATCCCCAGTGGTGCCAGTACACTCTCTGGACTCACTGCAGTGCATCCCCAGTGGTGCCAGTGCACTCTCTGGACTCACTGCAGTGCATCCCCAGTGGAGCCAGTGCACTCTCTGGACTCACTGCAGTGCATCCACAGTGGTGCCATTGCACTCTCTGGACTCACTGTACTGCATCTCCAGTGGTGCCAGTGCACTCTCTGGACTCACTGCACTGCATCCCCAGTGCTGCCAGTGCACTCTCTTGAGTCACTGCACTGCATCCCCTGTGGTGCAAGAGCACTCTCTGGACTCACAGCAGTGCATCACCAGTGGTGCCAGTGCACTCTCTGGACTCACTGCACTGCATCACCAGTGGTGCCAGTGCACTCTCTGGACTCACTGCACTGCATCCCCAGTGGTGCTAGTGCACTGTGTGGACTCACAGTACTGCATCCCCAGTGGTGCCAGTGCAATCTCTGGACTCACTGCACTGCATCCCCAGTGGTGCCAGTGCACTCTCAGGACTCACTGCACTGCATCCCCAGTGGTGCCAGTGCACTCTCTGGACTCACTGCAGTGCATCCCCAGTGGTGCCAGTGCACTCACTGGATTCACTGCACTGCATCCCCAGTGGTGCTAGTGCACTGTGTGGACTCACTGTACTGCATCCCCAGTGGTGCCAGTGCAATCTCTGGACTCACTGCAGTGCATCCCCAGTGGTGCCAGTGCACTCTCTGGACTCACTGCACTGCATCCCCAGTAGTGACAGTGCACTCTCTGGACTCACTGCAGTGCATCCCCAGTGGTGCCAGTGCACTCTCTGGACTTACTGCACTGCATCCCCAGTGGTGCCAGTGCACTCTCTGGACTCACTGCACTGCATCCCCAGTGGTGCCAGTGCACTCTCTGGACTCACTGCACTGCATCCCCAGTGGTGCCAGTGCACTCTGTGGACTCACTGCAGTGCATCCCCAGTGGTGCCAGTGCACTCTCTGGACTCACTGCAGTGCATCCCCAGTGGTGCCAGTGCACTCTCTGGACTCACTGCAGTGCATCCCCAGTGGTGCCAGTGCACTCTCTGGACTCACTGCACTGCATCCCCAGTGGTGCCAGTGCAGTCTCTGGAGTAACTGCAGTGCATCCCCACTGGTGCCAAAGCACTCTCTGGACTCACTGCAGTGCATCCCCAGTGGTGCCACTGCACTCTCTGGACTCACTGCAGTGCATCCCCAGTGGTGCCAGTGCACTCTCTGGACTCATTGAAGTGCATTCTCAGTGGTGCCAGTGCACTCTCTGGACTCACTGCAGTGCATCCCAGGTGGTGCCAGTACACTCACTGGACTCACTGCACTACATCCCCAGTGGTGCCAGTGCACTCTCTGGACTCACTAAACTGCATCACCAGTGGTGCCACTGCACTCTCTGGACTCACTGCACTGCTTCCCCAGTGGTGGCAGTGCACTCACTGGACTCACTGCAGTGCATCCCCACTGGTGCCAGTGCACTCTCTGGGCTCACTGCAGTGCATCCCCAGTGGTGCCAGTGCACTCTCTGGACTCACTGCACTGCATCCCCAGTGGTGCCAGTGCGCTCTCTGGAGTCACAGCACTGCATCCCCAGTGGTGCCAGTGCAAATCTCTGGACTCACTGCACTGCATCCCCAGTGGTGCCAGTGCACTCTCTGGACTCACTGCACTGCATCCCCGGTGGTGCCAGTGCAGTCTCTGGAGTAACTGCACTGCATCCCCACTGGTGCCAAATCACTCTCTGGACTCCCAGCACCGCATCCCCAGTGGTGCCAGTGCACTCTCTGGACTCACTGCACTGCATGCCCAGTGGTGCCAGTGCACTCTCTGGACTCACTGTACTGCATACCCACTGGTGCCAGTGCACTCTGTGGACTCACTGTACTGCATTCCCAGTGGTGACAGTGCACTCTCTGGACTCACTGCAGTGCATCCCCAGTGGTGCCAGTGCACTCTCTGGACTCACTGCAGTGCATCCCCAGTGGTGCCAGTGCACTCTCTTGACTCACTGCACTGAAGACCCAGTGGTGCCAGTGCACTCTCTGGACTCACTGCAGTGCATCCCCAGTGGTGCCAGTGCACTCTCTGGACTCACTGCACTGCATCCCCAGTGGTGCCAGTGCACTCTCTGGACTCACTGCAGGGCATCCCCAGTGGTGCCAGTGCACTCTCTGGACTCACTGCACTGCATCACCAGTGGTGCCAGTGCACTCTCTGGACTCACTGCACTGCATCCCCACTGGTGCCAGTGCACTCTCTGGACTTACTGCACTGCATCCCCAGTAGTGCCAGTGCACTCTCTGGACTCACTGCACTGCATCCCCAGTGGTGCCAGTGCACTCACTGGATTCACTACACTGCATCCCCAGTGGTGCCAGTGCACTCTCTGGACTCACTGCACTGCATCCCCAGTGGTGCCAGTGCGCTCTCTGGAGTCACAGCACTGCATCCCCAGTGGTGCCAGTGCACTCTCAGGACTCACTGCACTGCATCCCCAGTGGTGCCAGTGCACTCTCTGGACTCACTGCACTGCATCCCCGGTGGTGCCAGTGCACTCTCTGGACTCACTGCACTGCATCCCCAGTGGTGCCAGTGCACTCTGTGGACTCACTGTACTGCATCCCCAGTGGTGACAGTGCACTCTCTGGACTCACTGCAGTGCATCCCCAGTGGTGCCAGTGCACTCTCTGGACTCACTGCAGTGCATCCCCACTGGTGCCAGTGCACTCTCTGGACTCACTGCACTGCATCCCCAGTGGTGCCAGTGCAGTCTCTGGAGTAACTGCAGTGCATCCCCACTGGTGCCAAAGCACTCTCTGGACTCACTGCAGTGCATCCCCAGTGGTGCCACTGCACTCTCTGGTCTCACTGCAGTGCATCCCCAGTGGTGCCAGTGCACTCTCTGGACTCATTGAAGTGCATTCTCAGTGGTGCCAGTGCACTCTCTGGACTCACTGCAGTGCATCCCCAGTGGTGCCAGTACACTCACTGGACTCACTGCACTGCATCCCCAGTGGTGCCAGTGCACTCTCTGGACTCACTAAACTGCATCACCAGTGGTGCCACTGAACTCTCTGCACTCACTGCACTGCTTCCCCAGTGGTGCCAGTGCACTCACTGGACTCACTGCAGTGCATCCCCGCTGGTGCCAGTGCACTCTCTGGGCTCACTGCAGTGCATCCCCAGTGGTGCCAGTGCACTCTCTGGACTCACTGCACTGCATCCCCAGTGGTGCCAGTGCGCTCTCTGGAGTCACAGCACTGCATCCCCAGTGGTGCCAGTGCAAATCTCTGGACTCACTGCACTGCATCCCCACTGGTGCCAAAGCACTCTCTGGACTCCCAGCACCGCATCCCCCGTGGTGCCAGTGCACTCTCTGGACTCACTGCACTGCATGCCCAGTGGTGCCAGTGCACTCTCTGGACTCACTGTACTGCATACCCACTGGTGCCAGTGCACTCTGTGGACTCACTGTACTGCATCCCCAGTGGTGACAGTGCACTCTCTGGACTCACTGCAGTGCATCCCCAGTGGTGCCAGTGCACTCTCTTGACTCACTGCACTGAAGCCCCAGTGGTGCCAGTGCACTCTCTGGACTCACTGCAGTGCATCCCCAGTGGTGCCAGTGCACTCTCTGGACTCACTGCACTGCATCCCCAGTGGTGCCAGTGCACTCTCTGGACTCACTGCAGGGCATCCCCAGTGGTGCCAGTGCACTGTCTGGACTCACTGCAGTGTATCCCCAGTGGTGCCAGTGCACTCTCTGGACTCACTGTACTGCACCCCCAGTGGTGCCAGTGCACTCACTGGACTGACTGCACTGCATCCCCAGTGGTGCCAGTGCACTCTCTGGACTCACTGCACTGCATCCCCACTGGTGCCAGTGTACTCTCTGGACTCACTGCACTGCATCCCCAGTGGTGCCAGTGCACTCACTGGACTCACTGGACACATCCCCAGTGGTGCCAGTGCACTCTCTGGACTCACTGCAGTGCATCCCCAGTGGTGCCAGTGCACTCTCTGGACTCACTGCACTGCATCCCCAGTGGTGCCAGTGTACTCTCAGGACTCACTGCAGTGCATCCCCAGTGGTGCCAGTGCACTCTCTGGACTCACTGCACTGCATCCCCACTGGTGCCAGTGCACTCTCTGGACTCACTGAAGTGCATCCCCAGTTGTGCCAGTGCACTCTCTGGACTCAATGCACTGCATCCCCAGTGGTGCCAGTGCACTCTCTGGACTCACTGCACTGCATCCCCAGTGGTGCCAGTGCAATCTCTGGATTCACTGTAGTGCATCCCCAGTGGTGCCAGTGCACTCTCTGGACTCACTGCAGTGCATCCCCAGTGGTGCCAGTGTACTCTCTGGACTCACTGCAGTGCATTCCCAGTGGTGCCAGTGCACTCTTTGGACTCACTGCACTGCAGCCCCATTGGTGCCAGTGCATTCTCTGGACTCACTGCACTGCATCACAGGTGGTGCCAGTGCACTCTCTGGACTCACTGCACTGCATCCCCAATGGTGCCAGTGCACTCTCTGGACTCACTGCACTGCATCCCCAGTGGTGCCAGTGCACTCTCTGCACTCACTTCTCTGCATTCCCAGTGGTGCCAGTGAAGTCTCTGGACTCACTGCACTGCATCCACAGTGGTGCCAGTGCAATCTCTGGACTCACTGCAGTGCATCACCAGTGGTGCCAGTGCACTCTCTGGACTCACTGCACTGCATCCCCAGTGGTGCCAGTGCACTCTCTGGACTCACTGCACTGCATCCCCAGTGGTGCCAGTGCACTCTCTGGACTCACTGCACTGTATCCCCAGTGGTGCCAGTGCACTCACTGGATTCACTGCAGTGCATCCCCAGTGGTGCCAGTGCACTCTCTGGACTCACTGCACTGCATCCACAGTGGTGCCAGTGCACTCTGTGGACTCACTGCACTGCATCCCCAGTGGTGACAGTGCACTCTCTGGACTCACTGCAGTGCATCCCCAGTGGTGACAGTGCACTCTCTGGACTCACTGCAGTGCATCCCCAGTGGTGCCAGTGCACTCTCTGGACTCACTGCACTGCATCCCCAGTGGTGCCAGTGCAGTCTCTGGAGTAACTGCAGTGCATCCCCACTGGTGCCAAAGCACTCTCTGGACTCCCGGCACCGCATCCCCAGTGGTGCCAGTGCACTCTCTGGACTCACTGCACTGCATCCCCAGTGGTGCCAGTGCACTCTCTGGAGTCACAGCACTGCATCCCCAGTGGTGCCAGTGCACTCTCTGGACTCACTGAAGTGCATTCTCAGTGGTGCCAGTGCACTCTCCGGAGTCACAGCACTGCATCCCCAGTGGTGCCAGTGCACTCTCTGGACTCACTGCACTGCATCCCCAGTGGTGACAGTGCACTCTCTGGACTCACTGCAGTGCATCCCCAGTGGTGACAGTGCACTCTCTGGACTCACTGCAGTGCATCCCCAGTGGTGCCAGTGCACTCTCTGAACTCACTGCACTGCATCCCCAGTGGTGCCAGTGCAGTCTCTGGAGTAACTGCAGTGCATCCCCACTGGTGCCAAAGCACTCTCTGGACTCCCGGCACCGCATCCCCAGTGGTGCCAGTGCACTCTCTGGACTCACTAAACTGCATCCCCACTGGTGCCAGTGCACTCTCTGGAGTCACAGCACTGCATCCCCAGTGGTGCCAGTGCACTCTCTAGACTCACTGCACTGCATCCCCAGTGGTGCCAGTGCACTCTGTGGACTCACTGCACTGCATCCCCAGTGGTGCCAGTGCACTCTCTGGACTCACTGCAGTGCATCCCCACTGGTGCCAGTGCACTCTCTGGACTCACTGCACTGCATCCCCAGTGGTGCCAGTGCAGTCTCTGGAGTAACTGCAGTGCATCCCCACTGGTGCCAAAGCACTCTCTGGACTCACTGCAGTGCATCCCCAGTGGTGCCACTGCACTCTCTGGACTCACTGCAGTGCATCCCCAGTGGTGCCAGTGCACTCTCTGGACTCATTGAAGTGCATTCTCAGTGGTGCCAGTGCACTCTCTGGACTCACTGCAGTGCATCCCCAGTGGTGCCAGTACACTTACTGGACTCACTGCACTGCATCCCCAGTGGTGCCAGTGCACTCTCTGGACTCACTAAACTGCATCACCAGTGGTGCCACTGCACTCTCTGGACTCACTGCACTGCTTCCCCAGTGGTGCCAGTGCACTCACTGGACTCACTGCAGTGCATTCCCACTGGTGCCAGTGCACTCTCTGGGCTCACTGCAGTGCATCCCCAGTGGTGCCAGTGCACTCTCTGGAGTCACAGCACTGCATCCCCAGTGGTACCAGTGCAAATCTCTGGACTCACTGCACTGCATCCCCAGTGGTGCCAGTGCACTCTCTGGACTCACTGCACTGCATCCCCAGTGGTGCCAGTGCACTCTCAGGACTCACTGCACTGCATCCCCAGTGGTGCCAGTGCACTCTCTGGACTCACTGCAGTGCATCCCCAGTGGTGCCAGTGCACTCACTGGATTCACTGCACTGCATCCCCAGTGGTGCTAGTGCACTGTGTGGACTCACTGTACTGCATCCCCAGTGGTGCCAGTGCAATCTCTGGACTCACTGCAGTGCATCCCCAGTGGTGCCAGTGCACTCTCTGGACTCACTGCACTGCATCCCCAGTAGTGACAGTGCACTCTCTGGACTCACTGCAGTGCATCCCCAGTGGTGCCAGTGCACTCTCTGGACTTACTGCACTGCATCCCCAGTGGTGCCAGTGCACTCTCTGGACTCACTGCACTGCATCCCCAGTGGTGCCAGTGCACTCTCTGGACTCACTGCACTGCATCCCCAGTGGTGCCAGTGCACTCTGTGGACTCACTGCAGTGCATCCCCAGTGGTGCCAGTGCACTCTCTGGACTCACTGCAGTGCATCCCCAGTGGTGCCAGTGCACTCTCTGGACTCACTGCAGTGCATCCCCAGTGGTGCCAGTGCACTCTCTGGACTCACTGCACTGCATCCCCAGTGGTGCCAGTGCAGTCTCTGGAGTAACTGCAGTGCATCCCCACTGGTGCCAAAGCACTCTCTGGACTCACTGCAGTGCATCCCCAGTGGTGCCACTGCACTCTCTGGACTCACTGCAGTGCATCCCCAGTGGTGCCAGTGCACTCTCTGGACTCATTGAAGTGCATTCTCAGTGGTGCCAGTGCACTCTCTGGACTCACTGCAGTGCATCCCAGGTGGTGCCAGTACACTCACTGGACTCACTGCACTACATCCCCAGTGGTGCCAGTGCACTCTCTGGACTCACTAAACTGCATCACCAGTGGTGCCACTGCACTCTCTGGACTCACTGCACTGCTTCCCCAGTGGTGGCAGTGCACTCACTGGACTCACTGCAGTGCATCCCCACTGGTGCCAGTGCACTCTCTGGGCTCACTGCAGTGCATCCCCAGTGGTGCCAGTGCACTCTCTGGACTCACTGCACTGCATCCCCAGTGGTGCCAGTGCGCTCTCTGGAGTCACAGCACTGCATCCCCAGTGGTGCCAGTGCAAATCTCTGGACTCACTGCACTGCATCCCCAGTGGTGCCAGTGCACTCTCTGGACTCACTGCACTGCATCCCCGGTGGTGCCAGTGCAGTCTCTGGAGTAACTGCACTGCATCCCCACTGGTGCCAAATCACTCTCTGGACTCCCAGCACCGCATCCCCAGTGGTGCCAGTGCACTCTCTGGACTCACTGCACTGCATGCCCAGTGGTGCCAGTGCACTCTCTGGACTCACTGTACTGCATACCCACTGGTGCCAGTGCACTCTGTGGACTCACTGTACTGCATTCCCAGTGGTGACAGTGCACTCTCTGGACTCACTGCAGTGCATCCCCAGTGGTGCCAGTGCACTCTCTGGACTCACTGCAGTGCATCCCCAGTGGTGCCAGTGCACTCTCTTGACTCACTGCACTGAAGACCCAGTGGTGCCAGTGCACTCTCTGGACTCACTGCAGTGCATCCCCAGTGGTGCCAGTGCACTCTCTGGACTCACTGCACTGCATCCCCAGTGGTGCCAGTGCACTCTCTGGACTCACTGCAGGGCATCCCCAGTGGTGCCAGTGCACTCTCTGGACTCACTGCAGTGCATCCCCAGTGGTGCCAGTGCACTCTCTGGACTCACTGTACTGCACCCCCAGTGGTGCCAGTGCACTCACTGGACTGACTGCACTGCATCCCCAGTGGTGCCAGTGCACTCTCTGGACTCACTGCACTGCATCCCCACTGGTGCCAGTGTACTCTCTGGACACACTGCACTGCATCCCCAGTGGTTCCAGTGCACTCACTGGACTCACTGGACACATCCCCAGTGGTGCCAGTGCACTCTCTGGACTCACTGCACTGCATCCCCACTGGTGCCAGTGCACTCTCTGGACTCACTGAAGTGCATCCCCAGTGGTGCCAGTGCACTCTCTGGACTCACTGCAGTGCATCCCCAGTGGAGCCAGTGCACTCTCTGGACTCACTGCAGTGCATCCCAAGTGGTGCCATTGCACTCTCTGGACTCACTGCACTGCATCTCCAGTGGTGCCAGTGCACTCTCTGGACTCACTGCACTGCATCCCCAGTGCTGCCAGTGCACTCTCTTGAGTCACTGCACTGCATCCCCTGTGGTGCAAGAGCACTCTCTGGACTCATAGCAGTGCATCACCAGTGGTGCCAGTGCACTCTCTGGACTCACTGCACTGCATCACCAGTGGTGCCAGTGCACTCTCTGGACTCACTGCACTGCATCCCCAGTGGTGCCAGTGCACTTTCTGGACTCACTGCACTGCATCCCCACTGGTGCCAAAGCACTCTCTGGACTCACTGCAGTGCATCCCCAGTGGTGCCAGTGCACTCTCAGGACTCACTGCACTGCATCCTCAGTGGTGCCAGTGCACTCTCTGGACTCACTGCACTGCATCCCCAGTAGTGACAGTGCACTCTCTGGACTCACTGCAGTGCATCCCCACTGGTGCCAGTGCACTCTCTGGACTTACTGCACTGCATCCCCAGTAGTGCCAGTGCACTCTCTGGACTCACTGCACTGCATCCCCAGTGGTGCCAGTGCACTCACTGGATTCACTACACTGCATCCCCAGTGGTGCCAGTGCACTCTCTGGACTCACTGCACTGCATCCCCAGTGGTGCCAGTGCGCTCTCTGGAGTCACAGCACTGCATCCCCAGTGGTGCCAGTGCACTCTCAGGACTCACTGCACTGCATCCCCAGTGGTGCCAGTGCACTCTCTGGACTCACTGCACTGCATCCCCGGTGGTGCCAGTGCACTCTCTGGACTCACTGCACTGCATCCCCAGTGGTGCCAGTGCACTCTGTGGACTCACTGTACTGCATCCCCAGTGGTGACAGTGCACTCTCTGGACTCACTGCAGTGCATCCCCAGTGGTGCCAGTGCACTCTCTGGACTCACTGCAGTGCATCCCCACTGGTGCCAGTGCACTCTCTGGACTCACTGCACTGCATCCCCAGTGGTGCCAGTGCAGTCTCTGGAGTAACTGCAGTGCATCCCCACTGGTGCCAAAGCACTCTCTGGACTCACTGCAGTGCATCCCCAGTGGTGCCACTGCACTCTCTGGTCTCACTGCAGTGCATCCCCAGTGGTGCCAGTGCACTCTCTGGACTCATTGAAGTGCATTCTCAGTGGTGCCAGTGCACTCTCTGGACTCACTGCAGTGCATCCCCAGTGGTGCCAGTACACTCACTGGACTCACTGCACTGCATCCCCAGTGGTGCCAGTGCACTCTCTGGACTCACTAAACTGCATCACCAGTGGTGCCACTGAACTCTCTGCACTCACTGCACTGCTTCCCCAGTGGTGCCAGTGCACTCACTGGACTCACTGCAGTGCATCCCCGCTGGTGCCAGTGCACTCTCTGGGCTCACTGCAGTGCATCCCCAGTGGTGCCAGTGCACTCTCTGGACTCACTGCACTGCATCCCCAGTGGTGCCAGTGCGCTCTCTGGAGTCACAGCACTGCATCCCCAGTGGTGCCAGTGCAAATCTCTGGACTCACTGCACTGCATCCCCACTGGTGCCAAAGCACTCTCTGGACTCCCAGCACCGCATCCCCCGTGGTGCCAGTGCACTCTCTGGACTCACTGCACTGCATGCCCAGTGGTGCCAGTGCACTCTCTGGACTCACTGTACTGCATACCCACTGGTGCCAGTGCACTCTGTGGACTCACTGTACTGCATCCCCAGTGGTGACAGTGCACTCTCTGGACTCACTGCAGTGCATCCCCAGTGGTGCCAGTGCACTCTCTTGACTCACTGCACTGAAGCCCCAGTGGTGCCAGTGCACTCTCTGGACTCACTGCAGTGCATCCCCAGTGGTGCCAGTGCACTCTCTGGACTCACTGCACTGCATCCCCAGTGGTGCCAGTGCACTCTCTGGACTCACTGCAGGGCATCCCCAGTGGTGCCAGTGCACTGTCTGGACTCACTGCAGTGTATCCCCAGTGGTGCCAGTGCACTCTCTGGACTCACTGTACTGCACCCCCAGTGGTGCCAGTGCACTCACTGGACTGACTGCACTGCATCCCCAGTGGTGCCAGTGCACTCTCTGGACTCACTGCACTGCATCCCCACTGGTGCCAGTGTACTCTCTGGACTCACTGCACTGCATCCCCAGTGGTGCCAGTGCACTCACTGGACTCACTGGACACATCCCCAGTGGTGCCAGTGCACTCTCTGGACTCACTGCAGTGCATCCCCAGTGGTGCCAGTGCACTCTCTGGACTCACTGCACTGCATCCCCAGTGGTGCCAGTGTACTCTCAGGACTCACTGCAGTGCATCCCCAGTGGTGCCAGTGCACTCTCTGGACTCACTGCACTGCATCCCCACTGGTGCCAGTGCACTCTCTGGACTCACTGAAGTGCATCCCCAGTTGTGCCAGTGCACTCTCTGGACTCAATGCACTGCATCCCCAGTGGTGCCAGTGCACTCTCTGGACTCACTGCACTGCATCCCCAGTGGTGCCAGTGCAATCTCTGGATTCACTGTAGTGCATCCCCAGTGGTGCCAGTGCACTCTCTGGACTCACTGCAGTGCATCCCCAGTGGTGCCAGTGTACTCTCTGGACTCACTGCAGTGCATTCCCAGTGGTGCCAGTGCACTCTTTGGACTCACTGCACTGCAGCCCCATTGGTGCCAGTGCATTCTCTGGACTCACTGCACTGCATCACAGGTGGTGCCAGTGCACTCTCTGGACTCACTGCACTGCATCCCCAATGGTGCCAGTGCACTCTCTGGACTCACTGCACTGCATCCCCAGTGGTGCCAGTGCACTCTCTGCACTCACTTCTCTGCATTCCCAGTGGTGCCAGTGAAGTCTCTGGACTCACTGCACTGCATCCACAGTGGTGCCAGTGCAATCTCTGGACTCACTGCAGTGCATCACCAGTGGTGCCAGTGCACTCTCTGGACTCACTGCACTGCATCCCCAGTGGTGCCAGTGCACTCTCTGGACTCACTGCACTGCATCCCCAGTGGTGCCAGTGCACTCTCTGGACTCACTGCACTGTATCCCCAGTGGTGCCAGTGCACTCACTGGATTCACTGCAGTGCATCCCCAGTGGTGCCAGTGCACTCTCTGGACTCACTGCACTGCATCCCCAGTGGTGCCAGTGCACTCTGTGGACTCACTGCACTGCATCCCCAGTGGTGACAGTGCACTCTCTGGACTCACTGCAGTGCATCCCCAGTGGTGACAGTGCACTCTCTGGACTCACTGCAGTGCATCCCCAGTGGTGCCAGTGCACTCTCTGGACTCACTGCACTGCATCCCCAGTGGTGCCAGTGCAGTCTCTGGAGTAACTGCAGTGCATCCCCACTGGTGCCAAAGCACTCTCTGGACTCCCGGCACCGCATCCCCAGTGGTGCCAGTGCACTCTCTGGACTCACTGCACTGCATCCCCAGTGGTGCCAGTGCACTCTCTGGAGTCACAGCACTGCATCCCCAGTGGTGCCAGTGCACTCTCTGGACTCACTGAAGTGCATTCTCAGTGGTGCCAGTGCACTCTCCGGAGTCACAGCACTGCATCCCCAGTGGTGCCAGTGCACTCTCTGGACTCACTGCACTGCATCCCCAGTGGTGACAGTGCACTCTCTGGACTCACTGCAGTGCATCCCCAGTGGTGACAGTGCACTCTCTGGACTCACTGCAGTGCATCCCCAGTGGTGCCAGTGCACTCTCTGAACTCACTGCACTGCATCCCCAGTGGTGCCAGTGCAGTCTCTGGAGTAACTGCAGTGCATCCCCACTGGTGCCAAAGCACTCTCTGGACTCCCGGCACCGCATCCCCAGTGGTGCCAGTGCACTCTCTGGACTCACTAAACTGCATCCCCACTGGTGCCAGTGCACTCTCTGGAGTCACAGCACTGCATCCCCAGTGGTGCCAGTGCACTCTCTAGACTCACTGCACTGCATCCCCAGTGGTGCCAGTGCACTCTGTGGACTCACTGCACTGCATCCCCAGTGGTGCCAGTGCACTCTCTGGACTCACTGCAGTGCATCCCCACTGGTGCCAGTGCACTCTCTGGACTCACTGCACTGCATCCCCAGTGGTGCCAGTGCAGTCTCTGGAGTAACTGCAGTGCATCCCCACTGGTGCCAAAGCACTCTCTGGACTCACTGCAGTGCATCCCCAGTGGTGCCACTGCACTCTCTGGACTCACTGCAGTGCATCCCCAGTGGTGCCAGTGCACTCTCTGGACTCATTGAAGTGCATTCTCAGTGGTGCCAGTGCACTCTCTGGACTCACTGCAGTGCATCCCCAGTGGTGCCAGTACACTTACTGGACTCACTGCACTGCATCCCCAGTGGTGCCAGTGCACTCTCTGGACTCACTAAACTGCATCACCAGTGGTGCCACTGCACTCTCTGGACTCACTGCACTGCTTCCCCAGTGGTGCCAGTGCACTCACTGGACTCACTGCAGTGCATTCCCACTGGTGCCAGTGCACTCTCTGGGCTCACTGCAGTGCATCCCCAGTGGTGCCAGTGCACTCTCTGGAGTCACAGCACTGCATCCCCAGTGGTACCAGTGCAAATCTCTGGACTCACTGCACTGCATCCCCAGTGGTGCCAGTGCACTCTCTGGACTCACTGCACTGCATCCCCAGTGGTGCCAGTGCAGTCTCTGGAGTAACTGCACTGCATCCCCACTGGTGCCAAAGCACTCTCTGGACTCCCAGCACCGCATCCCCAGTGGTGCCAGTGCACTCTCTGGACTCACTGCACTGCATGCCCAGTGGTGCCAGTGCACTCTCTGGACTCACTGTACTGCATACCCACTGGTGCCAGTGCACTCTGTGGACTCACTGTACTGCATCCCCAGTGGTGACAGTGCACTCTCTGGACTCACTGCAGTGCATCCCCAGTGGTGCCAGTGCACTCTCTGGACTCACTGCACTGCATCCCCAGTGGTGCCAGTGCACTCTCTTGACTCACTGCACTGAAGACCCAGTGGTGCCAGTGCACTCTCTGGACTCACTGCAGTGCATCCCCAGTGGTGCCAGTGCACTCTCTGGACTCACTGCACTGCATCCCCAGTGGTGCCAGTGCACTCTCTGGACTCACTGCAGGGCATCCCCAGTGGTGCCAGTGCACTGTCTGGACTCACTGCAGTGTATCCCCAGTGGTGCCAGTGCACTCTCTGGACTCACTGTACTGCACCCCCTGTGGTGCCAGTGCACTCACTGGACTGACTGCACTGCATCCCCAGTGGTGCCAGTGCACTCTCTGGACTCACTGCACTGCATCCCCACTGGTGCCAGTGTACTCTCTGGACTCACTGCACTGCATCCCCAGTGGTGCCAGTGCACTCACTGGACTCACTGGACACATCCCCAGTGGTGCCAGTGCACTCTCTGGACTCACTGCAGTGCATCCCCAGTGGTGCCAGTGCACTCTCTGGACTCACTGCAGTGCATCCCCAGTGGTGCCAGTGTACTCTCTGGACTCACTGCAGTGCATCCCCAGTGGTGCCAGTGCACTCTCTGGACTTACTGCACTGCATCCCCAGTAGTGCCAGTGCACTCTCTGGACTCACTGCACTGCATCCCCAGTGGTGCCAGTGCACTCACTGGATTCACTGCACTGCATCCCCAGTGGTGCCAGTGCACTCTCTGGACTCACTGCACTGCATCCCCAGTGGTGCCAGTGCAGTCTGTGGACTCACTGTACTGCATCCCCAGTGGTGACAGTGCACTCTCTGGACTCACTGCAGTGCATCCCCAGTGGTGCCAGTGCACTCTCTGGACTCACTGCAGTGCATCCCCACTGGTGCCAGTGCACTCTCTGGACTCACTGCACTGCATCCCCAGTGGTGCCAGTGCACTCTCTTGAGTCACTGCACTGCATCCCCTGTGGTGCAAGAGCACTCTCTGGACTCACTGCAGTGCATCCCCAGTGGTGCCACTGCACTCTCTGGACTCACTGCAGTGCATCCCCAGTGGTGCCAGTGCACTCTCTGGACTCATTGAAGTGCATTCTCAGTGGTGCCAGTGCACTCTCTGGACTCACTGCACTGCATCCCCAGTGGTGCCAGTACACTCACTGGACTCACTGCACTGCATCCCCAGTGGTGCCAGTGCACTCTCTGGACTCACTAAACTGCATCACCAGTGGTGCCACTGCACTCTCTGGACTCACTGCAGTGCATCACCAGTGGTGCCAGTGCACTCACTGGACTCACTGCAGTGCATCCCCGCTGGTGCCAGTGCACTCTCTGGGCTCACTGCACTGCATCCCCAGTGGTGCCAGTGCACTCTCTGGACTCACTGCACTGCATCCCCAGTGGTGCCAGTGCGCTCTCTGGAGTCACAGCACTGCATCCCCAGTGGTGCCAGTGCACTCTCAGGACTCACTGCACTGCATCCCCAGTGGTGCCAGTGCACTCTCTGGACTCACTGCACTGCATCCCCGGTGGTGCCAGTGCACTCTCTGGACTCACTGCACTGCATCCCCAGTGGTGCCAGTGCACTCTGTGGACTCACTGTACTGCATCCCCAGTGGTGACAGTGCACTCTCTGGACTCACTGCAGTGCATCCCCAGTGGTGCCAGTGCACTCTCTGGACTCACTGCAGTGCATCCCCACTGGTGCCAGTGCACTCTCTGGACTCACTGCACTGCATCCCCAGTGGTGCCAGTGCAGTCTCTGGAGTAACTGCAGTGCATCCCCACTGGTGCCAAAGCACTCTCTGGACTCACTGCAGTGCATCCCCAGTGGTGCCACTGCACTCTCTGGTCTCACTGCAGTGCATCCCCAGTGGTGCCAGTGCACTCTCTGGACTCATTGAAGTGCATTCTCAGTGGGGCCAGTGCACTCTCTGGACTCACTGCAGTGCATCCCCAGTGGTGCCAGTACACTCACTGGACTCACTGCACTGCATCCCCAGTGGTGCCAGTGCACTCACTGGACTCACTGCAGTGCATCCCCGCTGGTGCCAGTGCACTCTCTGGGCTCACTGCAGTGCATCCCCAGTGGTGCCAGTGCACTCTCTGGACTCACTGCACTGCATCCCCAGTGGTGCCAGTGCGCTCTCTGGAGTCACAGCACTGCATCCCCAGTGGTGCCAGTGCAAATCTCTGGACTCACTGCACTGCATCCCCAGTGGTGCCAGTGCACTCTCTGGACTCACTGCACTGCATCCCCAGTGGTGCCAGTGCAGTCTCTGGAGTAACTGCACTGCATCCCCACTGGTGCCAAAGCACTCTCTGGACTCCCAGCACCGCATCCCCCGTGGTGCCAGTGCACTCTCTGGACTCACTGCACTGCATGCCCAGTGGTGCCAGTGCACTCTCTGGACTCACTGTACTGCATACCCACTGGTGCCAGTGCACTCTGTGGACTCACTGTACTGCATCCCCAGTGGTGCCAGTGCACTCTCTGGACTCACTGAAGTGCATCCCCAGTGGTGCCAGTGCACTCTCTGGACTCACTGCAGTGCATCCCCAGTGGTGCCAGTGCACTCTCTTGACTCACTGCACTGAAGCCCCAGTGGTGCCAGTGCACTCTCTGGACTCACTGCAGTGCATCCCCAGTGGTGCCAGTGCACTCTCTGGACTCACTGCACTGCATCCCCAGTGGTGCCAGTGCACTCTCTGGACTCACTGCAGGGCATCCCCAGTGGTGCCAGTGCACTGTCTGGACTCACTGCAGTGCATCCCCAGTGGTGCCAGTGCACTCTCTGGACTCACTGTACTGCACCCCCAGTGGTGCCAGTGCACTCACTGGACTGACTGCACTGCATCCCCAGTGGTGCCAGTGCACTCTCTGGACTCACTGCACTGCATCCCCACTGGTGCCAGTGTACTCTCTGGACTCACTGCACTGCATCCCCAGTGGTGCCAGTGCACTCACTGGACTCACTGGACACATCCCCAGTGGTGCCAGTGCACTCTCTGGACTCACTGCAGTGCATCCCCAGTGGTGCCAGTGCACTCTCTGGACTCACTGCACTGCATCCCCAGTGGTGCCAGTGTACTCTCAGGACTCACTGCAGTGCATCCCCAGTGGTGCCAGTGCACTCTCTGGACTCACTGCACTGCATCCCCACTGGTGCCAGTGCACTCTCTGGACTCACTGAAGTGCATCCCCAGTTGTGCCAGTGCACTCTCTGGACTCAATGCACTGCATCCCCAGTGGTGCCAGTGCACTCTCTGGACTCACTGCACTGCATCCCCAGTGGTGCCAGTGCAATCTCTGGATTCACTGTAGTGCATCCCCAGTGGTGCCAGTGCACTCTCTGGACTCACTGCAGTGCATCCCCAGTGGTGCCAGTGTACTCTCTGGACTCACTGCAGTGCATTCCCAGTGGTGCCAGTGCACTCTTTGGACTCACTGCACTGCAGCCCCATTGGTGCCAGTGCATTCTCTGGACTCACTGCACTGCATCACAGGTGGTGCCAGTGCACTCTCTGGACTCACTGCACTGCATCCCCAATGGTGCCAGTGCACTCTCTGGACTCACTGCACTGCATCCCCAGTGGTGCCAGTGCACTCTCTGCACTCACTTCTCTGCATTCCCAGTGGTGCCAGTGAAGTCTCTGGACTCACTGCACTGCATCCACAGTGGTGCCAGTGCAATCTCTGGACTCACTGCAGTGCATCACCAGTGGTGCCAGTGCACTCTCTGGACTCACTGCACTGCATCCCCAGTGGTGCCAGTGCACTCTCTGGACTCACTGCACTGCATCCCCAGTGGTGCCAGTGCACTCTCTGGACTCACTGCACTGTATCCCCAGTGGTGCCAGTGCACTCACTGGATTCACTGCAGTGCATCCCCAGTGGTGCCAGTGCACTCTCTGGACTCACTGCACTGCATCCCCAGTGGTGCCAGTGCACTCTGTGGACTCACTGCACTGCATCCCCAGTGGTGACAGTGCACTCTCTGGACTCACTGCACTGCATCCCCAGTGGTGCCAGTGCACTCTCTGGACTCACTGCACTGCATCCCCAGTGGTGCCAGTGCAGTCTCTGGAGTAACTGCAGTGCATCCCCACTGGTGCCAAAGCACTCTCTGGACTCCCGGCACCGCATCCCCAGTGGTGCCAGTGCACTCTCTGGACTCACTGCACTGCATCCCCAGTGGTGCCAGTGCACTCTCTGGAGTCACAGCACTGCATCCCCAGTGGTGCCAGTGCACTCTCTGGACTCACTGAAGTGCATCCCCAGTGGTGCCAGTGCACTCTCTGGACTCACTGAAGTGCATTCTCAGTGGTGCCAGTGCACTCTCCGGAGTCACAGCACTGCATCCCCAGTGGTGCCAGTGCACTCTCTGGACTCACTGCACTGCATCCCCAGTGGTGACAGTGCACTCTCTGGACTCACTGCAGTGCATCCCCAGTGGTGACAGTGCACTCTCTGGACTCACTGCAGTGCATCCCCAGTGGTGCCAGTGCACTCTCTGAACTCACTGCACTGCATCCCCAGTGGTGCCAGTGCAGTCTCTGGAGTAACTGCAGTGCATCCCCACTGGTGCCAAAGCACTCTCTGGACTCCCGGCACCGCATCCCCAGTGGTGCCAGTGCACTCTCTGGACTCACTAAACTGCATCCCCAGTGGTGCCAGTGCACTCTCTGGAGTCACAGCACTGCATCCCCAGTGGTGCCAGTGCACTCTCTGGACTCACTGCACTGCATCCCCAGTGGTGCCAGTGCACTCTGTGGACTCACTGCACTGCATCCCCAGTGGTGCCAGTGCACTCTCTGGACTCACTGTAGTGCATCCCCAGTGGTGCCACTGCACTCTCTGGACTCACTGCAGTGCATCCCCAGTGGTGCCAGTGCACTCTCTGGACTCATTGAAGTGCATTCTCAGTGGTGCCAGTGCACTCTCTGGACTCACTGCAGTGCATCCCCAGTGGTGCCAGTACACTCACTGGACTCACTGCACTGCATCCCCAGTGGTGCCAGTGCACTCTCTGGACTCACTAAACTGCATCACCAGTGGTGCCACTGCACTCTCTGGACTCACTGCACTGCTTCCCCAGTGGTGCCAGTGCACTCACTGGACTCACTGCAGTGCATTCCCACTGGTGCCAGTGCACTCTCTGGGCTCACTGCAGTGCATCCCCAGTGGTGCCAGTGCACTCTCTGGAGTCACAGCACTGCATCCCCAGTGGTACCAGTGCAAATCTCTGGACTCACTGCACTGCATCCCCAGTGGTGCCAGTGCACTCTCTGGACTCACTGCACTGCATCCCCGGTGGTGCCAGTGCAGTCTCTGGAGTAACTGCACTGCATCCCCAGTGGTGCCAGTGCAGTCTGTGGACTCACTGTACTGCATCCCCAGTGGTGCCAGTGCACTCACTGGACTCACTGGACACATCCCCAGTGGTGCCAGTGCACTCTCTGGACTCACTGCAGTGCATCCCCAGTGGTGCCAGTGCACTCTCTGGACTCACTGCAGTGCATCCCCAGTGGTGCCAGTGTACTCTCTGGACTCACTGCAGTGCATCCCCAGTGGTGCCAGTGCACTCTCTGGACTCACTGCACTGCATCCCCACTGGTGCCAGTGCACTCTCTGGACTCACTGCACTGCATCCCCACTGGTGCCAGTGCACTCTCTGGACTCACTGAAGTGCATCCCCAGTGGTGCCAGTGCACTCTCTGGACTCACTGCAGTGCATCCCCAGTGGAGCCAGTGCACTCTCTGGACTCACTGCAGTGCATCCGCAGTGGTGCCATTGCACTCTCTGGACTCACTGCACTGCATCTCCAGTGGTGCCAGTGCACTCTCTGGACTCACTGCACTGCATCCCCAGTGCTGCCAGTGCACTCTCTTGAGTCACTGCACTGCATCCCCTGTGGTGCAAGAGCACTCTCTGGACTCATAGCAGTGCATCACCAGTGGTGCCAGTGCACTCTCTGGACTCACTGCACTGCATCACCAGTGGTGCCAGTGCACTCTCTGGACTCACTGCACTGCATCCCCAGTGGCGCTAGTGCACTGTGTGGACTCACTGTACTGCAACCCCAGTGGTGCCAGAGCACTCTCTGGACTCACTGCAGTGCATCCCCAGTGGTGCCAGTGCACTCTCAGGACTCACTGCACTGCATCCCCAGTGGTGCCAGTGCACTCTCAGGACTCACTGCACTGCATCCTCAGTGGTGCCAGTACACTCTCTGGACTCACTGCAGTGCATCCCCAGTGGTGCCAGTGCACTCTCTGGACTTACTGCACTGCATCCCCAGTGGTGCCAGTGCACTCTCTGGACTCACTGCACTGCATCCCCAGTGGTGCCAGTGCACTCACTGGATTCACTGCACTGCATCCCCAGTGGTGCCAGTGCACTCTCTGGACTCACTGCACTGCATCCCCAGTGGTGCCAGTGCAGTCTGTGGACTCACTGTACTGCATCCCCAGTGGTGACAGTGCACTCTCTGAACTCACTGCACTGCATCCCCAGTGGTGCCAGTGCACTCTCTGGACTCACTGCAGTGCATCCCCACTGGTGCCAGTGCACTCTCTGGACTCACTGCACTGCATCCCCAGTGGTGCCAGTGCAGTCTCTGGAGTAACTGCAGTGCATCCCCACTGGTGCCAAAGCACTCTCTGGACTCACTGCAGTGCATCCCCAGTGGTGCCACTGCACTCTCTGGACTCACTGCAGTGCATCCCCAGTGGTGCCAGTGCACTCTCTGGACTCATTGAAGTGCATTCTCAGTGGTGCCAGTGCACTCTCTGGACTCACTGCAGTGCATCCCCAGTGGTGCCAGTGCACTCTCTGGACTCACTAAACTGCATCACCAGTGGTGCCACTGCACTCTCTGGACTCACTGCACTGCATCCCCACTGGTGCCAGTGTACTCACTGGACTCACTGCACTGCATCCCCAGTGGTGCCAGTGCACTCTCTGGACTCACTAAACTGCATCACCAGTGGTGCCACTGCACTCTCTGGACTCACTGCAGTGCATCACCAGTGGTGCCAGTGCACTCACTGGACTCACTGCAGTGCATCCCCGCTGGTGCCAGTGCACTCTCTGGGCTCACTGCACTGCATCCCCAGTGGTGCCAGTGCACTCTCTGGACTCACTGCACTGCATCCCCAGTGGTGCCAGTGCGCTCTCTGGAGTCACAGCACTGCATCCCCAGTGGTGCCAGTGCAAATATCTGGACTCACTGCACTGCATCCCCAGTGGTGCCAGTGCACTCTCTGGACTCACTGCACTGCATCCCCGGTGGTGCCAGTGCACTCTCTGGACTCACGGCACTGCATCCCCAGTGGTGCCAGTGCACTCTGTGGACTCACTGTACTGCATCCCCAGTGGTGACAGTGCACTCTCTGGACTCACTGCAGTGCATCCCCAGTGGTGCCAGTGCACTCTCTGGACTCACTGCACTGCATCCCCACTGGTGCCAGTGCACTCTCTGGACTCACTGCACTGCATCCCCAGTGGTGCCAGTGCAGTCTCTGGAGTAACTGCAGTGCATCCCCACTGGTGCCAAAGCACTCTCTGGACTCACTGCAGTGCATCCCCAGTGGTGCCACTGCACTCTCTGGACTCACTGCAGTGCATCCCCAGTGGTGCCAGTGCACTCTCTAGACTCATTGAAGTGCATTCTCAGTGGTGCCAGTGCACTCTCTGGACTCACAGCAGTGCATCCCCAGTGGTGCCAGTACACTCACTGGACTCACTGCACTGCATCCCCAGTGGTGCCAGTGCACTCTCTGGACTCACTAAACTGCATCACCAGTGGTGCCTCTGAACTCTCTGGACTCACTGCACTGCTTCTCCAGTGGTGCCAGTGCACTCACTGGACTCACTGCAGTGCATCCCCGCTGGTGCCAGTGCACTCTCTGGGCTCACTGCAGTGCATCCCCAGTGGTGCCAGTGCACTCTCTGGACTCACTGCACTGCATCCCCAGTGGTGCCAGTGCGCTCTCTGGAGTCACAGCACTGCATCCCCAGTGGTGCCAGTGCAAATCTCTGGACTCACTGCACTGCATCCCCAGTGGTGCCAGTGCACTCTCTGGACTCACTGCACTGCATCCCCAGTGGTGCCAGTGCAGTCTCTGGAGTAACTGCACTGCATCCCCACTGGTGCCAAAGCACTCTCTGGACTCCCAGCACCGCATCCCCCGTGGTGCCAGTGCACTCTCTGGACTCACTGCACTGCATGCCCCAGTGGTGCCAGTGCACTCTCTGGACTCACTGTACTGCATACCCACTGGTGCCAGTGCACTCTGTGGACTCACTGTACTGCATCCCCAGTGGTGACAGTGCACTCTCTGGACTCACTGCAGTGCATCCCCAGTGGTGCCAGTGCACTCTCTGGACTCACTGCAGTGCATCCCCAGTGGTGCCAGTGCACTCTCTTGACTCACTGCACTGAAGCCCCAGTGTTGCCAGTGCACTCTCTGGACTCACTGCAGTGCATCCCCAGTGGTGCCAGTGCACTCTCTGAACTCACTGCACTGCATCCCCAGTGGTGCCAGTGCACTCTCTGGACTCACTGCAGGGCATCCCCAGTGGTGCCAGTGCACTGTCTGGACTCACAGCACTGCATCCCCAGTGGTGCCAGTGCACTCACTGGACTCACTGGACACATCCCCAGTGGTGCCAGTGCACTCTCTGGACTCACTGCAGTGCATCCCCAGTGGTGACAGTGCACTCTCTGGACTCACTGCAGTGCATCCCCAGTGGTGACAGTGCACTCTCTGGACTCACTGCAGTGCATCCCCAGTGGTGCCAGTGCACTCTCTGGACTCACTGCACTGCATCCCCAGTGGTGCCAGTGCAGTCTCTGGAGTAACTGCAGTGCATCCCCACTGGTGCCAAAGCACTCTCTGGACTCCCGGCACCGCATCCCCAGTGGTGCCAGTGCACTCTCTGGACTCACTAAACTGCATCCCCAGTGGTGCCAGTGCACTCTCTGGAGTCACAGCACTGCATCCCCAGTGGTGCCAGTGCACTCTCTGGACTCACTGAAGTGCATCCCCAGTGGTGCCAGTGCACTCTCTGGACTCACTGAAGTGCATTCTCAGTGGTGCTAGTGCACTCTCCGGAGTCACAGCACTGCATCCCCAGTGGTGCCAGTGCACTCTCTGGACTCACTGCACTGCATCCCCAGTGGTGACAGTGCACTCTCTGGACTCACTGCAGTGCATCCCCACTGGTGACAGTGCACTCTCTGGACTCACTGCAGTGCATCCCCAGTGGTGCCAGTGCACTCTCTGAACTCACTGCACTGCATCCCCAGTGGTGCCAGGGCAGTCTCTGGAGTAACTGCAGTGCATCCCCACTGGTGCCAAAGCACTCTCTGGACTCCCGGCACCGCATCCCCAGTGGTGCCAGTGCACTCTCTGGACTCACTGCACTGCATCCCCAGTGGTGCCAGTGCACTCTCTGGAGTCACAGCACTGCATCCCCAGTGGTGCCAGTGCACTCTCTGGACTCACTGAAGTGCATCCCCAGTGGTGCCAGTGCACTCTCTGGACTCACTGAAGTGCATTCTCAGTGGTGCCAGTGCACTCTCTGGACTCACTTCAGTGCATCCCCAGTGGTGCCAGTACACTCTCTGGACTCACTGCAGTGCATCCCCAGTGGTGCCAGTGCACTCTCTGGACTCACTGCAGTGCATCCCCAGTGGAGCCAGTGCACTCTCTGGACTCACTGCAGTGCATCCGCAGTGGTGCCATTGCACTCTCTGGACTCACTGCACTGCATCTCAAGTGGTGCCAGTGCACTCTCTACACTCACTGCACTGCATCCCCAGTGCTGCCAGTGCACTCTCTTGAGTCACTGCACTGCATCCCCTGTGGTGCAAGAGCACTCTCTGGACTCACAGCAGTGCATCACCAGTGGTGCCAGTGCACTCTCTGGACTCACTGCACTGCATCCCCAGTGGTGCCAGTGCACTCTCTGGACTCACTGCACTGCATCCCCAGTGGTGCTAGTGCACTGTGTGGACTCACTGTACTGCATCCCCAGTGGTGCCAGTGCAATCTCTGGACTCACTGCACTGCATCCCCAGTGCTGCCAGTGCACTCTCAGGACTCACTGCACTGCATCCCCAGTGGTGCCAGTGCACTCTCTGGACTCACTGCACTGCATCCCCAGTAGTGACAGTGCACTCTCTGGACTCACTGCAGTGCATCCCCAGTGGTGCCAGTGCAATCTCTGGACTCACTGCACTGCATCCCCAGTGGTGCCAGTGCACTCTCTGGACTCACTGCACTGCATCCCCGGTGGTGCCAGTGCAGTCTCTGGAGTAACTGCACTGCATCCCCACTGGTACCAAAGCACTCTCTGAACTCCCAGCACCGCATCCCCAGTGGTGCCAGTGCACTCTCTGGACTCACTGCACTGCATCCCCAGTGGTGCCAGTGCACTCTCTGGACTCACTGCACTGCATCCCCAGTGTTGCCAGTGCACTCTCTGGACTCACTGCAGTGCATCCCCAGTGGTGCCAGTGCACTCTCTGGACTCACTGCAGTGCATCCCCAGTGGTGCCAGTGCACTCTCTGGACTCACTGAAGTGCATTCTCAGTGGTGCCAGTACACTCACTGGACCCACTGCACTGCATCCCCAGTGGTGCCAGTGCACTCACTGGACTTACTGCAGTGCATCCCCACTGGTGCCAGTGCACTCTCTGGGCTCACTGCAGTGCATCCCCAGTGGTGCCAGTGCACTCTCTGGACTCACTGAAGTGCATCCCCAGTGGTGCCAGTGCACTCTCTGGACTCACTGCACTGCATCCCCAGTGCTGCCAGTGCACTCTCTGGACTCACTGCACTGCATCCCCAGTAGTGCTAGTGCACTCTGTGGACTCACTGCAGTGCATCCCCAGTGGTGCCAGTGCACTCTCTGGACTCACTGCAGTGCATCCCCAGTGGTGCCAGTGCACTCTCTGGAGTCACTGCACTGCATCCCCAGTGGTGCCAGTACACTCTCTGGACTCACTGCAGTGCATCCCCAGTGGTGCCAGTGCACTCTCTGGACTCACTGCAGTGCATCCCCAGTGGTGCCAGTGCACTCTCTGGACTCACTGCACTGCATCCCCAGTGGTGCCAGTGCAGTCTCTGGAGTAACTGCAGTGCATCCCCACTGGTGCCAAAGCACTCTCTGGACTCCCGGCACCGCATCCCCAGTGGTGCCAGTGCACTCTCTGGACTCACTGCACTGCATCCCCAGTGGTGCCAGTGCACTCTCTGGAGTCACAGCACTGCATCCCCAGTGGTGCCAGTGCACTCTCTGGACTCACTGAAGTGCATCCCCAGTGGTGCCAGTGCACTCTCTGGACTCACTGAAGTGCATTCTCAGTGGTGCCAGTGCACTCTCTGGACTCACTTCAGTGCATCCCCAGTGGTGCCAGTGCAATCTCTGGACTCACTGCAGTGCATCCCCAGTGGTGCCAGTGCACTCTCTGGAGTCACTGCAGTGCATCCCCAGTGGAGCCAGTGCACTCTCTGGACTCACTGCAGTGCATCACCAGTGGTGCCAGTGCACTCTCTGGACTCACTGCACTGCATCCCCAGTGGTGCCAGTGCACTCTCTGGACTCACTGCACTGCATCCCCAGTGGTGCTAGTGCACTGTGTGGACTCACTGTACTGCATCCCCAGTGGTGCCAGTGCAATCTCTGGACTCACTGCACTGCATCCCCAGTGGTGCCAGTGCACTCTCAGGACTCACTGCACTGCATCCCCAGTGGTGCCAGTGCACTCTCTGGACTCACTGCACTGCATCCCCAGTAGTGACAGTGCACTCTCTGGACTCACTGCAGTGCATCCCCAGTGGTGCCAGTGCACTCTCTGGACTCACTGCAGTGCATCCCCAGTGGTGCCAGTGTACTCTCTGGACTCATTGAAATGCATTCTCAGTGGTGCCAGTGCACTCTCTGGACTCACTGCAGTGCATCCCCAGTGGTGCCAGTGCACTCTCTGGACTCACTGCACTGCATCCCCAGTGGTGCCAGTGCAATCTCTGGACTCACTGCAGTGCATCCCCAGTGGTGCCACTGCACTCTCTGGACTCACTGCACTGCTTCCCCAGTGGTGCCAGTGCACTCTCTGGACTCACTGCAGTGCATCCCCACTGGTGCCAGTGCACTCTCTGGGCTCACTGCAGTACATCCCCAGTGGTGCCAGTGCACTCTCTGGACTCACTGCACTGCATCCCCAGTGGTGCCAGTTCGCTCTCTGGAGTCACAGCACTGCATCCCCAGTGGTGCCAGTGCACTCTCTGGACTCACTGCACTGCATCCCCAGTGGTGCCAGTGCACTCTCTGGACTCACTGCACTGCATCCCCGGTGGAGCCAGTGCAATCTCTGGAGTAACTGCACTGCATCCCCAGTGCTGCCAGTGCACTCTCTGGACTCACTGCACTGCATCCCCAGTAGTGCTAGTGCACTCTGTGGACTCACTGCAGTGCATCCCCAGTGGTGCCAGTGCACTCTCTGGACTCACTGCAGTGCATCCCCAGTGGTGCCAGTGCACTCTCTGGACTCACTGCAGTGCATCCCCAGTGGAGCCAGTGCACTCTCTGGACTCACTGCAGTGCATCCCCAGTGGTGCCAGTGCACTCTCTGGACTCACTGCACTGCATCCCCAGTGGTGCCAGTGCACTCTCTGGACTCACTGCACTGCATCCCCAGTGCTGCCAGTGCACTCTCTTTAGTCACTGCACTGCATCCCCTGTGGTGCAAGAGCACTCTCTGGACTCACAGCAGTGCATCACCAGTGGTGCCAGTGCACTCTCTGGACTCAATGCACTGCATCCCCAGTGGTGCCAGTGCACTCTCTGGACTCACTGCACTGCATCCCTAGTGGTGCCAGGGCACTCTCTGCAGACACTGCAGTGCATCCCCAACGGTGACAGTGCACTCTCTGGACTCACTGCAGTGCATCCCCAGTGGTGCCAGTGCACTCTCTGGACTCACTGCACTGCATCCCCAGTGCTGCCAGTGCACTCTCTGGACTCACTGCACTGCATCCCCAGTAGTGCTAGTGCACTCTGTGGACTCACTGCAGTGCATCCCCTGTGGTGCCAGTGCACTCTCTGGACTCACTGCAGTGCATCCCCAGTGGTGCCAGTGCACTCTCTGGACTCACTGCACTGCATCCCCAGTGGTGCCAGTGCACTCTCTGGACTCATTGCAGTGCATCCCCAGTGGTGCCAGTGCACTCTCTGGACTCACTGCAGTGCATCCCCAGTGGAGCCAGTGCACTCTCTGGACTCACTGCAGTGCATCCGCAGTGGTGCCATTGCACTCTCTGGACTCACTGCACTGCATCCCCAGTGGTGCCAGTGCACTCTCTTGAGTCACTGCACTGCATCCCCTGTGGTGCAAGAGCACTCTCTGGACTCACAGCAGTGCATCACCAGTGGTGCCAGTGCACTCTCTGGACTCACTGCACTGCATCCCCAGTGGTGCTAGTGCACTGTGTGGACTCACTGTACTGCATCCCCAGTGGTGCCAGTGCAATCTCTGGACTCACTGCAGTGCATCCCCAGTGGTGCCAGGGCACTCTCTGGACTCACTGAAGTGCATTCTCAGTGGTGCCAGTGCACTCTCTGGACTCACTGCACTGCATCCCCAGTAGTGACAGTGCACTCTCTGGACTCACTGCAGTGCATCCCCAGTGGTGCCAGTGCACTCTCTGGACTCACTGCACTGCTTCCCCAGTGGTGCCAGTGCACTCTTTCGAGTCACTGCAGTGCATCCCCAGTGGTGCCAGTGCACTCTCTGGACTCACTGGAGTGCATCACCTGTGGTGCCAGTGCACTCTCTGGACTCACTGCAGTGCATCCCCAGTGCTGCCAGTGCACTCTCTGGACTCACTGCACTGCATCACCTGTGGTGCCAGTGCACTCTCTGGACTCACTGCACCGCATCCGCAGTGGTGCCAGTGCACTCTCTAGAGTCACTGCGCTGCATCCCCAGTTGTGCCAGTGCGCTCTCTGGAGTGACTGCACTGCATCCCCAGCGGTGCCAGTGCACTCTCTGGACTCGCGTCACTGCATCCCCAGTGGTGCCAGTGCACTCTCTGGACTCGCGTCACTGCATCCCCAGTGGTGCCAGTGCACTCTCTGGACTCACTGAAGTGCATCCCCAGTGGTGCTAGTGCACTCTGGACTCACTGCAGTGCATCCCCAGTGGTGCCAGTGCACTCCCTGGACTCACTGCAGTGCATTCCCGGTGGTGCCAGTGCACTCTCTGGACTCACTGCAGTGCATCCCCAGTGGTGCTAGTGCACTCTGGACTCACTGCAGTGCATCCCCAGTGGTGCCAGTGCACTCTCTGGACTCACTGCACTGCATACCCAGTGGTGCCAGTGCACTCTCTGGACTCACTGTACTGCATCCCCAGTGGTGCCAGTGCACTCTCTGGACTCACCGCACTGCACCCTGAGTGGTGCCAGTGCACTCTCTAGAGTCACTGCGCTGCATCCCCAGTGGTGCCAGTGCACTCTCTGGACTCACTGTACTGCATCCCCAGTGGTGCCAAAGCACTCTCTGGACTCCCGCCACCGCATCCCCAGTGGTTCCAGTGCACTCTCTGGACTCACTGCACTGCATCCCCTGTGGTGCCAGTGCACTCTCTGGACTCACTGCACCGCATCCCCAGTGGTGCCAGTGCACTCTCTGGAGTGACTGCAGTGCATCCCCAGTGGTGCCAGTGCACTCTCTGGACTCGCGTCAATGCATCCCCAGAGGAGCTAATGCACTCTGGACTCACTGCACTGCATCCCGAGTGGTGCCAGTGCACTCTCTGGACTCACTGCAGTGCATCCCTAGTGGTGCCAGTGCACTCTCTGGACTCACTGCACTGCATCCCCTGTGCTGCCAGGGCTCTCTCTGAACTCACTGCACTGCATCCACAGTGGTGCCAGTGCACTCTCTGGACGCACTGCAGTGCATCACCAGTGGTGCCAGTGCACTCTCTGGTCTCACTGCACTGCATCCCTAGTGGTGCCAGGGCACTCTCTGCAGACACTGCAGTGCATCCCCAACGGTGACAGTGCACTCTCTGGACTCACTGCACTGCATCCCCAGTGGTGCCACTGCACTCTCTGGACTCACTGCAGTGCATCCCCAGTGGTGCCAGTGCACACTCTGGACTCACTGCAGTGCATCCCCAGTGGTGGCAGTGCACTCTCTGGACTCACTGCACTGCATACCCAGTGGTGCCAGTGCACTCTCTGGACTCACTGCACTACTCCAGCCGCGGCAGTCGCTCCAGCCGCGGTAGCCCTCCAGCCTCGGCAGCCGCGGCAGCCGCGGCAGCCGCTCCAGCCGCGGTAGCCGCTCCGTCCGCGGCATACGCGGCAGACTCTCCAACCGCGGCAGCCGCACCAGCCGCGAAAGCCGCGGCAGCCGCTCCAAACGCGGCAGGCGCTCCAACCGCGGCAACCGCTCCAGCCGTGGCAGCCGCTCCACTCGGTAGCGGCTGGAGCGGCTGCCGCGGCTGGAGCGGCTGCCGCGGCTGGAGGGGCTAACGCGGCTGGAGAGGCTGACGCGGTTGAAGCGTCTAGAGCGTCTGCCGCGGCTGGAGGGGCTACCGCGGCTGGAGCGGTTGACGCGGCTGGAGCGGAAACCGAGGCTGGAGCGCCACTCTCTGGACTCACTGCACTGCATCCCCAGTGGCGCTAGTGCACTCTCTGGACTCACTGCAGTGCATCCCCAGTGGTGCCAGTGCACTCTCTGGACACACTGAAGTGCATTTTCAGTGGTGCCAGTGCACTCTCTGGACTCACTGCACTGCATCCCCAGTGCTGCCAGTGCACTCTCTGGACTCACTGCACTGCATCCCCAGTGGTGCCAGTGCACTCTCTGGACTCACTGCACTGCATCCCCAGTCCTGCCAGTGCACTCTCTTGACTCACTGCACTGCATCCCCAGCGGTGCCAGTGCACTCTCTGGACTCACTGAAGTGCATCCCCAGTGGAGCCAGTGCACTCTCTGGACTCACTGCACTGCATCCCCAGTGGTGCCAGTGCACTCTCTGGACTCACTGCAGTGCATCCCAAGTGGTGCCAATGCACTCTCTGGACTCACTGCAGTGCATCCCCAGTGGTGCCAGTACACTCACTGGACTCACTGCACTGCATCCCCAGTGGTGCCAGTGCAGTCTCTGCACTCACTGAAGTGCATCTCCAGTGGTGCCAGAGCACTCTCTGGACTCACTGCACTGCATCCCCACTGGTGCCAGTGCACTCTCTGGACTCACTGCACTGCATCCCCAGTGGTGCCAGTGCACTCTCTGGACTCACTGCACTGCATCTCCAATGGTGCCAGTGCACTCTCTGGACTCACTGCACTGCATCCCCAGTGGTGCCAATGCACTCTCTGGACTCACTGCTGTGCATCCCCAGTGGTGCCAGTACACTCACTGGACTGACTGAAGTGCATTCCCAGTGGTGACATTGAAGTCTTTGGACTCACTGCACTCCATCCCCACTGGTGCCTTTGCACTCCCTGGACTCACTGCACTGCTCCAGCCGCGGCAGCCGCTCCAGCCGCGGTAGCCCTCCAGCCGTGGCAGCCGCTCCACTCGGTAGCGGCTGGAGCGGCTGCCGCGGCTGGAGCGGCTGGAGCGGCTGCCGCGGCTGGAGCGGCTGCCGCGGATGGAGAGGCTGGCGCGGCTGGAGGGGCTGGAGCGGCTGCCGCGGCTGGAGCGGCTGGAGCGGCTGCCGCGGCTGGAGCGTCTGCCGCGGCTGGAGGGGCTACCGCGGGGTTGACTCGGCTGGAGCGGATGCCGAGGCTGGAACGGCACTCTCTGGACTCACTGAAATGCATTCTCAGTGGTGCCAGTGCACTCTCTGGACTCACTGCTCTGCATCCCCAGTGGTGCTAGTGCACTCTCTGGACTCACTGCAGTGCATCCCCAGTGGTGCCATTGCACTCTCTGGACTCACTGCACCGCATTCCCACTGGTGCCAGTGCGCTCTCTGGACTCACTGCACTGCATCCCCAGTGGTGCCAGTGCGCTCTCAGGACTCACTGCAGGGCATCCCCAGTGGTGCCAGTGCACTCTCTGGACTCACTGCACTGCATCCCCAGTCCTGCCAGTGCACTCTCTTGACTCACTGCAGTGCATCCCCAGTGGTGCCAGTACACTCACTGGACTGACTGAAGTGCATCCCCAGTGGTGTCAGTGCACTCACTGGAGTCACTGCACTGCATCCCCAGTGGTGCAAGTGCACTCCCTGGACTCACTGCACTGCATTCCCAGTGGTGACAGTGAAGTCTTTGGACTCACTGCACTCCATCCCCACTGGTGCCTTTGCACTCCCTGGACTCACTGCACTGCTCCAGCCGCGGCAGCCGCTCCAGCCGTGGTAGCCCTCCAGCCGTGGCAGCCGCTCCACTCGGTAGCGGCTGGAGCGGCTGCCGCGGTTGGAGCGGCTGGAGCGGCTGCCGCGGCTGGAGCGGCTGCCGCGGATGGAGAGGCTGGCGAGGCTGGAGGGGCTGGAGCGGCTGCCGCGGCTGGAGCGGCTGGAGCGGCTGCCGCGGCTGGAGCGTCTGCCGCGGCTGGAGGGCCTACCGCGGGGTTGACTCGGCTGGAGCGGATACCGAGGCTGGAACGGCACTCTCTGGACTCACTGAAATGCATTCTCAGTGGTGCCAGTGCACTCTCTGGACTCACTGCTCTGCATCCCCAGTGGTGCTAGTGCACTCTGGACTCACTGCAGTGCATCCCCAGTGGTGCCAGTGCACTCTCTGGACTCACTGCACCGCATTCCCACTGGTGTCAGTGCACTCTGTGGACTCACTGCACTGCATCCCCAGTGGTGTCAGTGCACTCTCTGGACTCCCGGCACCGTATCCCCAGTGGTGCCAGTGCATTCGCTGGACTCACGGCACTGCATCCACAGTGGTGCCAGTGCACTCTCTGGACTCACTGAAGTGCATTCTCAGTGGTGCCAGTGCACTCTCTGGACTCACTGCACTGCATCCCCAGTGGTGCCAGTGCACTCTCTGGACTCACTGCAGTGCATCCCAAGTGGTGCCAATGCACTCTCTGGACTCACTGCAGTGCATCCCCAGTGGTGCCAGTACACTCACTGGACTCACTGCACTGCATCCCCAGTGGTGCCAGTGCAGTCTCTGCACTCACTGAAGTGCATCTCCAGTGGTGCCAGAGCACTCTCTGGACTCACTGCAGTGCATCCCAGTGGTGCCAGTGCACTCTCTGGACACTCTGCACTGCATCCCCACTGGTGCCAGTGCACTCTCTGGACTCACTGCACTGCATCCCCAGTGGTGCCAGTGCACTCTCTGGACTCACTGCACTGCATCTCCAATGGTGCCAGTGCACTCTCTGGACTCACTGCACTGCATCCCCAGTGGTGCCAATGCACTCTCTGGACTCACTGCTGTGCATCCCCAGTGGTGCCAGTACACTCACTGGACTGACTGAAGTGCATTCCCAGTGGTGACATTGAAGTCTTTGGACTCACTGCACTCCATCCCCACTGGTGCCTTTGCACTCCCTGGACTCACTGCACTGCTCCAGCCGCGGCAGCCGCTCCAGCCGCGGTAGCCCTCCAGCCGTGGCAGCCGCTCCACTCGGTAGCGGCTGGAGCGGCTGCCGCGGCTGGAGCGGCTGGAGCGGCTGCCGCGGCTGGAGCGGCTGCCGCGGATGGAGAGGCTGGCGCGGCTGGAGGGGCTGGAGCGGCTGCCGCGGCTGGAGCGGCTGGAGCGGCTGCCGCGGCTGGAGCGTCTGCCGCGGCTGGAGGGGCTACCGCGGGGTTGACTCGGCTGGAGCGGATGCCGAGGCTGGAACGGCACTCTCTGGACTCACTGAAATGCATTCTCAGTGGTGCCAGTGCACTCTCTGGACTCACTGCTCTGCATCCCCAGTGGTGCTAGTGCACTCTCTGGACTCACTGCAGTGCATCCCCAGTGGTGCCATTGCACTCTCTGGACTCACTGCACCGCATTCCCACTGGTGCCAGTGCGCTCTCTGGACTCACTGCACTGCATCCCCAGTGGTGCCAGTGCGCTCTCAGGACTCACTGCAGGGCATCCCCAGTGGTGCCAGTGCACTCTCTGGACTCACTGCACTGCATCCCCAGTCCTGCCAGTGCACTCTCTTGACTCACTGCAGTGCATCCCCAGTGGTGCCAGTACACTCACTGGACTGACTGAAGTGCATCCCCAGTGGTGTCAGTGCACTCACTGGAGTCACTGCACTGCATCCCCAGTGGTGCAAGTGCACTCCCTGGACTCACTGCACTGCATTCCCAGTGGTGACAGTGAAGTCTTTGGACTCACTGCACTCCATCCCCACTGGTGCCTTTGCACTCCCTGGACTCACTGCACTGCTCCAGCCGCGGCAGCCGCTCCAGCCGCGGTAGCCCTCCAGCCGTGGCAGCCGCTCCACTCGGTAGCGGCTGGAGCGGCTGCCGCGGTTGGAGCGGCTGGAGCGGCTGCCGCGGCTGGAGCGGCTGCCGCGGATGGAGAGGCTGGCGAGGCTGGAGGGGCTGGAGCGGCTGCCGCGGCTGGAGCGGCTGGAGCGGCTGCCGCGGCTGGAGCGTCTGCCGCGGCTGGAGGGCCTACCGCGGGGTTGACTCGGCTGGAGCGGATACCGAGGCTGGAACGGCACTCTCTGGACTCACTGAAATGCATTCTCAGTGGTGCCAGTGCACTCTCTGGACTCACTGCTCTGCATCCCCAGTGGTGCTAGTGCACTCTGGACTCACTGCAGTGCATCCCCAGTGGTGCCAGTGCACTCTCTGGACTCACTGCACCGCATTCCCACTGGTGTCAGTGCACTCTGTGGACTCACTGCACTGCATCCCCAGTGGTGTCAGTGCACTCTCTGGACTCCCGGCACCGTATCCCCAGTGGTGCCAGTGCATTCGCTGGACTCACGGCACTGCATCCACAGTGGTGCCAGTGCACTCTCTGGACTCACTGAAGTGCATTCTCAGTGGAGCCAGTGCACTCTCTGGACTCACTGCACTGCATCCCCACTGGTGCCAGTGCACTCTCTGGACTCACTGCAGTGCATCCCAAGTGGTGCCAATGCACTCTCTGGACTCACTGCAGTGCATCCCCAGTGGTGCCAGTACACTCACTGGACTCACTGCACTGCATCCCCAGTGGTGCCAGTGCAGTCTCTGCACTCACTGAAGTGCATCTCCAGTGGTGCCAGAGCACTCTCTGGACTCACTGCAGTGCATCCCAGTGGTGCCAGTGCACTCTCTGGACACTCTGCACTGCATCCCCACTGGTGCCAGTGCACTCTCTGGACTCACTGCACTGCATCCCCAGTGGTGCCAGTGCACTCTCTGGACTCACTGCACTGCATCTCCAATGGTGCCAGTGCACTCTCTGGACTCACTGCACTGCATCCCCAGTGGTGCCAATGCACTCTCTGGACTCACTGCTGTGCATCCCCAGTGGTGCCAGTACACTCACTGGACTGACTGAAGTGCATTCCCAGTGGTGACATTGAAGTCTTTGGACTCACTGCACTCCATCCCCACTGGTGCCTTTGCACTCCCTGGACTCACTGCACTGCTCCAGCCGCGGCAGCCGCTCCAGCCGCGGTAGCCCTCCAGCCGTGGCAGCCGCTCCACTCGGTAGCGGCTGGAGCGGCTGCCGCGGCTGGAGCGGCTGCCGCGGCTGGAGCGGCTGCCGCGGATGGAGAGGCTGGCGCGGCTGGAGGGGCTGGAGCGGCTGCCGCGGCTGGAGCGGCTGGAGCGGCTGCCGCGGCTGGAGCGTCTGCCGCGGCTGGAGGGGCTACCGCGGGGTTGACTCGGCTGGAGCGGATGCCGAGGCTGGAACGGCACTCTCTGGACTCACTGAAATGCATTCTCAGTGGTGCCAGTGCACTCTCTGGACTCACTGCTCTGCATCCCCAGTGGTGCTAGTGCACTCTCTGGACTCACTGCAGTGCATCCCCAGTGGTGCCATTGCACTCTCTGGACTCACTGCACCGCATTCCCACTGGTGCCAGTGCGCTCTCTGGACTCACTGCACTGCATCCCCAGTGGTGCCAGTGCGCTCTCAGGACTCACTGCAGGGCATCCCCAGTGGTGCCAGTGCACTCTCTGGACTCACTGCACTGCATCCCCAGTCCTGCCAGTGCACTCTCTTGACTCACTGCAGTGCATCCCCAGTGGTGCCAGTACACTCACTGGACTGACTGAAGTGCATCCCCAGTGGTGTCAGTGCACTCACTGGAGTCACTGCACTGCATCCCCAGTGGTGCAAGTGCACTCCCTGGACTCACTGCACTGCATTCCCAGTGGTGACAGTGAAGTCTTTGGACTCACTGCACTCCATCCCCACTGGTGCCTTTGCACTCCCTGGACTCACTGCACTGCTCCAGCCGCGGCAGCCGCTCCAGCCGCGGTAGCCCTCCAGCCGTGGCAGCCGCTCCACTCGGTAGCGGCTGGAGCGGCTGCCGCGGTTGGAGCGGCTGGAGCGGCTGCCGCGGCTGGAGCGGCTGCCGCGGATGGAGAGGCTGGCGAGGCTGGAGGGGCTGGAGCGGCTGCCGCGGCTGGAGCGGCTGGAGCGGCTGCCGCGGCTGGAGCGTCTGCCGCGGCTGGAGGGCCTACCGCGGGGTTGACTCGGCTGGAGCGGATACCGAGGCTGGAACGGCACTCTCTGGACTCACTGAAATGCATTCTCAGTGGTGCCAGTGCACTCTCTGGACTCACTGCTCTGCATCCCCAGTGGTGCTAGTGCACTCTGGACTCACTGCAGTGCATCCCCAGTGGTGCCAGTGCACTCTCTGGACTCACTGCACCGCATTCCCACTGGTGTCAGTGCACTCTGTGGACTCACTGCACTGCATCCCCAGTGGTGTCAGTGCACTCTCTGGACTCCCGGCACCGTATCCCCAGTGGTGCCAGTGCATTCGCTGGACTCACGGCACTGCATCCACAGTGGTGCCAGTGCACTCTCTGGACTCACTGAAGTGCATTCTCAGTGGAGCCAGTGCACTCTCTGGACTCACTGCACTGCATCCCCAGTGGTGCCAGTGCACTCTCTGGACTCACTGCAGTGCATCCCCAGTGGTGCCAGTACACTCACTGGACTCACTGCACTGCATCCCCAGTGGTGCCAGTGCAGTCTCTGCACTCACTGAAGTGCATCTCCAGTGGTGCCAGAGCACTCTCTGGACTCACTGCAGTGCATCCCAGTGGTGCCAGTGCACTCTCTGGACACTCTGCACTGCATCCCCACTGGTGCCAGTGCACTCTCTGGACTCACTGCACTGCATCCCCAGTGGTGCCAGTGCACTCTCTGGACTCACTGCACTGCATCTCCAATGGTGCCAGTGCACTCTCTGGACTCACTGCACTGCATCCCCAGTGGTGCCAATGCACTCTCTGGACTCACTGCTGTGCATCCCCAGTGGTGCCAGTACACTCACTGGACTGACTGAAGTGCATTCCCAGTGGTGACATTGAAGTCTTTGGACTCACTGCACTCCATCCCCACTGGTGCCTTTGCACTCCCTGGACTCACTGCACTGCTCCAGCCGCGGCAGCCGCTCCAGCCGCGGTAGCCCTCCAGCCGTGGCAGCCGCTCCACTCGGTAGCGGCTGGAGCGGCTGCCGCGGCTGGAGCGGCTGGAGCGGCTGCCGCGGCTGGAGCGGCTGCCGCGGATGGAGAGGCTGGCGCGGCTGGAGGGGCTGGAGCGGCTGCCGCGGCTGGAGCGGCTGGAGCGGCTGCCGCGGCTGGAGCGTCTGCCGCGGCTGGAGGGGCTACCGCGGGGTTGACTCGGCTGGAGCGGATGCCGAGGCTGGAACGGCACTCTCTGGACTCACTGAAATGCATTCTCAGTGGTGCCAGTGCACTCTCTGGACTCACTGCTCTGCATCCCCAGTGGTGCTAGTGCACTCTCTGGACTCACTGCAGTGCATCCCCAGTGGTGCCATTGCACTCTCTGGACTCACTGCACCGCATTCCCACTGGTGCCAGTGCGCTCTCTGGACTCACTGCACTGCATCCCCAGTGGTGCCAGTGCGCTCTCAGGACTCACTGCAGGGCATCCCCAGTGGTGCCAGTGCACTCTCTGGACTCACTGCACTGCATCCCCAGTCCTGCCAGTGCACTCTCTTGACTCACTGCAGTGCATCCCCAGTGGTGCCAGTACACTCACTGGACTGACTGAAGTGCATCCCCAGTGGTGTCAGTGCACTCACTGGAGTCACTGCACTGCATCCCCAGTGGTGCAAGTGCACTCCCTGGACTCACTGCACTGCATTCCCAGTGGTGACAGTGAAGTCTTTGGACTCACTGCACTCCATCCCCACTGGTGCCTTTGCACTCCCTGGACTCACTGCACTGCTCCAGCCGCGGCAGCCGCTCCAGCCGCGGTAGCCCTCCAGCCGTGGCAGCCGCTCCACTCGGTAGCGGCTGGAGCGGCTGCCGCGGTTGGAGCGGCTGGAGCGGCTGCCGCGGCTGGAGCGGCTGCCGCGGATGGAGAGGCTGGCGAGGCTGGAGGGGCTGGAGCGGCTGCCGCGGCTGGAGCGGCTGGAGCGGCTGCCGCGGCTGGAGCGTCTGCCGCGGCTGGAGGGCCTACCGCGGGGTTGACTCGGCTGGAGCGGATACCGAGGCTGGAACGGCACTCTCTGGACTCACTGAAATGCATTCTCAGTGGTGCCAGTGCACTCTCTGGACTCACTGCTCTGCATCCCCAGTGGTGCTAGTGCACTCTGGACTCACTGCAGTGCATCCCCAGTGGTGCCAGTGCACTCTCTGGACTCACTGCACCGCATTCCCACTGGTGTCAGTGCACTCTGTGGACTCACTGCACTGCATCCCCAGTGGTGTCAGTGCACTCTCTGGACTCCCGGCACCGTATCCCCAGTGGTGCCAGTGCATTCGCTGGACTCACGGCACTGCATCCACAGTGGTGCCAGTGCACTCTCTGGACTCACTGAAGTGCATTCTCAGTGGAGCCAGTGCACTCTCTGGACTCACTGCACTGCATCCCCACTGGTGCCAGTGCACTCTCTGGACTCACTGCAGTGCATCCCAAGTGGTGCCAATGCACTCTCTGGACTCACTGCAGTGCATCCCCAGTGGTGCCAGTACACTCACTGGACTCACTGCACTGCATCCCCAGTGGTGCCAGTGCAGTCTCTGCACTCACTGAAGTGCATCTCCAGTGGTGCCAGAGCACTCTCTGGACTCACTGCAGTGCATCCCAGTGGTGCCAGTGCACTCTCTGGACACTCTGCACTGCATCCCCACTGGTGCCAGTGCACTCTCTGGACTCACTGCACTGCATCCCCAGTGGTGCCAGTGCACTCTCTGGACTCACTGCACTGCATCTCCAATGGTGCCAGTGCACTCTCTGGACTCACTGCACTGCATCCCCAGTGGTGCCAATGCACTCTCTGGACTCACTGCTGTGCATCCCCAGTGGTGCCAGTACACTCACTGGACTGACTGAAGTGCATTCCCAGTGGTGACATTGAAGTCTTTGGACTCACTGCACTCCATCCCCACTGGTGCCTTTGCACTCCCTGGACTCACTGCACTGCTCCAGCCGCGGCAGCCGCTCCAGCCGCGGTAGCCCTCCAGCCGTGGCAGCCGCTCCACTCGGTAGCGGCTGGAGCGGCTGCCGCGGCTGGAGCGGCTGCCGCGGCTGGAGCGGCTGCCGCGGATGGAGAGGCTGGCGCGGCTGGAGGGGCTGGAGCGGCTGCCGCGGCTGGAGCGGCTGGAGCGGCTGCCGCGGCTGGAGCGTCTGCCGCGGCTGGAGGGGCTACCGCGGGGTTGACTCGGCTGGAGCGGATGCCGAGGCTGGAACGGCACTCTCTGGACTCACTGAAATGCATTCTCAGTGGTGCCAGTGCACTCTCTGGACTCACTGCTCTGCATCCCCAGTGGTGCTAGTGCACTCTCTGGACTCACTGCAGTGCATCCCCAGTGGTGCCATTGCACTCTCTGGACTCACTGCACCGCATTCCCACTGGTGCCAGTGCGCTCTCTGGACTCACTGCACTGCATCCCCAGTGGTGCCAGTGCGCTCTCAGGACTCACTGCAGGGCATCCCCAGTGGTGCCAGTGCACTCTCTGGACTCACTGCACTGCATCCCCAGTCCTGCCAGTGCACTCTCTTGACTCACTGCAGTGCATCCCCAGTGGTGCCAGTACACTCACTGGACTGACTGAAGTGCATCCCCAGTGGTGTCAGTGCACTCACTGGAGTCACTGCACTGCATCCCCAGTGGTGCAAGTGCACTCCCTGGACTCACTGCACTGCATTCCCAGTGGTGACAGTGAAGTCTTTGGACTCACTGCACTCCATCCCCACTGGTGCCTTTGCACTCCCTGGACTCACTGCACTGCTCCAGCCGCGGCAGCCGCTCCAGCCGCGGTAGCCCTCCAGCCGTGGCAGCCGCTCCACTCGGTAGCGGCTGGAGCGGCTGCCGCGGTTGGAGCGGCTGGAGCGGCTGCCGCGGCTGGAGCGGCTGCCGCGGATGGAGAGGCTGGCGAGGCTGGAGGGGCTGGAGCGGCTGCCGCGGCTGGAGCGGCTGGAGCGGCTGCCGCGGCTGGAGCGTCTGCCGCGGCTGGAGGGCCCACCGCGGGGTTGACTCGGCTGGAGCGGATACCGAGGCTGGAACGGCACTCTCTGGACTCACTGAAATGCATTCTCAGTGGTGCCAGTGCACTCTCTGGACTCACTGCTCTGCATCCCCAGTGGTGCTAGTGCACTCTGGACTCACTGCAGTGCATCCCCAGTGGTGCCAGTGCACTCTCTGGACTCACTGCACCGCATTCCCACTGGTGTCAGTGCACTCTGTGGACTCACTGCACTGCATCCCCAGTGGTGTCAGTGCACTCTCTGGACTCCCGGCACCGTATCCCCAGTGGTGCCAGTGCATTCGCTGGACTCACGGCACTGCATCCACAGTGGTGCCAGTTCGCTCTCTGGACTCACTGAAGTGCATTCTCAGTGGAGCCAGTGCACTCTCTGGACTCACTGCACTGCATCCCCAGTGGTGCCAGTGCACTCTCTGGACTCACTGCAGTGCATCCCAAGTGGTGCCAATGCACTCTCTGGACTCACTGCAGTGCATCCCCAGTGGTGCCAGTACACTCACTGGACTCACTGCACTGCATCCCCAGTGGTGCCAGTGCAGTCTCTGCACTCACTGAAGTGCATCTCCAGTGGTGCCAGAGCACTCTCTGGACTCACTGCAGTGCATCCCAGTGGTGCCAGTGCACTCTCTGGACACTCTGCACTGCATCCCCACTGGTGCCAGTGCACTCTCTGGACTCACTGCACTGCATCCCCAGTGGTGCCAGTGCACTCTCTGGACTCACTGCACTGCATCTCCAATGGTGCCAGTGCACTCTCTGGACTCACTGCACTGCATCCCCAGTGGTGCCAATGCACTCTCTGGACTCACTGCTGTGCATCCCCAGTGGTGCCAGTACACTCACTGGACTGACTGAAGTGCATTCCCAGTGGTGACATTGAAGTCTTTGGACTCACTGCACTCCATCCCCACTGGTGCCTTTGCACTCCCTGGACTCACTGCACTGCTCCAGCCGCGGCAGCCGCTCCAGCCGCGGTAGCCCTCCAGCCGTGGCAGCCGCTCCACTCGGTAGCGGCTGGAGCGGCTGCCGCGGCTGGAGCGGCTGGAGCGGCTGCCGCGGATGGAGCGGCTGCCGCGGATGGAGAGGCTGGCGCGGCTGGAGGGGCTGGAGCGGCTGCCGCGGCTGGAGCGGCTGGAGCGGCTGCCGCGGCTGGAGCGTCTGCCGCGGCTGGAGGGGCTACCGCGGGGTTGACTCGGCTGGAGCGGATGCCGAGGCTGGAACGGCACTCTCTGGACTCACTGAAATGCATTCTCAGTGGTGCCAGTGCACTCTCTGGACTCACTGCTCTGCATCCCCAGTGGTGCTAGTGCACTCTCTGGACTCACTGCAGTGCATCCCCAGTGGTGCCATTGCACTCTCTGGACTCACTGCACCGCATTCCCACTGGTGCCAGTGCGCTCTCTGGACTCACTGCACTGCATCCCCAGTGGTGCCAGTGCGCTCTCAGGACTCACTGCAGGGCATCCCCAGTGGTGCCAGTGCACTCTCTGGACTCACTGCACTGCATCCCCAGTCCTGCCAGTGCACTCTCTTGACTCACTGCAGTGCATCCCCAGTGGTGCCAGTACACTCACTGGACTGACTGAAGTGCATCCCCAGTGGTGTCAGTGCACTCACTGGAGTCACTGCACTGCATCCCCAGTGGTGCAAGTGCACTCCCTGGACTCACTGCACTGCATTCCCAGTGGTGACAGTGAAGTCTTTGGACTCACTGCACTCCATCCCCACTGGTGCCTTTGCACTCCCTGGACTCACTGCACTGCTCCAGCCGCGGCAGCCGCTCCAGCCGCGGTAGCCCTCCAGCCGTGGCAGCCGCTCCACTCGGTAGCGGCTGGAGCGGCTGCCGCGGTTGGAGCGGCTGGAGCGGCTGCCGCGGCTGGAGCGGCTGCCGCGGATGGAGAGGCTGGCGAGGCTGGAGGGGCTGGAGCGGCTGCCGCGGCTGGAGCGGCTGGAGCGGCTGCCGCGGCTGGAGCGTCTGCCGCGGCTGGAGGGCCTACCGCGGGGTTGACTCGGCTGGAGCGGATACCGAGGCTGGAACGGCACTCTCTGGACTCACTGAAATGCATTCTCAGTGGTGCCAGTGCACTCTCTGGACTCACTGCTCTGCATCCCCAGTGGTGCTAGTGCACTCTGGACTCACTGCAGTGCATCCCCAGTGGTGCCAGTGCACTCTCTGGACTCACTGCACCGCATTCCCACTGGTGTCAGTGCACTCTGTGGACTCACTGCACTGCATCCCCAGTGGTGTCAGTGCACTCTCTGGACTCCCGGCACCGTATCCCCAGTGGTGCCAGTGCATTCGCTGGACTCACGGCACTGCATCCACAGTGGTGCCAGTGCACTCTCTGGACTCACTGAAGTGCATTCTCAGTGGAGCCAGTGCACTCTCTGGACTCACTGCACTGCATCCCCAGTGGTGCCAGTGCACTCTCTGGACTCACTGCAGTGCATCCCAAGTGGTGCCAATGCACTCTCTGGACTCACTGCAGTGCATCCCCAGTGGTGCCAGTACACTCACTGGACTCACTGCACTGCATCCCCAGTGGTGCCAGTGCAGTCTCTGCACTCACTGAAGTGCATCTCCAGTGGTGCCAGAGCACTCTCTGGACTCACTGCAGTGCATCACCTGTGGTGCCAGTGCACTCTCTGGACACTCTGCACTGCATCCCCACTGGTGCCAGTGCACTCTCTGGACTCACTGCACTGCATCCCCAGTGGTGCCAGTGCACTCTCTGGACTCACTGCACTGCATCTCCAATGGTGCCAGTGCACTCTCTGGACTCACTGCACTGCATCCCCAGTGGTGCCAATGCACTCTCTGGACTCACTGCTGTGCATCCCCAGTGGTGCCAGTACACTCACTGGACTGACTGAAGTGCATTCCCAGTGGTGACATTGAAGTCTTTGGACTCACTGCACTCCATCCCCACTGGTGCCTTTGCACTCCCTGGACTCACTGCACTGCTCCAGCCGCGGCAGCCGCTCCAGCCGCGGTAGCCCTCCAGCCGTGGCAGCCGCTCCACTCGGTAGCGGCTGGAGCGGCTGCCGCGGCTGGAGCGGCTGCCGCGGCTGGAGCGGCTGCCGCGGATGGAGAGGCTGGCGCGGCTGGAGGGGCTGGAGCGGCTGCCGCGGCTGGAGCGGCTGCCGCGGCTGGAGCGTCTGCCGCGGCTGGAGGGGCTACCGCGGGGTTGACTCGGCTGGAGCGGATGCCGAGGCTGGAACGGCACTCTCTGGACTCACTGAAATGCATTCTCAGTGGTGCCAGTGCACTCTCTGGACTCACTGCTCTGCATCCCCAGTGGTGCTAGTGCACTCTCTGGACTCACTGCAGTGCATCCCCAGTGGTGCCATTGCACTCTCTGGACTCACTGCACCGCATTCCCACTGGTGCCAGTGCGCTCTCTGGACTCACTGCACTGCATCCCCAGTGGTGCCAGTGCGCTCTCAGGACTCACTGCAGGGCATCCCCAGTGGTGCCAGTGCACTCTCTGGACTCACTGCACTGCATCCCCAGTCCTGCCAGTGCACTCTCTTGACTCACTGCAGTGCATCCCCAGTGGTGCCAGTACACTCACTGGACTGACTGAAGTGCATCCCCAGTGGTGTCAGTGCACTCACTGGAGTCACTGCACTGCATCCCCAGTGGTGCAAGTGCACTCCCTGGACTCACTGCACTGCATTCCCAGTGGTGACAGTGAAGTCTTTGGACTCACTGCACTCCATCCCCACTGGTGCCTTTGCACTCCCTGGACTCACTGCACTGCTCCAGCCGCGGCAGCCGCTCCAGCCGCGGTAGCCCTCCAGCCGTGGCAGCCGCTCCACTCGGTAGCGGCTGGAGCGGCTGCCGCGGTTGGAGCGGCTGGAGCGGCTGCCGCGGCTGGAGCGGCTGCCGCGGATGGAGAGGCTGGCGAGGCTGGAGGGGCTGGAGCGGCTGCCGCGGCTGGAGCGGCTGGAGCGGCTGCCGCGGCTGGAGCGTCTGCCGCGGCTGGAGGGCCTACCGCGGGGTTGACTCGGCTGGAGCGGATACCGAGGCTGGAACGGCACTCTCTGGACTCACTGAAATGCATTCTCAGTGGTGCCAGTGCACTCTCTGGACTCACTGCTCTGCATCCCCAGTGGTGCTAGTGCACTCTGGACTCACTGCAGTGCATCCCCAGTGGTGCCAGTGCACTCTCTGGACTCACTGCACCGCATTCCCACTGGTGTCAGTGCACTCTGTGGACTCACTGCACTGCATCCCCAGTGGTGTCAGTGCACTCTCTGGACTCCCGGCACCGTATCCCCAGTGGTGCCAGTGCATTCGCTGGACTCACGGCACTGCATCCACAGTGGTGCCAGTGCACTCTCTGGACTCACTGAAGTGCATTCTCAGTGGAGCCAGTGCACTCTCTGGACTCACTGCACTGCATCCCCAGTGGTGCCAGTGCACTCTCTGGACTCACTGCAGTGCATCCCCAGTGGTGCCAGTACACTCACTGGACTCACTGCACTGCATCCCCAGTGGTGCCAGTGCAGTCTCTGCACTCACTGAAGTGCATCTCCAGTGGTGCCAGAGCACTCTCTGGACTCACTGCAGTGCATCCCAGTGGTGCCAGTGCACTCTCTGGACACTCTGCACTGCATCCCCACTGGTGCCAGTGCACTCTCTGGACTCACTGCACTGCATCTCCAATGGTGCCAGTGCACTCTCTGGACTCACTGCACTGCATCCCCAGTGGTGCCAATGCACTCTCTGGACTCACTGCTGTGCATCCCCAGTGGTGCCAGTACACTCACTGGACTGACTGAAGTGCATTCCCAGTGGTGACATTGAAGTCTTTGGACTCACTGCACTCCATCCCCACTGGTGCCTTTGCACTCCCTGGACTCACTGCACTGCTCCAGCCGCGGCAGCCGCTCCAGCCGCGGTAGCCCTCCAGCCGTGGCAGCCGCTCCACTCGGTAGCGGCTGGAGCGGCTGCCGCGGCTGGAGCGGCTGGAGCGGCTGCCGCGGCTGGAGCGGCTGCCGCGGATGGAGAGGCTGGCGCGGCTGGAGGGGCTGGAGCGGCTGCCGCGGCTGGAGCGGCTGGAGCGGCTGCCGCGGCTGGAGCGTCTGCCGCGGCTGGAGGGGCTACCGCGGGGTTGACTCGGCTGGAGCGGATGCCGAGGCTGGAACGGCACTCTCTGGACTCACTGAAATGCATTCTCAGTGGTGCCAGTGCACTCTCTGGACTCACTGCTCTGCATCCCCAGTGGTGCTAGTGCACTCTCTGGACTCACTGCAGTGCATCCCCAGTGGTGCCATTGCACTCTCTGGACTCACTGCACCGCATTCCCACTGGTGCCAGTGCGCTCTCTGGACTCACTGCACTGCATCCCCAGTGGTGCCAGTGCGCTCTCAGGACTCACTGCAGGGCATCCCCAGTGGTGCCAGTGCACTCTCTGGACTCACTGCACTGCATCCCCAGTCCTGCCAGTGCACTCTCTTGACTCACTGCAGTGCATCCCCAGTGGTGCCAGTACACTCACTGGACTGACTGAAGTGCATCCCCAGTGGTGTCAGTGCACTCACTGGAGTCACTGCACTGCATCCCCAGTGGTGCAAGTGCACTCCCTGGACTCACTGCACTGCATTCCCAGTGGTGACAGTGAAGTCTTTGGACTCACTGCACTCCATCCCCACTGGTGCCTTTGCACTCCCTGGACTCACTGCACTGCTCCAGCCGCGGCAGCCGCTCCAGCCGCGGTAGCCCTCCAGCCGTGGCAGCCGCTCCACTCGGTAGCGGCTGGAGCGGCTGCCGCGGTTGGAGCGGCTGGAGCGGCTGCCGCGGCTGGAGCGGCTGCCGCGGATGGAGAGGCTGGCGAGGCTGGAGGGGCTGGAGCGGCTGCCGCGGCTGGAGCGGCTGGAGCGGCTGCCGCGGCTGGAGCGTCTGCCGCGGCTGGAGGGCCTACCGCGGGGTTGACTCGGCTGGAGCGGATACCGAGGCTGGAACGGCACTCTCTGGACTCACTGAAATGCATTCTCAGTGGTGCCAGTGCACTCTCTGGACTCACTGCTCTGCATCCCCAGTGGTGCTAGTGCACTCTGGACTCACTGCAGTGCATCCCCAGTGGTGCCAGTGCACTCTCTGGACTCACTGCACCGCATTCCCACTGGTGTCAGTGCACTCTGTGGACTCACTGCACTGCATCCCCAGTGGTGTCAGTGCACTCTCTGGACTCCCGGCACCGTATCCCCAGTGGTGCCAGTGCATTCGCTGGACTCACGGCACTGCATCCACAGTGGTGCCAGTGCACTCTCTGGACTCACTGAAGTGCATTCTCAGTGGAGCCAGTGCACTCTCTGGACTCACTGCACTGCATCCCCAGTGGTGCCAGTGCACTCTCTGGACTCACTGCAGTGCATCCCAAGTGGTGCCAATGCACTCTCTGGACTCACTGCAGTGCATCCCCAGTGGTGCCAGTACACTCACTGGACTCACTGCACTGCATCCCCAGTGGTGCCAGTGGAGTCTCTGCACTCACTGAAGTGCATCTCCAGTGGTGCCAGAGCACTCTCTGGACTCACTGCAGTGCATCCCAGTGGTGCCAGTGCACTCTCTGGACACTCTGCACTGCATCCCCACTGGTGCCAGTGCACTCTCTGGACTCACTGCACTGCATCCCCAGTGGTGCCAGTGCACTCTCTGGACTCACTGCACTGCATCTCCAATGGTGCCAGTGCACTCTCTGGACTCACTGCACTGCATCCCCAGTGGTGCCAATGCACTCTCTGGACTCACTGCTGTGCATCCCCAGTGGTGCCAGTACACTCACTGGACTGACTGAAGTGCATTCCCAGTGGTGACATTGAAGTCTTTGGACTCACTGCACTCCATCCCCACTGGTGCCTTTGCACTCCCTGGACTCACTGCACTGCTCCAGCCGCGGCAGCCGCTCCAGCCGCGGTAGCCCTCCAGCCGTGGCAGCCGCTCCACTCGGTAGCGGCTGGAGCGGCTGCCGCGGCTGGAGCGGCTGGAGCGGCTGCCGCGGCTGGAGCGGCTGCCGCGGATGGAGAGGCTGGCGCGGCTGGAGGGGCTGGAGCGGCTGCCGCGGCTGGAGCGGCTGGAGCGGCTGCCGCGGCTGGAGCGTCTGCCGCGGCTGGAGGGGCTACCGCGGGGTTGACTCGGCTGGAGCGGATGCCGAGGCTGGAACGGCACTCTCTGGACTCACTGAAATGCATTCTCAGTGGTGCCAGTGCACTCTCTGGACTCACTGCTCTGCATCCCCAGTGGTGCTAGTGCACTCTCTGGACTCACTGCAGTGCATCCCCAGTGGTGCCATTGCACTCTCTGGACTCACTGCACCGCATTCCCACTGGTGCCAGTGCGCTCTCTGGACTCACTGCACTGCATCCCCAGTGGTGCCAGTGCGCTCTCAGGACTCACTGCAGGGCATCCCCAGTGGTGCCAGTGCACTCTCTGGACTCACTGCACTGCATCCCCAGTCCTGCCAGTGCACTCTCTTGACTCACTGCAGTGCATCCCCAGTGGTGCCAGTACACTCACTGGACTGACTGAAGTGCATCCCCAGTGGTGTCAGTGCACTCACTGGAGTCACTGCACTGCATCCCCAGTGGTGCAAGTGCACTCCCTGGACTCACTGCACTGCATTCCCAGTGGTGACAGTGAAGTCTTTGGACTCACTGCACTCCATCCCCACTGGTGCCTTTGCACTCCCTGGACTCACTGCACTGCTCCAGCCGCGGCAGCCGCTCCAGCCGCGGTAGCCCTCCAGCCGTGGCAGCCGCTCCACTCGGTAGCGGCTGGAGCGGCTGCCGCGGTTGGAGCGGCTGGAGCGGCTGCCGCGGCTGGAGCGGCTGCCGCGGATGGAGAGGCTGGCGAGGCTGGAGGGGCTGGAGCGGCTGCCGCGGCTGGAGCGTCTGCCGCGGCTGGAGGGCCTACCGCGGGGTTGACTCGGCTGGAGCGGATACCGAGGCTGGAACGGCACTCTCTGGACTCACTGAAATGCATTCTCAGTGGTGCCAGTGCACTCTCTGGACTCACTGCTCTGCATCCCCAGTGGTGCTAGTGCACTCTGGACTCACTGCAGTGCATCCCCAGTGGTGCCAGTGCACTCTCTGGACTCACTGCACCGCATTCCCACTGGTGTCAGTGCACTCTGTGGACTCACTGCACTGCATCCCCAGTGGTGTCAGTGCACTCTCTGGACTCCCGGCACCGTATCCCCAGTGGTGCCAGTGCATTCGCTGGACTCACGGCACTGCATCCACAGTGGTGCCAGTGCACTCTCTGGACTCACTGAAGTGCATTCTCAGTGGTGCCAGTGCACTCTCTGGACTCACTGCACTGCATCCCCAGTGGTGCCAGTGCACTCTCTGGACTCACTGCAGTGCATCCCAAGTGGTGCCAATGCACTCTCTGGACTCACTGCACTGCATCCCCAGTGGTGCCAGTACACTCACTGGACTCACTGCACTGCATCCCCAGTGGTGCCAGTGCAGTCTCTGCACTCACTGAAGTGCATCTCCAGTGGTGCCAGAGCACTCTCTGGACTCACTGCAGTGCATCCCAGTGGTGCCAGTGCACTCTCTGGACACTCTGCACTGCATCCCCACTGGTGCCAGTGCACTCTCTGGACTCACTGCACTGCATCCCCAGTGGTGCCAGTGCACTCTCTGGACTCACTGCACTGCATCTCCAATGGTGCCAGTGCACTCTCTGGACTCACTGCACTGCATCCCCAGTGGTGCCAATGCACTCTCTGGACTCACTGCTGTGCATCCCCAGTGGTGCCAGTACACTCACTGGACTGACTGAAGTGCATTCCCAGTGGTGACATTGAAGTCTTTGGACTCACTGCACTCCATCCCCACTGGTGCCTTTGCACTCCCTGGACTCACTGCACTGCTCCAGCCGCGGCAGCCGCTCCAGCCGCGGTAGCCCTCCAGCCGTGGCAGCCGCTCCACTCGGTAGCGGCTGGAGCGGCTGCCGCGGCTGGAGCGGCTGGAGCGGCTGCCGCGGCTGGAGCGGCTGCCGCGGATGGAGAGGCTGGCGCGGCTGGAGGGGCTGGAGCGGCTGCCGCGGCTGGAGCGGCTGGAGCGGCTGCCGCGGCTGGAGCGTCTGCCGCGGCTGGAGGGGCTACCGCGGGGTTGACTCGGCTGGAGCGGATGCCGAGGCTGGAACGGCACTCTCTGGACTCACTGAAATGCATTCTCAGTGGTGCCAGTGCACTCTCTGGACTCACTGCTCTGCATCCCCAGTGGTGCTAGTGCACTCTCTGGACTCACTGCAGTGCATCCCCAGTGGTGCCATTGCACTCTCTGGACTCACTGCACCGCATTCCCACTGGTGCCAGTGCGCTCTCTGGACTCACTGCACTGCATCCCCAGTGGTGCCAGTGCGCTCTCAGGACTCACTGCAGGGCATCCCCAGTGGTGCCAGTGCACTCTCTGGACTCACTGCACTGCATCCCCAGTCCTGCCAGTGCACTCTCTTGACTCACTGCAGTGCATCCCCAGTGGTGCCAGTACACTCACTGGACTGACTGAAGTGCATCCCCAGTGGTGTCAGTGCACTCACTGGAGTCACTGCACTGCATCCCCAGTGGTGCAAGTGCACTCCCTGGACTCACTGCACTGCATTCCCAGTGGTGACAGTGAAGTCTTTGGACTCACTGCACTCCATCCCCACTGGTGCCTTTGCACTCCCTGGACTCACTGCACTGCTCCAGCCGCGGCAGCCGCTCCAGCCGCGGTAGCCCTCCAGCCGTGGCAGCCGCTCCACTCGGTAGCGGCTGGAGCGGCTGCCGCGGTTGGAGCGGCTGGAGCGGCTGCCGCGGCTGGAGCGGCTGCCGCGGATGGAGAGGCTGGCGAGGCTGGAGGGGCTGGAGCGGCTGCCGCGGCTGGAGCGGCTGGAGCGGCTGCCGCGGCTGGAGCGTCTGCCGCGGCTGGAGGGCCTACCGCGGGGTTGACTCGGCTGGAGCGGATACCGAGGCTGGAACGGCACTCTCTGGACTCACTGAAATGCATTCTCAGTGGTGCCAGTGCACTCTCTGGACTCACTGCTCTGCATCCCCAGTGGTGCTAGTGCACTCTGGACTCACTGCAGTGCATCCCCAGTGGTGCCAGTGCACTCTCTGGACTCACTGCACCGCATTCCCACTGGTGTCAGTGCACTCTGTGGACTCACTGCACTGCATCCCCACTGGTGCCAGTGCACTCTCTGGACTCACTGCAGTGCATCCCAAGTGGTGCCAATGCACTCTCTGGACTCACTGCAGTGCATCCCCAGTGGTGCCAGTACACTCACTGGACTCACTGCACTGCATCCCCAGTGGTGCCAGTGCAGTCTCTGCACTCACTGAAGTGCATCTCCAGTGGTGCCAGAGCACTCTCTGGACTCACTGCAGTGCATCCCAGTGGTGCCAGTGCACTCTCTGGACACTCTGCACTGCATCCCCACTGGTGCCAGTGCACTCTCTGGACTCACTGCACTGCATCCCCAGTGGTGCCAGTGCACTCTCTGGACTCACTGCACTGCATCTCCAATGGTGCCAGTGCACTCTCTGGACTCACTGCACTGCATCCCCAGTGGTGCCAATGCACTCTCTGGACTCACTGCTGTGCATCCCCAGTGGTGCCAGTACACTCACTGGACTGACTGAAGTGCATTCCCAGTGGTGACATTGAAGTCTTTGGACTCACTGCACTCCATCCCCACTGGTGCCTTTGCACTCCCTGGACTCACTGCACTGCTCCAGCCGCGGCAGCCGCTCCAGCCGCGGTAGCCCTCCAGCCGTGGCAGCCGCTCCACTCGGTAGCGGCTGGAGCGGCTGCCGCGGCTGGAGCGGCTGCCGCGGCTGGAGCGGCTGCCGCGGATGGAGAGGCTGGCGCGGCTGGAGGGGCTGGAGCGGCTGCCGCGGCTGGAGCGGCTGGAGCGGCTGCCGCGGCTGGAGCGTCTGCCGCGGCTGGAGGGGCTACCGCGGGGTTGACTCGGCTGGAGCGGATGCCGAGGCTGGAACGGCACTCTCTGGACTCACTGAAATGCATTCTCAGTGGTGCCAGTGCACTCTCTGGACTCACTGCTCTGCATCCCCAGTGGTGCTAGTGCACTCTCTGGACTCACTGCAGTGCATCCCCAGTGGTGCCATTGCACTCTCTGGACTCACTGCACCGCATTCCCACTGGTGCCAGTGCGCTCTCTGGACTCACTGCACTGCATCCCCAGTGGTGCCAGTGCGCTCTCAGGACTCACTGCAGGGCATCCCCAGTGGTGCCAGTGCACTCTCTGGACTCACTGCACTGCATCCCCAGTCCTGCCAGTGCACTCTCTTGACTCACTGCAGTGCATCCCCAGTGGTGCCAGTACACTCACTGGACTGACTGAAGTGCATCCCCAGTGGTGTCAGTGCACTCACTGGAGTCACTGCACTGCATCCCCAGTGGTGCAAGTGCACTCCCTGGACTCACTGCACTGCATTCCCAGTGGTGACAGTGAAGTCTTTGGACTCACTGCACTCCATCCCCACTGGTGCCTTTGCACTCCCTGGACTCACTGCACTGCTCCAGCCGCGGCAGCCGCTCCAGCCGCGGTAGCCCTCCAGCCGTGGCAGCCGCTCCACTCGGTAGCGGCTGGAGCGGCTGCCGCGGTTGGAGCGGCTGGAGCGGCTGCCGCGGCTGGAGCGGCTGCCGCGGATGGAGAGGCTGGCGAGGCTGGAGGGGCTGGAGCGGCTGCCGCGGCTGGAGCGGCTGGAGCGGCTGCCGCGGCTGGAGCGTCTGCCGCGGCTGGAGGGCCTACCGCGGGGTTGACTCGGCTGGAGCGGATACCGAGGCTGGAACGGCACTCTCTGGACTCACTGAAATGCATTCTCAGTGGTGCCAGTGCACTCTCTGGACTCACTGCTCTGCATCCCCAGTGGTGCTAGTGCACTCTGGACTCACTGCAGTGCATCCCCAGTGGTGCCAGTGCACTCTCTGGACTCACTGCACCGCATTCCCACTGGTGTCAGTGCACTCTGTGGACTCACTGCACTGCATCCCCAGTGGTGTCAGTGCACTCTCTGGACTCCCGGCACCGTATCCCCAGTGGTGCCAGTGCATTCGCTGGACTCACGGCACTGCATCCACAGTGGTGCCAGTTCGCTCTCTGGACTCACTGAAGTGCATTCTCAGTGGAGCCAGTGCACTCTCTGGACTCACTGCACTGCATCCCCAGTGGTGCCAGTGCACTCTCTGGACTCACTGCAGTGCATCCCAAGTGGTGCCAATGCACTCTCTGGACTCACTGCAGTGCATCCCCAGTGGTGCCAGTACACTCACTGGACTCACTGCACTGCATCCCCAGTGGTGCCAGTGCAGTCTCTGCACTCACTGAAGTGCATCTCCAGTGGTGCCAGAGCACTCTCTGGACTCACTGCAGTGCATCCCAGTGGTGCCAGTGCACTCTCTGGACACTCTGCACTGCATCCCCACTGGTGCCAGTGCACTCTCTGGACTCACTGCACTGCATCCCCAGTGGTGCCAGTGCACTCTCTGGACTCACTGCACTGCATCTCCAATGGTGCCAGTGCACTCTCTGGACTCACTGCACTGCATCCCCAGTGGTGCCAATGCACTCTCTGGACTCACTGCTGTGCATCCCCAGTGGTGCCAGTACACTCACTGGACTGACTGAAGTGCATTCCCAGTGGTGACATTGAAGTCTTTGGACTCACTGCACTCCATCCCCACTGGTGCCTTTGCACTCCCTGGACTCACTGCACTGCTCCAGCCGCGGCAGCCGCTCCAGCCGCGGTAGCCCTCCAGCCGTGGCAGCCGCTCCACTCGGTAGCGGCTGGAGCGGCTGGAGCGGCTGGAGCGGCTGCCGCGGCTGGAGCGGCTGCCGCGGATGGAGAGGCTGGCGCGGCTGGAGGGGCTGGAGCGGCTGCCGCGGCTGGAGCGGCTGGAGCGGCTGCCGCGGCTGGAGCGTCTGCCGCGGCTGGAGGGGCTACCGCGGGGTTGACTCGGCTGGAGCGGATGCCGAGGCTGGAACGGCACTCTCTGGACTCACTGAAATGCATTCTCAGTGGTGCCAGTGCACTCTCTGGACTCACTGCTCTGCATCCCCAGTGGTGCTAGTGCACTCTCTGGACTCACTGCAGTGCATCCCCAGTGGTGCCATTGCACTCTCTGGACTCACTGCACCGCATTCCCACTGGTGCCAGTGCGCTCTCTGGACTCACTGCACTGCATCCCCAGTGGTGCCAGTGCGCTCTCAGGACTCACTGCAGGGCATCCCCAGTGGTGCCAGTGCACTCTCTGGACTCACTGCACTGCATCCCCAGTCCTGCCAGTGCACTCTCTTGACTCACTGCAGTGCATCCCCAGTGGTGCCAGTACACTCACTGGACTGACTGAAGTGCATCCCCAGTGGTGCCAGTGCACTCTCTGGACTCACAGCACTGCATGCCCAGTGGTGCCAGTGCACTCTCTGGACTCACTGCATTGCATCCTCAGTGGTGCCAGTGCACTCTCTGGACTCACTGCACTGCATCCCCAGTCCTGCCAGTGCACTCTCTGGACTCACTGCACTGCATCCCCAATGGTGCCAGTGCACTCTCTGGACTCACTGCACTGCTCCAGCCGCGGCAGCCTCTCCAGGCGCACCAGCCGCGGCATCCGCTCCAGCCTCGGCATCCGCTCCAGCCGCGTTAACCGCTCCAGCCGCGGTAGCTCCTCCAGCCGCGCCAGCCGCTCCAGCCGCGGCAGCCGCTCCAGCCGCTCCAGCCGCGGCATCCGCTCCAGCCGCTCCAGCCGCGGCAGCCGCTCCAACCGCGGCAGCCGCTCCAGTCGCGGCAGCCGCTCCAGCCGCTCCAGCCGCGGCAGCCGCTCCAGCCGCTACCGAGTGGAGCGGCTGCCACGGCTGGAGGGCTACCGCGGCTGGAGCGGCTGCCGCGGCTGGAGAGGCTGGCGCGGCTGGAGAGGCTGGAGCGGCTGCCGCGGCTGGAGCGGCTGGAGCGGCTGCCGCGGCTGGAGCGTCTGCCGCGGCTGGAGGGGCTACCGCGGGGTTGACTCGGCTGGAGCGGATGCCGAGGCTGGAACGGCACTCTCTGGACTCACTGAAATGCATTCTCAGTGGTGCCAGTGCACTCTCAGGACTCACTGCAGGGCATCCCCAGTGGTGCCAGTGCACTCTCTGGACTCACTGCACTGCATCCCCAGTCCTGCCAGTGCACTCTCTTGACTCACTGCAGTGCATCCCCAGTGGTGCCAGTACACTCACTGGACTGACTGAAGTGCATCCCCAGTGGTGTCAGTGCACTCACTGGAGTCACTGCACTGCATCCCCAGTGGTGCAAGTGCACTCCCTGGACTCACTGCACTGCATTCCCAGTGGTGACAGTGAAGTCTTTGGACTCACTGCACTCCATCCCCACTGGTGCCTTTGCACTCCCTGGACTCACTGCACTGCTCCAGCCGCGGCAGCCGCTCCAGCCGCGGTAGCCCTCCAGCCGTGGCAGCCGCTCCACTCGGTAGCGGCTGGAGCGGCTGCCGCGGTTGGAGCGGCTGGAGCGGCTGCCGCGGCTGGAGCGGCTGCCGCGGATGGAGAGGCTGGCGAGGCTGGAGGGGCTGGAGCGGCTGCCGCGGCTGGAGCGGCTGGAGCGGCTGCCGCGGCTGGAGCGTCTGCCGCGGCTGGAGGGCCTACCGCGGGGTTGACTCGGCTGGAGCGGATACCGAGGCTGGAACGGCACTCTCTGGACTCACTGAAACGCATTCTCAGTGGTGCCAGTGCACTCTCTGGACTCACTGCTCTGCATCCCCAGTGGTGCTAGTGCACTCTGGACTCACTGCAGTGCATCCCCAGTGGTGCCAGTGCACTCTCTGGACTCACTGCACCGCATTCCCACTGGTGTCAGTGCACTCTGTGGACTCACTGCACTGCATCCCCAGTGGTGTCAGTGCACTCTCTGGACTCCCGGCACCGTATCCCCAGTGGTGCCAGTGCATTCGCTGGACTCACGGCACTGCATCCACAGTGGTGCCAGTGCACTCTCTGGACTCACTGAAGTGCATTCTCAGTGGAGCCAGTGCACTCTCTGGACTCACTGCACTGCATCCCCAGTGGTGCCAGTGCACTCTCTGGACTCACTGCAGTGCATCCCAAGTGGTGCCAATGCACTCTCTGGACTCACTGCAGTGCATCCCCAGTGGTGCCAGTACACTCACTGGACTCACTGCACTGCATCCCCAGTGGTGCCAGTGCAGTCTCTGCACTCACTGAAGTGCATCTCCAGTGGTGCCAGAGCACTCTCTGGACTCACTGCAGTGCATCACCTGTGGTGCCAGTGCACTCTCTGGACTCACTGCACTGCATCCCCAGTGGTGCCAGTGCACTCTCTGGACTCACTGCACTGCATCTCCAATGGTGCCAGTGCACTCTCTGGACTCACTGCACTGCATCCCCAGTGGTGCCAATGCACTCTCTGGACTCACTGCTGTGCATCCCCAGTGGTGCCAGTACACTCACTGGACTGACTGAAGTGCATTCCCAGTGGTGACATTGAAGTCTTTGGACTCACTGCACTCCATCCCCACTGGTGCCTTTGCACTCCCTGGACTCACTGCACTGCTCCAGCCGCGGCAGCCGCTCCAGCCGCGGTAGCCCTCCAGCCGTGGCAGCCGCTCCACTCGGTAGCGGCTGGAGCGGCTGCCGCGGCTGGAGCGGCTGGAGCGGCTGCCGCGGCTGGAGCGTCTGCCGCGGCTGGAGGGGCTACCGCGGGGTTGACTCGGCTGGAGCGGATGCCGAGGCTGGAACGGCACTCTCTGGACTCACTGAAATGCATTCTCAGTGGTGCCAGTGCACTCTCTGGACTCACTGCTCTGCATCCCCAGTGGTGCTAGTGCACTCTCTGGACTCACTGCAGTGCATCCCCAGTGGTGCCATTGCACTCTCTGGACTCACTGCACCGCATTCCCACTGGTGCCAGTGCGCTCTCTGGACTCACTGCACTGCATCCCCAGTGGTGCCAGTGCGCTCTCAGGACTCACTGCAGGGCATCCCCAGTGGTGCCAGTGCACTCTCTGGACTCACTGCACTGCATCCCCAGTCCTGCCAGTGCACTCTCTTGACTCACTGCAGTGCATCCCCAGTGGTGCCAGTACACTCACTGGACTGACTGAAGTGCATCCCCAGTGGTGCCAGTGCACTCTCTGGACTCACAGCACTGCATGCCCAGTGGTGCCAGTGCACTCTCTGGACTCACTGCATTGCATCCTCAGTGGTGCCAGTGCACTCTCTGGACTCACTGCACTGCATCCCCAGTCCTGCCAGTGCACTCTCTGGACTCACTGCACTGCATCCCCAATGGTGCCAGTGCACTCTCTGGACTCACTGCACTGCTCCAGCCGCGGCAGCCTCTCCAGGCGCACCAGCCGCGGCATCCGCTCCAGCCTCGGCATCCGCTCCAGCCGCGTTAACCGCTCCAGCCGCGGTAGCTCCTCCAGCCGCGCCAGCCGCTCCAGCCGCGGCAGCCGCTCAAGCCGCTCCAGCCGCGGCATCCGCTCCAGCCGCTCCAGCCGCGGCAGCCGCTCCAACCGCGGCAGCCGCTCCAGTCGCGGCAGCCGCTCCAGCCGCTCCAGCCGCGGCAGCCGCTCCAGCCGCTACCGAGTGGAGCGGCTGCCACGGCTGGAGGGCTACCGCGGCTGGAGCGGCTGCCGCGGCTGGAGAGGCTGGCGCGGCTGGAGGGGCTGGAGCGGCTGCCGCGGCTGGAGCGGCTGGAGCGGCTGCCGCGGCTGGAGCGTCTGCCGCGGCTGGAGGGGCTACCGCGGGGTTGACTCGGCTGGAGCGGATGCCGAGGCTGGAACGGCACTCTCTGGACTCACTGAAATGCATTCTCAGTGGTGCCAGTGCACTCTCTGGACTCACTGCAGTGCATCCCCAGTGGTGCCAGTGCACTCTCTGGACTCACTGCACTGCATCCCCAGTCCTGCCAGTGCACTCTCTTGACTCACTGCAGTGCATCCCCAGTGGTGCCAGTACACTCACTGGACTGACTGAAGTGCATCCCCAGTGGTGTCAGTGCACTCACTGGAGTCACTGCACTGCATCCCCAGTGGTGCAAGTGCACTCCCTGGACTCACTGCACTGCATTCCCAGTGGTGACAGTGAAGTCTTTGGACTCACTGCACTCCATCCCCACTGGTGCCTTTGCACTCCCTGGACTCACTGCACTGCTCCAGCCGCGGCAGCCGCTCCAGCCGCGGTAGCCCTCCAGCCGTGGCAGCCGCTCCACTCGGTAGCGGCTGGAGCGGCTGCCGCGGTTGGAGCGGCTGGAGCGGCTGCCGCGGCTGGAGCGGCTGCCGCGGATGGAGAGGCTGGCGAGGCTGGAGGGGCTGGAGCGGCTGCCGCGGCTGGAGCGGCTGGAGCGGCTGCCGCGGCTGGAGCGTCTGCCGCGGCTGGAGGGCCTACCGCGGGGTTGACTCGGCTGGAGCGGATACCGAGGCTGGAACGGCACTCTCTGGACTCACTGAAACGCATTCTCAGTGGTGCCAGTGCACTCTCTGGACTCACTGCTCTGCATCCCCAGTGGTGCTAGTGCACTCTGGACTCACTGCAGTGCATCCCCAGTGGTGCCAGTGCACTCTCTGGACTCACTGCACCGCATTCCCACTGGTGTCAGTGCACTCTGTGGACTCACTGCACTGCATCCCCAGTGGTGTCAGTGCACTCTCTGGACTCCCGGCACCGTATCCCCAGTGGTGCCAGTGCATTCGCTGGACTCACGGCACTGCATCCACAGTGGTGCCAGTGCACTCTCTGGACTCACTGAAGTGCATTCTCAGTGGAGCCAGTGCACTCTCTGGACTCACTGCACTGCATCCCCAGTGGTGCCAGTGCACTCTCTGGACTCACTGCAGTGCATCCCAAGTGGTGCCAATGCACTCTCTGGACTCACTGCAGTGCATCCCCAGTGGTGCCAGTACACTCACTGGACTCACTGCACTGCATCCCCAGTGGTGCCAGTGCAGTCTCTGCACTCACTGAAGTGCATCTCCAGTGGTGCCAGAGCACTCTCTGGACTCACTGCAGTGCATCACCTGTGGTGCCAGTGCACTCTCTGGACACTCTGCACTGCATCCCCACTGGTGCCAGTGCACTCTCTGGACTCACTGCACTGCATCCCCAGTGGTGCCAGTGCACTCTCTGGACTCACTGCACTGCATCTCCAATGGTGCCAGTGCACTCTCTGGACTCACTGCACTGCATCCCCAGTGGTGCCAATGCACTCTCTGGACTCACTGCTGTGCATCCCCAGTGGTGCCAGTACACTCACTGGACTGACTGAAGTGCATTCCCAGTGGTGACATTGAAGTCTTTGGACTCACTGCACTCCATCCCCACTGGTGCCTTTGCACTCCCTGGACTCACTGCACTGCTCCAGCCGCGGCAGCCGCTCCAGCCGCGGTAGCCCTCCAGCCGTGGCAGCCGCTCCACTCGGTAGCGGCTGGAGCGGCTGCCGCGGCTGGAGCGGCTGGAGCGGCTGCCGCGGCTGGAGCGTCTGCCGCGGCTGGAGGGGCTACCGCGGGGTTGACTCGGCTGGAGCGGATGCCGAGGCTGGAACGGCACTCTCTGGACTCACTGAAATGCATTCTCAGTGGTGCCAGTGCACTCTCTGGACTCACTGCTCTGCATCCCCAGTGGTGCTAGTGCACTCTCTGGACTCACTGCAGTGCATCCCCAGTGGTGCCATTGCACTCTCTGGACTCACTGCACCGCATTCCCACTGGTGCCAGTGCGCTCTCTGGACTCACTGCACTGCATCCCCAGTGGTGCCAGTGCGCTCTCAGGACTCACTGCAGGGCATCCCCAGTGGTGCCAGTGCACTCTCTGGACTCACTGCACTGCATCCCCAGTCCTGCCAGTGCACTCTCTTGACTCACTGCAGTGCATCCCCAGTGGTGCCAGTACACTCACTGGACTGACTGAAGTGCATCCCCAGTGGTGCCAGTGCACTCTCTGGACTCACAGCACTGCATGCCCAGTGGTGCCAGTGCACTCTCTGGACTCACTGCATTGCATCCTCAGTGGTGCCAGTGCACTCTCTGGACTCACTGCACTGCATCCCCAGTCCTGCCAGTGCACTCTCTGGACTCACTGCACTGCATCCCCAATGGTGCCAGTGCACTCTCTGGACTCACTGCACTGCTCCAGCCGCGGCAGCCTCTCCAGGCGCACCAGCCGCGGCATCCGCTCCAGCCTCGGCATCCGCTCCAGCCGCGTTAACCGCTCCAGCCGCGGTAGCTCCTCCAGCCGCGCCAGCCGCTCCAGCCGCGGCAGCCGCTCCAGCCGCTCCAGCCGCGGCATCCGCTCCAGCCGCTCCAGCCGCGGCAGCCGCTCCAACCGCGGCAGCCGCTCCAGTCGCGGCAGCCGCTCCAGCCGCTCCAGCCGCGGCAGCCGCTCCAGCCGCTACCGAGTGGAGCGGCTGCCACGGCTGGAGGGCTACCGCGGCTGGAGCGGCTGCCGCGGCTGGAGAGGCTGGCGCGGCTGGAGGGGCTGGAGCGGCTGCCGCGGCTGGAGCGGCTGGAGCGGCTGCCGCGGCTGGAGCGTCTGCCGCGGCTGGAGGGGCTACCGCGGGGTTGACTCGGCTGGAGCGGATGCCGAGGCTGGAACGGCACTCTCTGGACTCACTGAAATGCATTCTCAGTGGTGCCAGTGCACTCTCTGGACTCACTGCAGTGCATCCCCAGTGGTGCCAGTGCACTCTCTGGACTCACTGCACTGCATCCCCAGTCCTGCCAGTGCACTCTCTTGACTCACTGCAGTGCATCCCCAGTGGTGCCAGTACACTCACTGGACTGACTGAAGTGCATCCCCAGTGGTGTCAGTGCACTCACTGGAGTCACTGCACTGCATCCCCAGTGGTGCAAGTGCACTCCCTGGACTCACTGCACTGCATTCCCAGTGGTGACAGTGAAGTCTTTGGACTCACTGCACTCCATCCCCACTGGTGCCTTTGCACTCCCTGGACTCACTGCACTGCTCCAGCCGCGGCAGCCGCTCCAGCCGCGGTAGCCCTCCAGCCGTGGCAGCCGCTCCACTCGGTAGCGGCTGGAGCGGCTGCCGCGGTTGGAGCGGCTGGAGCGGCTGCCGCGGCTGGAGCGGCTGCCGCGGATGGAGAGGCTGGCGAGGCTGGAGGGGCTGGAGCGGCTGCCGCGGCTGGAGCGGCTGGAGCGGCTGCCGCGGCTGGAGCGTCTGCCGCGGCTGGAGGGCCTACCGCGGGGTTGACTCGGCTGGAGCGGATACCGAGGCTGGAACGGCACTCTCTGGACTCACTGAAATGCATTCTCAGTGGTGCCAGTGCACTCTCTGGACTCACTGCTCTGCATCCCCAGTGGTGCTAGTGCACTCTGGACTCACTGCAGTGCATCCCCAGTGGTGCCAGTGCACTCTCTGGACTCACTGCACCGCATTCCCACTGGTGTCAGTGCACTCTGTGGACTCACTGCACTGCATCCCCAGTGGTGTCAGTGCACTCTCTGGACTCCCGGCACCGTATCCCCAGTGGTGCCAGTGCATTCGCTGGACTCACGGCACTGCATCCACAGTGGTGCCAGTGCACTCTCTGGACTCACTGAAGTGCATTCTCAGTGGAGCCAGTGCACTCTCTGGACTCACTGCACTGCATCCCCAGTGGTGCCAGTGCACTCTCTGGACTCACTGCAGTGCATCCCAAGTGGTGCCAATGCACTCTCTGCACTCACTGAAGTGCATCTCCAGTGGTGCCAGAGCACTCTCTGGACTCACTGCACTGAATCCCCACTGGTGCCAGTGCACTCTCTGGACTCACTGCACTGCATCCCCACTGGTGCCAGTGCACTCTCTGGACTCACTGCACTGCATCCCCAGTGGTGCCAGTGCACTCTCTGGACTCACTGCACTGCATCTCCAATGGTGCCAGTGCACTCTCTGGACTCACTGCACTGCATCCCCAGTGGTGCCAATGCACTCTCTGGACTCACTGCTGTGCATCCCCAGTGGTGCCAGTACACTCACTGGACTGACTGAAGTGCATTCCCAGTGGTGACATTGAAGTCTTTGGACTCACTGCACTCCATCCCCACTGGTGCCTTTGCACTCCCTGGACTCACTGCACTGCTCCAGCCGCGGCAGCCGCTCCAGCCGCGGTAGCCCTCCAGCCGTGGCAGCCGCTCCACTCGGTAGCGGCTGGAGCGGCTGCCGCGGCTGGAGCGGCTGGAGCGGCTGCCGCGGCTGGAGCGGCTGCCGCGGATGGAGAGGCTGGCGCGGCTGGAGGGGCTGGAGCGGCTGCCGCGGCTGGAGCGGCTGGAGCGGCTGCCGCGGCTGGAGCGTCTGCCGCGGCTGGAGGGGCTACCGCGGGGTTGACTCGGCTGGAGCGGATGCCGAGGCTGGAACGGCACTCTCTGGACTCACTGAAATGCATTCTCAGTGGTGCCAGTGCACTCTCTGGACTCACTGCTCTGCATCCCCAGTGGTGCTAGTGCACTCTCTGGACTCACTGCAGTGCATCCCCAGTGGTGCCATTGCACTCTCTGGACTCACTGCACCGCATTCCCACTGGTGCCAGTGCGCTCTCTGGACTCACTGCACTGCATCCCCAGTGGTGCCAGTGCGCTCTCAGGACTCACTGCAGGGCATCCCCAGTGGTGCCAGTGCACTCTCTGGACTCACTGCACTGCATCCCCAGTCCTGCCAGTGCACTCTCTTGACTCACTGCAGTGCATCCCCAGTGGTGCCAGTACACTCACTGGACTGACTGAAGTGCATCCCCAGTGGTGTCAGTGCACTCACTGGAGTCACTGCACTGCATCCCCAGTGGTGCAAGTGCACTCCCTGGACTCACTGCACTGCATTCCCAGTGGTGACAGTGAAGTCTTTGGACTCACTGCACTCCATCCCCACTGGTGCCTTTGCACTCCCTGGACTCACTGCACTGCTCCAGCCGCGGCAGCCGCTCCAGCCGCGGTAGCCCTCCAGCCGTGGCAGCCGCTCCACTCGGTAGCGGCTGGAGCGGCTGCCGCGGTTGGAGCGGCTGGAGCGGCTGCCGCGGCTGGAGCGGCTGCCGCGGATGGAGAGGCTGGCGAGGCTGGAGGGGCTGGAGCGGCTGCCGCGGCTGGAGCGGCTGGAGCGGCTGCCGCGGCTGGAGCGTCTGCCGCGGCTGGAGGGCCTACCGCGGGGTTGACTCGGCTGGAGCGGATACCGAGGCTGGAACGGCACTCTCTGGACTCACTGAAATGCATTCTCAGTGGTGCCAGTGCACTCTCTGGACTCACTGCTCTGCATCCCCAGTGGTGCTAGTGCACTCTGGACTCACTGCAGTGCATCCCCAGTGGTGCCAGTGCACTCTCTGGACTCACTGCACCGCATTCCCACTGGTGTCAGTGCACTCTGTGGACTCACTGCACTGCATCCCCAGTGGTGTCAGTGCACTCTCTGGACTCCCGGCACCGTATCCCCAGTGGTGCCAGTGCATTCGCTGGACTCACGGCACTGCATCCACAGTGGTGCCAGTGCACTCTCTGGACTCACTGAAGTGCATTCTCAGTGGAGCCAGTGCACTCTCTGGACTCACTGCACTGCATCCCCAGTGGTGCCAGTGCACTCTCTGGACTCACTGCAGTGCATCCCAAGTGGTGCCAATGCACTCTCTGGACTCACTGCAGTGCATCCCCAGTGGTGCCAGTACACTCACTGGACTCACTGCACTGCATCCCCAGTGGTGCCAGTGCAGTCTCTGCACTCACTGAAGTGCATCTCCAGTGGTGCCAGAGCACTCTCTGGACTCACTGCAGTGCATCCCAGTGGTGCCAGTGCACTCTCTGGACACTCTGCACTGCATCCCCACTGGTGCCAGTGCACTCTCTGGACTCACTGCACTGCATCCCCAGTGGTGCCAGTGCACTCTCTGGACTCACTGCACTGCATCTCCAATGGTGCCAGTGCACTCTCTGGACTCACTGCACTGCATCCCCAGTGGTGCCAATGCACTCTCTGGACTCACTGCTGTGCATCCCCAGTGGTGCCAGTACACTCACTGGACTGACTGAAGTGCATTCCCAGTGGTGACATTGAAGTCTTTGGACTCACTGCACTCCATCCCCACTGGTGCCTTTGCACTCCCTGGACTCACTGCACTGCTCCAGCCGCGGCAGCCGCTCCAGCCGCGGTAGCCCTCCAGCCGTGGCAGCCGCTCCACTCGGTAGCGGCTGGAGCGGCTGCCGCGGCTGGAGCGGCTGGAGCGGCTGCCGCGGCTGGAGCGGCTGCCGCGGATGGAGAGGCTGGCGCGGCTGGAGGGGCTGGAGCGGCTGCCGCGGCTGGAGCGGCTGGAGCGGCTGCCGCGGCTGGAGCGTCTGCCGCGGCTGGAGGGGCTACCGCGGGGTTGACTCGGCTGGAGCGGATGCCGAGGCTGGAACGGCACTCTCTGGACTCACTGAAATGCATTCTCAGTGGTGCCAGTGCACTCTCTGGACTCACTGCTCTGCATCCCCAGTGGTGCTAGTGCACTCTCTGGACTCACTGCAGTGCATCCCCAGTGGTGCCATTGCACTCTCTGGACTCACTGCACCGCATTCCCACTGGTGCCAGTGCGCTCTCTGGACTCACTGCACTGCATCCCCAGTGGTGCCAGTGCGCTCTCAGGACTCACTGCAGGGCATCCCCAGTGGTGCCAGTGCACTCTCTGGACTCACTGCACTGCATCCCCAGTCCTGCCAGTGCACTCTCTTGACTCACTGCAGTGCATCCCCAGTGGTGCCAGTACACTCACTGGACTGACTGAAGTGCATCCCCAGTGGTGTCAGTGCACTCACTGGAGTCACTGCACTGCATCCCCAGTGGTGCAAGTGCACTCCCTGGACTCACTGCACTGCATTCCCAGTGGTGACAGTGAAGTCTTTGGACTCACTGCACTCCATCCCCACTGGTGCCTTTGCACTCCCTGGACTCACTGCACTGCTCCAGCCGCGGCAGCCGCTCCAGCCGCGGTAGCCCTCCAGCCGTGGCAGCCGCTCCACTCGGTAGCGGCTGGAGCGGCTGCCGCGGTTGGAGCGGCTGGAGCGGCTGCCGCGGCTGGAGCGGCTGCCGCGGATGGAGAGGCTGGCGAGGCTGGAGGGGCTGGAGCGGCTGCCGCGGCTGGAGCGGCTGGAGCGGCTGCCGCGGCTGGAGCGTCTGCCGCGGCTGGAGGGCCTACCGCGGGGTTGACTCGGCTGGAGCGGATACCGAGGCTGGAACGGCACTCTCTGGACTCACTGAAACGCATTCTCAGTGGTGCCAGTGCACTCTCTGGACTCACTGCTCTGCATCCCCAGTGGTGCTAGTGCACTCTGGACTCACTGCAGTGCATCCCCAGTGGTGCCAGTGCACTCTCTGGACTCACTGCACCGCATTCCCACTGGTGTCAGTGCACTCTGTGGACTCACTGCACTGCATCCCCAGTGGTGTCAGTGCACTCTCTGGACTCCCGGCACCGTATCCCCAGTGGTGCCAGTGCATTCGCTGGACTCACGGCACTGCATCCACAGTGGTGCCAGTGCACTCTCTGGACTCACTGAAGTGCATTCTCAGTGGAGCCAGTGCACTCTCTGGACTCACTGCACTGCATCCCCAGTGGTGCCAGTGCACTCTCTGGACTCACTGCAGTGCATCCCAAGTGGTGCCAATGCACTCTCTGGACTCACTGCAGTGCATCCCCAGTGGTGCCAGTACACTCACTGGACTCACTGCACTGCATCCCCAGTGGTGCCAGTGCAGTCTCTGCACTCACTGAAGTGCATCTCCAGTGGTGCCAGAGCACTCTCTGGACTCACTGCAGTGCATCACCTGTGGTGCCAGTGCACTCTCTGGACACTCTGCACTGCATCCCCACTGGTGCCAGTGCACTCTCTGGACTCACTGCACTGCATCCCCAGTGGTGCCAGTGCACTCTCTGGACTCACTGCACTGCATCTCCAATGGTGCCAGTGCACTCTCTGGACTCACTGCACTGCATCCCCAGTGGTGCCAATGCACTCTCTGGACTCACTGCTGTGCATCCCCAGTGGTGCCAGTACACTCACTGGACTGACTGAAGTGCATTCCCAGTGGTGACATTGAAGTCTTTGGACTCACTGCACTCCATCCCCACTGGTGCCTTTGCACTCCCTGGACTCACTGCACTGCTCCAGCCGCGGCAGCCGCTCCAGCCGCGGTAGCCCTCCAGCCGTGGCAGCCGCTCCACTCGGTAGCGGCTGGAGCGGCTGCCGCGGCTGGAGCGGCTGGAGCGGCTGCCGCGGCTGGAGCGTCTGCCGCGGCTGGAGGGGCTACCGCGGGGTTGACTCGGCTGGAGCGGATGCCGAGGCTGGAACGGCACTCTCTGGACTCACTGAAATGCATTCTCAGTGGTGCCAGTGCACTCTCTGGACTCACTGCTCTGCATCCCCAGTGGTGCTAGTGCACTCTCTGGACTCACTGCAGTGCATCCCCAGTGGTGCCATTGCACTCTCTGGACTCACTGCACCGCATTCCCACTGGTGCCAGTGCGCTCTCTGGACTCACTGCACTGCATCCCCAGTGGTGCCAGTGCGCTCTCAGGACTCACTGCAGGGCATCCCCAGTGGTGCCAGTGCACTCTCTGGACTCACTGCACTGCATCCCCAGTCCTGCCAGTGCACTCTCTTGACTCACTGCAGTGCATCCCCAGTGGTGCCAGTACACTCACTGGACTGACTGAAGTGCATCCCCAGTGGTGCCAGTGCACTCTCTGGACTCACAGCACTGCATGCCCAGTGGTGCCAGTGCACTCTCTGGACTCACTGCATTGCATCCTCAGTGGTGCCAGTGCACTCTCTGGACTCACTGCACTGCATCCCCAGTCCTGCCAGTGCACTCTCTGGACTCACTGCACTGCATCCCCAATGGTGCCAGTGCACTCTCTGGACTCACTGCACTGCTCCAGCCGCGGCAGCCTCTCCAGGCGCACCAGCCGCGGCATCCGCTCCAGCCTCGGCATCCGCTCCAGCCGCGTTAACCGCTCCAGCCGCGGTAGCTCCTCCAGCCGCGCCAGCCGCTCCAGCCGCGGCAGCCGCTCCAGCCGCTCCAGCCGCGGCATCCGCTCCAGCCGCTCCAGCCGCGGCAGCCGCTCCAACCGCGGCAGCCGCTCCAGTCGCGGCAGCCGCTCCAGCCGCTCCAGCCGCGGCAGCCGCTCCAGCCGCTACCGAGTGGAGCGGCTGCCACGGCTGGAGGGCTACCGCGGCTGGAGCGGCTGCCGCGGCTGGAGAGGCTGGCGCGGCTGGAGGGGCTGGAGCGGCTGCCGCGGCTGGAGCGGCTGGAGCGGCTGCCGCGGCTGGAGCGTCTGCCGCGGCTGGAGGGGCTACCGCGGGGTTGACTCGGCTGGAGCGGATGCCGAGGCTGGAACGGCACTCTCTGGACTCACTGAAATGCATTCTCAGTGGTGCCAGTGCACTCTCTGGACTCACTGCAGTGCATCCCCAGTGGTGCCAGTGCACTCTCTGGACTCACTGCACTGCATCCCCAGTCCTGCCAGTGCACTCTCTTGACTCACTGCAGTGCATCCGCAGTGGTGCCAGTACACTCACTGGACTGACTGAAGTGCATCCCCAGTGGTGTCAGTGCACTCACTGGAGTCACTGCACTGCATCCCCAGTGGTGCAAGTGCACTCCCTGGACTCACTGCACTGCATTCCCAGTGGTGACAGTGAAGTCTTTGGACTCACTGCACTCCATCCCCACTGGTGCCTTTGCACTCCCTGGACTCACTGCACTGCTCCAGCCGCGGCAGCCGCTCCAGCCGCGGTAGCCCTCCAGCCGTGGCAGCCGCTCCACTCGGTAGCGGCTGGAGCGGCTGCCGCGGTTGGAGCGGCTGGAGCGGCTGCCGCGGCTGGAGCGGCTGCCGCGGATGGAGAGGCTGGCGAGGCTGGAGGGGCTGGAGCGGCTGCCGCGGCTGGAGCGGCTGGAGCGGCTGCCGCGGCTGGAGCGTCTGCCGCGGCTGGAGGGCCTACCGCGGGGTTGACTCGGCTGGAGCGGATACCGAGGCTGGAACGGCACTCTCTGGACTCACTGAAATGCATTCTCAGTGGTGCCAGTGCACTCTCTGGACTCACTGCTCTGCATCCCCAGTGGTGCTAGTGCACTCTGGACTCACTGCAGTGCATCCCCAGTGGTGCCAGTGCACTCTCTGGACTCACTGCACCGCATTCCCACTGGTGTCAGTGCACTCTGTGGACTCACTGCACTGCATCCCCAGTGGTGTCAGTGCACTCTCTGGACTCCCGGCACCGTATCCCCAGTGGTGCCAGTGCATTCGCTGGACTCACGGCACTGCATCCACAGTGGTGCCAGTGCACTCTCTGGACTCACTGAAGTGCATTCTCAGTGGAGCCAGTGCACTCTCTGGACTCACTGCACTGCATCCCCAGTGGTGCCAGTGCACTCTCTGGACTCACTGCAGTGCATCCCAAGTGGTGCCAATGCACTCTCTGGACTCACTGCAGTGCATCCCCAGTGGTGCCAGTACACTCACTGGACTCACTGCACTGCATCCCCAGTGGTGCCAGTGCAGTCTCTGCACTCACTGAAGTGCATCTCCAGTGGTGCCAGAGCACTCTCTGGACTCACTGCACTGAATCCCCACTGGTGCCAGTGCACTCTCTGGACTCACTGCACTGCATCCCCAGTGGTGCCAGTGCACTCTCTGGACTCACTGCACTGCATCCCCAGTGGTGCCAGTGCACTCTCTGGACTCACTGCACTGCATCTCCAATGGTGCCAGTGCACTCTCTGGACTCACTGCACTGCATCCCCAGTGGTGCCAATGCACTCTCTGGACTCACTGCTGTGCATCCCCAGTGGTGCCAGTACACTCACTGGACTGACTGAAGTGCATTCCCAGTGGTGACATTGAAGTCTTTGGACTCACTGCACTCCATCCCCACTGGTGCCTTTGCACTCCCTGGACTCACTGCACTGCTCCAGCCGCGGCAGCCGCTCCAGCCGCGGTAGCCCTCCAGCCGTGGCAGCCGCTCCACTCGGTAGCGGCTGGAGCGGCTGCCGCGGCTGGAGCGGCTGGAGCGGCTGCCGCGGCTGGAGCGGCTGCCGCGGATGGAGAGGCTGGCGCGGCTGGAGGGGCTGGAGCGGCTGCCGCGGCTGGAGCGGCTGGAGCGGCTGCCGCGGCTGGAGCGTCTGCCGCGGCTGGAGGGGCTACCGCGGGGTTGACTCGGCTGGAGCGGATGCCGAGGCTGGAACGGCACTCTCTGGACTCACTGAAATGCATTCTCAGTGGTGCCAGTGCACTCTCTGGACTCACTGCTCTGCATCCCCAGTGGTGCTAGTGCACTCTCTGGACTCACTGCAGTGCATCCCCAGTGGTGCCATTGCACTCTCTGGACTCACTGCACCGCATTCCCACTGGTGCCAGTGCGCTCTCTGGACTCACTGCACTGCATCCCCAGTGGTGCCAGTGCGCTCTCAGGACTCACTGCAGGGCATCCCCAGTGGTGCCAGTGCACTCTCTGGACTCACTGCACTGCATCCCCAGTCCTGCCAGTGCACTCTCTTGACTCACTGCAGTGCATCCCCAGTGGTGCCAGTACACTCACTGGACTGACTGAAGTGCATCCCCAGTGGTGTCAGTGCACTCACTGGAGTCACTGCACTGCATCCCCAGTGGTGCAAGTGCACTCCCTGGACTCACTGCACTGCATTCCCAGTGGTGACAGTGAAGTCTTTGGACTCACTGCACTCCATCCCCACTGGTGCCTTTGCACTCCCTGGACTCACTGCACTGCTCCAGCCGCGGCAGCCGCTCCAGCCGCGGTAGCCCTCCAGCCGTGGCAGCCGCTCCACTCGGTAGCGGCTGGAGCGGCTGCCGCGGTTGGAGCGGCTGGAGCGGCTGCCGCGGCTGGAGCGGCTGCCGCGGATGGAGAGGCTGGCGAGGCTGGAGGGGCTGGAGCGGCTGCCGCGGCTGGAGCGGCTGGAGCGGCTGCCGCGGCTGGAGCGTCTGCCGCGGCTGGAGGGCCTACCGCGGGGTTGACTCGGCTGGAGCGGATACCGAGGCTGGAACGGCACTCTCTGGACTCACTGAAACGCATTCTCAGTGGTGCCAGTGCACTCTCTGGACTCACTGCTCTGCATCCCCAGTGGTGCTAGTGCACTCTGGACTCACTGCAGTGCATCCCCAGTGGTGCCAGTGCACTCTCTGGACTCACTGCACCGCATTCCCACTGGTGTCAGTGCACTCTGTGGACTCACTGCACTGCATCCCCAGTGGTGTCAGTGCACTCTCTGGACTCCCGGCACCGTATCCCCAGTGGTGCCAGTGCATTCGCTGGACTCACGGCACTGCATCCACAGTGGTGCCAGTGCACTCTCTGGACTCACTGAAGTGCATTCTCAGTGGAGCCAGTGCACTCTCTGGACTCACTGCACTGCATCCCCAGTGGTGCCAGTGCACTCTCTGGACTCACTGCAGTGCATCCCAAGTGGTGCCAATGCACTCTCTGGACTCACTGCAGTGCATCCCCAGTGGTGCCAGTACACTCACTGGACTCACTGCACTGCATCCCCAGTGGTGCCAGTGCAGTCTCTGCACTCACTGAAGTGCATCTCCAGTGGTGCCAGAGCACTCTCTGGACTCACTGCAGTGCATCACCTGTGGTGCCAGTGCACTCTCTGGACACTCTGCACTGCATCCCCACTGGTGCCAGTGCACTCTCTGGACTCACTGCACTGCATCCCCAGTGGTGCCAGTGCACTCTCTGGACTCACTGCACTGCATCTCCAATGGTGCCAGTGCACTCTCTGGACTCACTGCACTGCATCCCCAGTGGTGCCAATGCACTCTCTGGACTCACTGCTGTGCATCCCCAGTGGTGCCAGTACACTCACTGGACTGACTGAAGTGCATTCCCAGTGGTGACATTGAAGTCTTTGGACTCACTGCACTCCATCCCCACTGGTGCCTTTGCACTCCCTGGACTCACTGCACTGCTCCAGCCGCGGCAGCCGCTCCAGCCGCGGTAGCCCTCCAGCCGTGGCAGCCGCTCCACTCGGTAGCGGCTGGAGCGGCTGCCGCGGCTGGAGCGGCTGGAGCGGCTGCCGCGGCTGGAGCGTCTGCCGCGGCTGGAGGGGCTACCGCGGGGTTGACTCGGCTGGAGCGGATGCCGAGGCTGGAACGGCACTCTCTGGACTCACTGAAATGCATTCTCAGTGGTGCCAGTGCACTCTCTGGACTCACTGCTCTGCATCCCCAGTGGTGCTAGTGCACTCTCTGGACTCACTGCAGTGCATCCCCAGTGGTGCCATTGCACTCTCTGGACTCACTGCACCGCATTCCCACTGGTGCCAGTGCGCTCTCTGGACTCACTGCACTGCATCCCCAGTGGTGCCAGTGCGCTCTCAGGACTCACTGCAGGGCATCCCCAGTGGTGCCAGTGCACTCTCTGGACTCACTGCACTGCATCCCCAGTCCTGCCAGTGCACTCTCTTGACTCACTGCAGTGCATCCCCAGTGGTGCCAGTACACTCACTGGACTGACTGAAGTGCATCCCCAGTGGTGCCAGTGCACTCTCTGGACTCACAGCACTGCATGCCCAGTGGTGCCAGTGCACTCTCTGGACTCACTGCATTGCATCCTCAGTGGTGCCAGTGCACTCTCTGGACTCACTGCACTGCATCCCCAGTCCTGCCAGTGCACTCTCTGGACTCACTGCACTGCATCCCCAATGGTGCCAGTGCACTCTCTGGACTCACTGCACTGCTCCAGCCGCGGCAGCCTCTCCAGGCGCACCAGCCGCGGCATCCGCTCCAGCCTCGGCATCCGCTCCAGCCGCGTTAACCGCTCCAGCCGCGGTAGCTCCTCCAGCCGCGCCAGCCGCTCCAGCCGCGGCAGCCGCTCCAGCCGCTCCAGCCGCGGCATCCGCTCCAGCCGCTCCAGCCGCGGCAGCCGCTCCAACCGCGGCAGCCGCTCCAGTCGCGGCAGCCGCTCCAGCCGCTCCAGCCGCGGCAGCCGCTCCAGCCGCTACCGAGTGGAGCGGCTGCCACGGCTGGAGGGCTACCGCGGCTGGAGCGGCTGCCGCGGCTGGAGAGGCTGGCGCGGCTGGAGGGGCTGGAGCGGCTGCCGCGGCTGGAGCGGCTGGAGCGGCTGCCGCGGCTGGAGCGTCTGCCGCGGCTGGAGGGGCTACCGCGGGGTTGACTCGGCTGGAGCGGATGCCGAGGCTGGAACGGCACTCTCTGGACTCACTGAAATGCATTCTCAGTGGTGCCAGTGCACTCTCTGGACTCACTGCAGTGCATCCCCAGTGGTGCCAGTGCACTCTCTGGACTCACTGCACTGCATCCCCAGTCCTGCCAGTGCACTCTCTTGACTCACTGCAGTGCATCCCCAGTGGTGCCAGTACACTCACTGGACTGACTGAAGTGCATCCCCAGTGGTGTCAGTGCACTCACTGGAGTCACTGCACTGCATCCCCAGTGGTGCAAGTGCACTCCCTGGACTCACTGCACTGCATTCCCAGTGGTGACAGTGAAGTCTTTGGACTCACTGCACTCCATCCCCACTGGTGCCTTTGCACTCCCTGGACTCACTGCACTGCTCCAGCCGCGGCAGCCGCTCCAGCCGCGGTAGCCCTCCAGCCGTGGCAGCCGCTCCACTCGGTAGCGGCTGGAGCGGCTGCCGCGGTTGGAGCGGCTGGAGCGGCTGCCGCGGCTGGAGCGGCTGCCGCGGATGGAGAGGCTGGCGAGGCTGGAGGGGCTGGAGCGGCTGCCGCGGCTGGAGCGGCTGGAGCGGCTGGAGGGCCTACCGCGGGGTTGACTCGGCTGGAGCGGATACCGAGGCTGGAACGGCACTCTCTGGACTCACTGAAATGCATTCTCAGTGGTGCCAGTGCACTCTCTGGACTCACTGCTCTGCATCCCCAGTGGTGCTAGTGCACTCTGGACTCACTGCAGTGCATCCCCAGTGGTGCCAGTGCACTCTCTGGACTCACTGCACCGCATTCCCACTGGTGTCAGTGCACTCTGTGGACTCACTGCACTGCATCCCCAGTGGTGTCAGTGCACTCTCTGGACTCCCGGCACCGTATCCCCAGTGGTGCCAGTGCATTCGCTGGACTCACGGCACTGCATCCACAGTGGTGCCAGTGCACTCTCTGGACTCACTGAAGTGCATTCTCAGTGGAGCCAGTGCACTCTCTGGACTCACTGCACTGCATCCCCAGTGGTGCCAGTGCACTCTCTGGACTCACTGCAGTGCATCCCAAGTGGTGCCAATGCACTCTCTGGACTCACTGCAGTGCATCCCCAGTGGTGCCAGTACACTCACTGGACTCACTGCACTGCATCCCCAGTGGTGCCAGTGCAGTCTCTGCACTCACTGAAGTGCATCTCCAGTGGTGCCAGAGCACTCTCTGGACTCACTGCACTGAATCCCCACTGGTGCCAGTGCACTCTCTGGACTCACTGCACTGCATCCCCAGTGGTGCCAATGCACTCTCTGGACTCACTGCTGTGCATCCCCAGTGGTGCCAGTACACTCACTGGACTGACTGAAGTGCATTCCCAGTGGTGACATTGAAGTCTTTGGACTCACTGCACTCCATCCCCACTGGTGCCTTTGCACTCCCTGGACTCACTGCACTGCTCCAGCCGCGGCAGCCGCTCCAGCCGCGGTAGCCCTCCAGCCGTGGCAGCCGCTCCACTCGGTAGCGGCTGGAGCGGCTGCCGCGGCTGGAGCGGCTGGAGCGGCTGCCGCGGCTGGAGCGGCTGCCGCGGATGGAGAGGCTGGCGCGGCTGGAGGGGCTGGAGCGGCTGCCGCGGCTGGAGCGGCTGGAGCGGCTGCCGCGGCTGGAGCGTCTGCCGCGGCTGGAGGGGCTACCGCGGGGTTGACTCGGCTGGAGCGGATGCCGAGGCTGGAACGGCACTCTCTGGACTCACTGAAATGCATTCTCAGTGGTGCCAGTGCACTCTCTGGACTCACTGCTCTGCATCCCCAGTGGTGCTAGTGCACTCTCTGGACTCACTGCAGTGCATCCCCAGTGGTGCCATTGCACTCTCTGGACTCACTGCACCGCATTCCCACTGGTGCCAGTGCGCTCTCTGGACTCACTGCACTGCATCCCCAGTGGTGCCAGTGCGCTCTCAGGACTCACTGCAGGGCATCCCCAGTGGTGCCAGTGCACTCTCTGGACTCACTGCACTGCATCCCCAGTCCTGCCAGTGCACTCTCTTGACTCACTGCAGTGCATCCCCAGTGGTGCCAGTACACTCACTGGACTGACTGAAGTGCATCCCCAGTGGTGTCAGTGCACTCACTGGAGTCACTGCACTGCATCCCCAGTGGTGCAAGTGCACTCCCTGGACTCACTGCACTGCATTCCCAGTGGTGACAGTGAAGTCTTTGGACTCACTGCACTCCATCCCCACTGGTGCCTTTGCACTCCCTGGACTCACTGCACTGCTCCAGCCGCGGCAGCCGCTCCAGCCGCGGTAGCCCTCCAGCCGTGGCAGCCGCTCCACTCGGTAGCGGCTGGAGCGGCTGCCGCGGTTGGAGCGGCTGGAGCGGCTGCCGCGGCTGGAGCGGCTGCCGCGGATGGAGAGGCTGGCGAGGCTGGAGGGGCTGGAGCGGCTGCCGCGGCTGGAGCGGCTGGAGCGGCTGCCGCGGCTGGAGCGTCTGCCGCGGCTGGAGGGCCTACCGCGGGGTTGACTCGGCTGGAGCGGATACCGAGGCTGGAACGGCACTCTCTGGACTCACTGAAATGCATTCTCAGTGGTGCCAGTGCACTCTCTGGACTCACTGCTCTGCATCCCCAGTGGTGCTAGTGCACTCTGGACTCACTGCAGTGCATCCCCAGTGGTGCCAGTGCACTCTCTGGACTCACTGCACCGCATTCCCACTGGTGTCAGTGCACTCTGTGGACTCACTGCACTGCATCCCCAGTGGTGTCAGTGCACTCTCTGGACTCCCGGCACCGTATCCCCAGTGGTGCCAGTGCATTCGCTGGACTCACGGCACTGCATCCACAGTGGTGCCAGTGCACTCTCTGGACTCACTGAAGTGCATTCTCAGTGGAGCCAGTGCACTCTCTGGACTCACTGCACTGCATCCCCACTGGTGCCAGTGCACTCTCTGGACTCACTGCAGTGCATCCCAAGTGGTGCCAATGCACTCTCTGGACTCACTGCAGTGCATCCCCAGTGGTGCCAGTACACTCACTGGACTCACTGCACTGCATCCCCAGTGGTGCCAGTGCAGTCTCTGCACTCACTGAAGTGCATCTCCAGTGGTGCCAGAGCACTCTCTGGACTCACTGCAGTGCATCCCAGTGGTGCCAGTGCACTCTCTGGACACTCTGCACTGCATCCCCACTGGTGCCAGTGCACTCTCTGGACTCACTGCACTGCATCCCCAGTGGTGCCAGTGCACTCTCTGGACTCACTGCACTGCATCTCCAATGGTGCCAGTGCACTCTCTGGACTCACTGCACTGCATCCCCAGTGGTGCCAATGCACTCTCTGGACTCACTGCTGTGCATCCCCAGTGGTGCCAGTACACTCACTGGACTGACTGAAGTGCATTCCCAGTGGTGACATTGAAGTCTTTGGACTCACTGCACTCCATCCCCACTGGTGCCTTTGCACTCCCTGGACTCACTGCACTGCTCCAGCCGCGGCAGCCGCTCCAGCCGCGGTAGCCCTCCAGCCGTGGCAGCCGCTCCACTCGGTAGCGGCTGGAGCGGCTGCCGCGGCTGGAGCGGCTGGAGCGGCTGCCGCGGCTGGAGCGGCTGCCGCGGATGGAGAGGCTGGCGCGGCTGGAGGGGCTGGAGCGGCTGCCGCGGCTGGAGCGGCTGGAGCGGCTGCCGCGGCTGGAGCGTCTGCCGCGGCTGGAGGGGCTACCGCGGGGTTGACTCGGCTGGAGCGGATGCCGAGGCTGGAACGGCACTCTCTGGACTCACTGAAATGCATTCTCAGTGGTGCCAGTGCACTCTCTGGACTCACTGCTCTGCATCCCCAGTGGTGCTAGTGCACTCTCTGGACTCACTGCAGTGCATCCCCAGTGGTGCCATTGCACTCTCTGGACTCACTGCACCGCATTCCCACTGGTGCCAGTGCGCTCTCTGGACTCACTGCACTGCATCCCCAGTGGTGCCAGTGCGCTCTCAGGACTCACTGCAGGGCATCCCCAGTGGTGCCAGTGCACTCTCTGGACTCACTGCACTGCATCCCCAGTCCTGCCAGTGCACTCTCTTGACTCACTGCAGTGCATCCCCAGTGGTGCCAGTACACTCACTGGACTGACTGAAGTGCATCCCCAGTGGTGTCAGTGCACTCACTGGAGTCACTGCACTGCATCCCCAGTGGTGCAAGTGCACTCCCTGGACTCACTGCACTGCATTCCCAGTGGTGACAGTGAAGTCTTTGGACTCACTGCACTCCATCCCCACTGGTGCCTTTGCACTCCCTGGACTCACTGCACTGCTCCAGCCGCGGCAGCCGCTCCAGCCGCGGTAGCCCTCCAGCCGTGGCAGCCGCTCCACTCGGTAGCGGCTGGAGCGGCTGCCGCGGTTGGAGCGGCTGGAGCGGCTGCCGCGGCTGGAGCGGCTGCCGCGGATGGAGAGGCTGGCGAGGCTGGAGGGGCTGGAGCGGCTGCCGCGGCTGGAGCGGCTGGAGCGGCTGCCGCGGCTGGAGCGTCTGCCGCGGCTGGAGGGCCTACCGCGGGGTTGACTCGGCTGGAGCGGATACCGAGGCTGGAACGGCACTCTCTGGACTCACTGAAACGCATTCTCAGTGGTGCCAGTGCACTCTCTGGACTCACTGCTCTGCATCCCCAGTGGTGCTAGTGCACTCTGGACTCACTGCAGTGCATCCCCAGTGGTGCCAGTGCACTCTCTGGACTCACTGCACCGCATTCCCACTGGTGTCAGTGCACTCTGTGGACTCACTGCACTGCATCCCCAGTGGTGTCAGTGCACTCTCTGGACTCCCGGCACCGTATCCCCAGTGGTGCCAGTGCATTCGCTGGACTCACGGCACTGCATCCACAGTGGTGCCAGTGCACTCTCTGGACTCACTGAAGTGCATTCTCAGTGGAGCCAGTGCACTCTCTGGACTCACTGCACTGCATCCCCAGTGGTGCCAGTGCACTCTCTGGACTCACTGCAGTGCATCCCAAGTGGTGCCAATGCACTCTCTGGACTCACTGCAGTGCATCCCCAGTGGTGCCAGTACACTCACTGGACTCACTGCACTGCATCCCCAGTGGTGCCAGTGCAGTCTCTGCACTCACTGAAGTGCATCTCCAGTGGTGCCAGAGCACTCTCTGGACTCACTGCAGTGCATCACCTGTGGTGCCAGTGCACTCTCTGGACACTCTGCACTGCATCCCCACTGGTGCCAGTGCACTCTCTGGACTCACTGCACTGCATCCCCAGTGGTGCCAGTGCACTCTCTGGACTCACTGCACTGCATCTCCAATGGTGCCAGTGCACTCTCTGGACTCACTGCACTGCATCCCCAGTGGTGCCAATGCACTCTCTGGACTCACTGCTGTGCATCCCCAGTGGTGCCAGTACACTCACTGGACTGACTGAAGTGCATTCCCAGTGGTGACATTGAAGTCTTTGGACTCACTGCACTCCATCCCCACTGGTGCCTTTGCACTCCCTGGACTCACTGCACTGCTCCAGCCGCGGCAGCCGCTCCAGCCGCGGTAGCCCTCCAGCCGTGGCAGCCGCTCCACTCGGTAGCGGCTGGAGCGGCTGCCGCGGCTGGAGCGGCTGGAGCGGCTGCCGCGGCTGGAGCGTCTGCCGCGGCTGGAGGGGCTACCGCGGGGTTGACTCGGCTGGAGCGGATGCCGAGGCTGGAACGGCACTCTCTGGACTCACTGAAATGCATTCTCAGTGGTGCCAGTGCACTCTCTGGACTCACTGCTCTGCATCCCCAGTGGTGCTAGTGCACTCTCTGGACTCACTGCAGTGCATCCCCAGTGGTGCCATTGCACTCTCTGGACTCACTGCACCGCATTCCCACTGGTGCCAGTGCGCTCTCTGGACTCACTGCACTGCATCCCCAGTGGTGCCAGTGCGCTCTCAGGACTCACTGCAGGGCATCCCCAGTGGTGCCAGTGCACTCTCTGGACTCACTGCACTGCATCCCCAGTCCTGCCAGTGCACTCTCTTGACTCACTGCAGTGCATCCCCAGTGGTGCCAGTACACTCACTGGACTGACTGAAGTGCATCCCCAGTGGTGCCAGTGCACTCTCTGGACTCACAGCACTGCATGCCCAGTGGTGCCAGTGCACTCTCTGGACTCACTGCATTGCATCCTCAGTGGTGCCAGTGCACTCTCTGGACTCACTGCACTGCATCCCCAGTCCTGCCAGTGCACTCTCTGGACTCACTGCACTGCATCCCCAATGGTGCCAGTGCACTCTCTGGACTCACTGCACTGCTCCAGCCGCGGCAGCCTCTCCAGGCGCACCAGCCGCGGCATCCGCTCCAGCCTCGGCATCCGCTCCAGCCGCGTTAACCGCTCCAGCCGCGGTAGCTCCTCCAGCCGCGCCAGCCGCTCCAGCCGCGGCAGCCGCTCCAGCCGCTCCAGCCGCGGCATCCGCTCCAGCCGCTCCAGCCGCGGCAGCCGCTCCAACCGCGGCAGCCGCTCCAGTCGCGGCAGCCGCTCCAGCCGCTCCAGCCGCGGCAGCCGCTCCAGCCGCTACCGAGTGGAGCGGCTGCCACGGCTGGAGGGCTACCGCGGCTGGAGCGGCTGCCGCGGCTGGAGAGGCTGGCGCGGCTGGAGGGGCTGGAGCGGCTGCCGCGGCTGGAGCGGCTGGAGCGGCTGCCGCGGCTGGAGCGTCTGCCGCGGCTGGAGGGGCTACCGCGGGGTTGACTCGGCTGGAGCGGATGCCGAGGCTGGAACGGCACTCTCTGGACTCACTGAAATGCATTCTCAGTGGTGCCAGTGCACTCTCTGGACTCACTGCAGTGCATCCCCAGTGGTGCCAGTGCACTCTCTGGACTCACTGCACTGCATCCCCAGTCCTGCCAGTGCACTCTCTTGACTCACTGCAGTGCATCCCCAGTGGTGCCAGTACACTCACTGGACTGACTGAAGTGCATCCCCAGTGGTGTCAGTGCACTCACTGGAGTCACTGCACTGCATCCCCAGTGGTGCAAGTGCACTCCCTGGACTCACTGCACTGCATTCCCAGTGGTGACAGTGAAGTCTTTGGACTCACTGCACTCCATCCCCACTGGTGCCTTTGCACTCCCTGGACTCACTGCACTGCTCCAGCCGCGGCAGCCGCTCCAGCCGCGGTAGCCCTCCAGCCGTGGCAGCCGCTCCACTCGGTAGCGGCTGGAGCGGCTGCCGCGGTTGGAGCGGCTGGAGCGGCTGCCGCGGCTGGAGCGGCTGCCGCGGATGGAGAGGCTGGCGAGGCTGGAGGGGCTGGAGCGGCTGCCGCGGCTGGAGCGGCTGGAGCGGCTGCCGCGGCTGGAGCGTCTGCCGCGGCTGGAGGGCCTACCGCGGGGTTGACTCGGCTGGAGCGGATACCGAGGCTGGAACGGCACTCTCTGGACTCACTGAAATGCATTCTCAGTGGTGCCAGTGCACTCTCTGGACTCACTGCTCTGCATCCCCAGTGGTGCTAGTGCACTCTGGACTCACTGCAGTGCATCCCCAGTGGTGCCAGTGCACTCTCTGGACTCACTGCACCGCATTCCCACTGGTGTCAGTGCACTCTGTGGACTCACTGCACTGCATCCCCAGTGGTGTCAGTGCACTCTCTGGACTCCCGGCACCGTATCCCCAGTGGTGCCAGTGCATTCGCTGGACTCACGGCACTGCATCCACAGTGGTGCCAGTGCACTCTCTGGACTCACTGAAGTGCATTCTCAGTGGAGCCAGTGCACTCTCTGGACTCACTGCACTGCATCCCCAGTGGTGCCAGTGCACTCTCTGGACTCACTGCAGTGCATCCCAAGTGGTGCCAATGCACTCTCTGGACTCACTGCAGTGCATCCCCAGTGGTGCCAGTACACTCACTGGACTCACTGCACTGCATCCCCAGTGGTGCCAGTGCAGTCTCTGCACTCACTGAAGTGCATCTCCAGTGGTGCCAGAGCACTCTCTGGACTCACTGCACTGAATCCCCACTGGTGCCAGTGCACTCTCTGGACTCACTGCACTGCATCCCCACTGGTGCCAGTGCACTCTCTGGACTCACTGCACTGCATCCCCAGTGGTGCCAGTGCACTCTCTGGACTCACTGCACTGCATCTCCAATGGTGCCAGTGCACTCTCTGGACTCACTGCACTGCATCCCCAGTGGTGCCAATGCACTCTCTGGACTCACTGCTGTGCATCCCCAGTGGTGCCAGTACACTCACTGGACTGACTGAAGTGCATTCCCAGTGGTGACATTGAAGTCTTTGGACTCACTGCACTCCATCCCCACTGGTGCCTTTGCACTCCCTGGACTCACTGCACTGCTCCAGCCGCGGCAGCCGCTCCAGCCGCGGTAGCCCTCCAGCCGTGGCAGCCGCTCCACTCGGTAGCGGCTGGAGCGGCTGCCGCGGCTGGAGCGGCTGGAGCGGCTGCCGCGGCTGGAGCGGCTGCCGCGGATGGAGAGGCTGGCGCGGCTGGAGGGGCTGGAGCGGCTGCCGCGGCTGGAGCGGCTGGAGCGGCTGCCGCGGCTGGAGCGTCTGCCGCGGCTGGAGGGGCTACCGCGGGGTTGACTCGGCTGGAGCGGATGCCGAGGCTGGAACGGCACTCTCTGGACTCACTGAAATGCATTCTCAGTGGTGCCAGTGCACTCTCTGGACTCACTGCTCTGCATCCCCAGTGGTGCTAGTGCACTCTCTGGACTCACTGCAGTGCATCCCCAGTGGTGCCATTGCACTCTCTGGACTCACTGCACCGCATTCCCACTGGTGCCAGTGCGCTCTCTGGACTCACTGCACTGCATCCCCAGTGGTGCCAGTGCGCTCTCAGGACTCACTGCAGGGCATCCCCAGTGGTGCCAGTGCACTCTCTGGACTCACTGCACTGCATCCCCAGTCCTGCCAGTGCACTCTCTTGACTCACTGCAGTGCATCCCCAGTGGTGCCAGTACACTCACTGGACTGACTGAAGTGCATCCCCAGTGGTGTCAGTGCACTCACTGGAGTCACTGCACTGCATCCCCAGTGGTGCAAGTGCACTCCCTGGACTCACTGCACTGCATTCCCAGTGGTGACAGTGAAGTCTTTGGACTCACTGCACTCCATCCCCACTGGTGCCTTTGCACTCCCTGGACTCACTGCACTGCATCCCCAGTGGTGCCAGTGCACTCTCTGGACTCACTGCACTGCATCCCCAGTGGTGCTAGTGCACTCTGGACTCACTGCAGTGCATCCCCAGTGGTGCCAGTGCACTCTCTGGACTCACTGCACCGCATTCCCACTGGTGTCAGTGCACTCTGTGGACTCACTGCACTGCATCCCCAGTGGTGTCAGTGCACTCTCTGGACTCCCGGCACCGTATCCCCAGTGGTGCCAGTGCATTCGCTGGACTCACGGCACTGCATCCACAGTGGTGCCAGTGCACTCTCTGGACTCACTGAAGTGCATTCTCAGTGGTGCCAGTGCACTCTCTGGACTCACTGCACTGCATCCCCAGTGGTGCCAGTGCACTCTCTTGACTCACTGCAGTGCATCCCCAGTGGTGCCAGTACACTCACTGGACTGACTGAAGTGCATCCCCAGTGGTGTCAGTGCACTCACTGGAGTCACTGCAGTGCATCCCCAGTGGTGCCAGTGCACTCTCAGGACTCACTGCACTGCATCCCCAGTGGTGCCAGTGCACTCTCTGGACTCACTGCACTGCATCCCCACTGGTGCCAGTGCACTCTCTGGACTCACTGCACTGCATTCCCAGTGGTGACAGTGAAGTCTTTGGACTCACTGCACTCCATCCCCACTGGTGCCTTTGCACTCCCTGGACTCACTGCACTGCTCCAGCCGCGGCAGCCGCTCCAGCCGCGGTAGCCCTCCAGCCGTGGCAGCCGCTCCACTCGGTAGCGGCTGGAGCGGCTGCCGCGGTTGGAGCGGCTGGAGCGGCTGCCGCGGCTGGAGCGGCTGCCGCGGATGGAGAGGCTGGCGAGGCTGGAGGGGCTGGAGCGGCTGCCGCGGCTGGAGCGGCTGGAGCGGCTGCCGCGGCTGGAGCGTCTGCCGCGGCTGGAGGGGCTACCGCGGGGTTGACTCGGCTGGAGCGGATGCCGAGGCTGGAACGGCACTCTCTGGACTCACTGAAATGCATTCTCAGTGGTGCCAGTGCACTCTCTGGACTCACTGCTCTGCATCCCCAGTGGTGCTAGTGCACTCTCTGGACTCACTGCAGTGCATCCCCAGTGGTGCCATTGCACTCTCTGGACTCACTGCACCGCATTCCCACTGGTGCCAGTGCGCTCTCTGGACTCACTGCACTGCATCCCCAGTGGTGCCAGTGCGCTCTCAGGACTCACTGCAGGGCATCCCCAGTGGTGCCAGTGCACTCTCTGGACTCACTGCACTGCATCCCCAGTCCTGCCAGTGCACTCTCTTGACTCACTGCAGTGCATCCCCAGTGGTGCCAGTACACTCACTGGACTGACTGAAGTGCATCCCCAGTGGTGCCAGTGCACTCTCTGGACTCACAGCACTGCATGCCCAGTGGTGCCAGTGCACTCTCTGGACTCACTGCATTGCATCCTCAGTGGTGCCAGTGCACTCTCTGGACTCACTGCACTGCATCCCCAGTCCTGCCAGTGCACTCTCTGGACTCACTGCACTGCATCCCCAATGGTGCCAGTGCACTCTCTGGACTCACTGCACTGCTCCAGCCGCGGCAGCCTCTCCAGGCGCACCAGCCGCGGCATCCGCTCCAGCCTCGGCATCCGCTCCAGCCGCGTTAACCGCTCCAGCCGCGGTAGCTCCTCCAGCCGCGCCAGCCGCTCCAGCCGCGGCAGCCGCTCAAGCCGCTCCAGCCGCGGCATCCGCTCCAGCCGCTCCAGCCGCGGCAGCCGCTCCAACCGCGGCAGCCGCTCCAGTCGCGGCAGCCGCTCCAGCCGCTCCAGCCGCGGCAGCCGCTCCAGCCGCTACCGAGTGGAGCGGCTGCCACGGCTGGAGGGCTACCGCGGCTGGAGCGGCTGCCGCGGCTGGAGAGGCTGGCGCGGCTGGAGGGGCTGGAGCGGCTGCCGCGGCTGGAGCGGCTGGAGCGGCTGCCGCGGCTGGAGCGTCTGCCGCGGCTGGAGGGGCTACCGCGGGGTTGACTCGGCTGGAGCGGATGCCGAGGCTGGAACGGCACTCTCTGGACTCACTGAAATGCATTCTCAGTGGTGCCAGTGCACTCTCTGGACTCACTGCAGTGCATCCCCAGTGGTGCCAGTGCACTCTCTGGACTCACTGCACTGCATCCCCAGTCCTGCCAGTGCACTCTCTTGACTCACTGCAGTGCATCCCCAGTGGTGCCAGTACACTCACTGGACTGACTGAAGTGCATCCCCAGTGGTGTCAGTGCACTCACTGGAGTCACTGCACTGCATCCCCAGTGGTGCAAGTGCACTCCCTGGACTCACTGCACTGCATTCCCAGTGGTGACAGTGAAGTCTTTGGACTCACTGCACTCCATCCCCACTGGTGCCTTTGCACTCCCTGGACTCACTGCACTGCTCCAGCCGCGGCAGCCGCTCCAGCCGCGGTAGCCCTCCAGCCGTGGCAGCCGCTCCACTCGGTAGCGGCTGGAGCGGCTGCCGCGGTTGGAGCGGCTGGAGCGGCTGCCGCGGCTGGAGCGGCTGCCGCGGATGGAGAGGCTGGCGAGGCTGGAGGGGCTGGAGCGGCTGCCGCGGCTGGAGCGGCTGGAGCGGCTGCCGCGGCTGGAGCGTCTGCCGCGGCTGGAGGGCCTACCGCGGGGTTGACTCGGCTGGAGCGGATACCGAGGCTGGAACGGCACTCTCTGGACTCACTGAAATGCATTCTCAGTGGTGCCAGTGCACTCTCTGGACTCACTGCTCTGCATCCCCAGTGGTGCTAGTGCACTCTGGACTCACTGCAGTGCATCCCCAGTGGTGCCAGTGCACTCTCTGGACTCACTGCACCGCATTCCCACTGGTGTCAGTGCACTCTGTGGACTCACTGCACTGCATCCCCAGTGGTGTCAGTGCACTCTCTGGACTCCCGGCACCGTATCCCCAGTGGTGCCAGTGCATTCGCTGGACTCACGGCACTGCATCCACAGTGGTGCCAGTGCACTCTCTGGACTCACTGAAGTGCATTCTCAGTGGAGCCAGTGCACTCTCTGGACTCACTGCACTGCATCCCCAGTGGTGCCAGTGCACTCTCTGGACTCACTGCAGTGCATCCCAAGTGGTGCCAATGCACTCTCTGGACTCACTGCAGTGCATCCCCAGTGGTGCCAGTACACTCACTGGACTCACTGCACTGCATCCCCAGTGGTGCCAGTGCAGTCTCTGCACTCACTGAAGTGCATCTCCAGTGGTGCCAGAGCACTCTCTGGACTCACTGCACTGAATCCCCACTGGTGCCAGTGCACTCTCTGGACTCACTGCACTGCATCCCCACTGGTGCCAGTGCACTCTCTGGACTCACTGCACTGCATCCCCAGTGGTGCCAGTGCACTCTCTGGACTCACTGCACTGCATCTCCAATGGTGCCAGTGCACTCTCTGGACTCACTGCACTGCATCCCCAGTGGTGCCAATGCACTCTCTGGACTCACTGCTGTGCATCCCCAGTGGTGCCAGTACACTCACTGGACTGACTGAAGTGCATTCCCAGTGGTGACATTGAAGTCTTTGGACTCACTGCACTCCATCCCCACTGGTGCCTTTGCACTCCCTGGACTCACTGCACTGCTCCAGCCGCGGCAGCCGCTCCAGCCGCGGTAGCCCTCCAGCCGTGGCAGCCGCTCCACTCGGTAGCGGCTGGAGCGGCTGCCGTGGCTGGAGCGGCTGGAGCGGCTGCCGCGGCTGGAGCGGCTGCCGCGGATGGAGAGGCTGGCGCGGCTGGAGGGGCTGGAGCGGCTGCCGCGGCTGGAGCGGCTGGAGCGGCTGCCGCGGCTGGAGCGTCTGCCGCGGCTGGAGGGGCTACCGCGGGGTTGACTCGGCTGGAGCGGATGCCGAGGCTGGAACGGCACTCTCTGGACTCACTGAAATGCATTCTCAGTGGTGCCAGTGCACTCTCTGGACTCACTGCTCTGCATCCCCAGTGGTGCTAGTGCACTCTCTGGACTCACTGCAGTGCATCCCCAGTGGTGCCATTGCACTCTCTGGACTCACTGCACCGCATTCCCACTGGTGCCAGTGCGCTCTCTGGACTCACTGCACTGCATCCCCAGTGGTGCCAGTGCGCTCTCAGGACTCACTGCAGGGCATCCCCAGTGGTGCCAGTGCACTCTCTGGACTCACTGCACTGCATCCCCAGTCCTGCCAGTGCACTCTCTTGACTCACTGCAGTGCATCCCCAGTGGTGCCAGTACACTCACTGGACTGACTGAAGTGCATCCCCAGTGGTGTCAGTGCACTCACTGGAGTCACTGCACTGCATCCCCAGTGGTGCAAGTGCACTCCCTGGACTCACTGCACTGCATTCCCAGTGGTGACAGTGAAGTCTTTGGACTCACTGCACTCCATCCCCACTGGTGCCTTTGCACTCCCTGGACTCACTGCACTGCTCCAGCCGCGGCAGCCGCTCCAGCCGCGGTAGCCCTCCAGCCGTGGCAGCCGCTCCACTCGGTAGCGGCTGGAGCGGCTGCCGCGGTTGGAGCGGCTGGAGCGGCTGCCGCGGCTGGAGCGGCTGCCGCGGATGGAGAGGCTGGCGAGGCTGGAGGGGCTGGAGCGGCTGCCGCGGCTGGAGCGGCTGGAGCGGCTGCCGCGGCTGGAGCGTCTGCCGCGGCTGGAGGGCCTACCGCGGGGTTGACTCGGCTGGAGCGGATACCGAGGCTGGAACGGCACTCTCTGGACTCACTGAAATGCATTCTCAGTGGTGCCAGTGCACTCTCTGGACTCACTGCTCTGCATCCCCAGTGGTGCTAGTGCACTCTGGACTCACTGCAGTGCATCCCCAGTGGTGCCAGTGCACTCTCTGGACTCACTGCACCGCATTCCCACTGGTGTCAGTGCACTCTGTGGACTCACTGCACTGCATCCCCAGTGGTGTCAGTGCACTCTCTGGACTCCCGGCACCGTATCCCCAGTGGTGCCAGTGCATTCGCTGGACTCACGGCACTGCATCCACAGTGGTGCCAGTGCACTCTCTGGACTCACTGAAGTGCATTCTCAGTGGAGCCAGTGCACTCTCTGGACTCACTGCAGTGCATCCCCAGTGGTGCCATTGCACTCTCTGGACTCACTGCACCGCATTCCCACTGGTGCCAGTGCGCTCTCTGGACTCACTGCACTGCATCCCCAGTGGTGCCAGTGCGCTCTCAGGACTCACTGCAGGGCATCCCCAGTGGTGCCAGTGCACTCTCTGGACTCACTGCACTGCATCCCCAGTCCTGCCAGTGCACTCTCTTGACTCACTGCAGTGCATCCCCAGTGGTGCCAGTACACTCACTGGACTGACTGAAGTGCATCCCCAGTGGTGCCAGTGCACTCTCTGGACTCACAGCACTGCATGCCCAGTGGTGCCAGTGCACTCTCTGGACTCACTGCATTGCATCCTCAGTGGTGCCAGTGCACTCTCTGGACTCACTGCACTGCATCCCCAGTCCTGCCAGTGCACTCTCTGGACTCACTGCACTGCATCCCCAATGGTGCCAGTGCACTCTCTGGACTCACTGCACTGCTCCAGCCGCGGCAGCCTCTCCAGGCGCACCAGCCGCGGCATCCGCTCCAGCCTCGGCATCCGCTCCAGCCGCGTTAACCGCTCCAGCCGCGGTAGCTCCTCCAGCCGCGCCAGCCGCTCCAGCCGCGGCAGCCGCTCCAGCCGCTCCAGCCGCGGCATCCGCTCCAGCCGCTCCAGCCGCGGCAGCCGCTCCAACCGCGGCAGCCGCTCCAGTCGCGGCAGCCGCTCCAGCCGCTCCAGCCGCGGCAGCCGCTCCAGCCGCTACCGAGTGGAGCGGCTGCCACGGCTGGAGGGCTACCGCGGCTGGAGCGGCTGCCGCGGCTGGAGAGGCTGGCGCGGCTGGAGGGGCTGGAGCGGCTGCCGCGGCTGGAGCGGCTGGAGCGGCTGCCGCGGCTGGAGCGTCTGCCGCGGCTGGAGGGGCTACCGCGGGGTTGACTCGGCTGGAGCGGATGCCGAGGCTGGAACGGCACTCTCTGGACTCACTGAAATGCATTCTCAGTGGTGCCAGTGCACTCTCTGGACTCACTGCAGTGCATCCCCAGTGGTGCCAGTGCACTCTCTGGACTCACTGCACTGCATCCCCAGTCCTGCCAGTGCACTCTCTTGACTCACTGCAGTGCATCCCCAGTGGTGCCAGTACACTCACTGGACTGACTGAAGTGCATCCCCAGTGGTGTCAGTGCACTCACTGGAGTCACTGCACTGCATCCCCAGTGGTGCAAGTGCACTCCCTGGACTCACTGCACTGCATTCCCAGTGGTGACAGTGAAGTCTTTGGACTCACTGCACTCCATCCCCACTGGTGCCTTTGCACTCCCTGGACTCACTGCACTGCTCCAGCCGCGGCAGCCGCTCCAGCCGCGGTAGCCCTCCAGCCGTGGCAGCCGCTCCACTCGGTAGCGGCTGGAGCGGCTGCCGCGGTTGGAGCGGCTGGAGCGGCTGCCGCGGCTGGAGCGGCTGCCGCGGATGGAGAGGCTGGCGAGGCTGGAGGGGCTGGAGCGGCTGCCGCGGCTGGAGCGGCTGGAGCGGCTGCCGCGGCTGGAGCGTCTGCCGCGGCTGGAGGGCCTACCGCGGGGTTGACTCGGCTGGAGCGGATACCGAGGCTGGAACGGCACTCTCTGGACTCACTGAAATGCATTCTCAGTGGTGCCAGTGCACTCTCTGGACTCACTGCTCTGCATCCCCAGTGGTGCTAGTGCACTCTGGACTCACTGCAGTGCATCCCCAGTGGTGCCAGTGCACTCTCTGGACTCACTGCACCGCATTCCCACTGGTGTCAGTGCACTCTGTGGACTCACTGCACTGCATCCCCAGTGGTGTCAGTGCACTCTCTGGACTCCCGGCACCGTATCCCCAGTGGTGCCAGTGCATTCGCTGGACTCACGGCACTGCATCCACAGTGGTGCCAGTGCACTCTCTGGACTCACTGAAGTGCATTCTCAGTGGAGCCAGTGCACTCTCTGGACTCACTGCACTGCATCCCCAGTGGTGCCAGTGCACTCTCTGGACTCACTGCAGTGCATCCCAAGTGGTGCCAATGCACTCTCTGCACTCACTGAAGTGCATCTCCAGTGGTGCCAGAGCACTCTCTGGACTCACTGCACTGAATCCCCACTGGTGCCAGTGCACTCTCTGGACTCACTGCACTGCATCCCCACTGGTGCCAGTGCACTCTCTGGACTCACTGCACTGCATCCCCAGTGGTGCCAGTGCACTCTCTGGACTCACTGCACTGCATCTCCAATGGTGCCAGTGCACTCTCTGGACTCACTGCACTGCATCCCCAGTGGTGCCAATGCACTCTCTGGACTCACTGCTGTGCATCCCCAGTGGTGCCAGTACACTCACTGGACTGACTGAAGTGCATTCCCAGTGGTGACATTGAAGTCTTTGGACTCACTGCACTCCATCCCCACTGGTGCCTTTGCACTCCCTGGACTCACTGCACTGCTCCAGCCGCGGCAGCCGCTCCAGCCGCGGTAGCCCTCCAGCCGTGGCAGCCGCTCCACTCGGTAGCGGCTGGAGCGGCTGCCGCGGCTGGAGCGGCTGGAGCGGCTGCCGCGGCTGGAGCGGCTGCCGCGGATGGAGAGGCTGGCGCGGCTGGAGGGGCTGGAGCGGCTGCCGCGGCTGGAGCGGCTGGAGCGGCTGCCGCGGCTGGAGCGTCTGCCGCGGCTGGAGGGGCTACCGCGGGGTTGACTCGGCTGGAGCGGATGCCGAGGCTGGAACGGCACTCTCTGGACTCACTGAAATGCATTCTCAGTGGTGCCAGTGCACTCTCTGGACTCACTGCTCTGCATCCCCAGTGGTGCTAGTGCACTCTCTGGACTCACTGCAGTGCATCCCCAGTGGTGCCATTGCACTCTCTGGACTCACTGCACCGCATTCCCACTGGTGCCAGTGCGCTCTCTGGACTCACTGCACTGCATCCCCAGTGGTGCCAGTGCGCTCTCAGGACTCACTGCAGGGCATCCCCAGTGGTGCCAGTGCACTCTCTGGACTCACTGCACTGCATCCCCAGTCCTGCCAGTGCACTCTCTTGACTCACTGCAGTGCATCCCCAGTGGTGCCAGTACACTCACTGGACTGACTGAAGTGCATCCCCAGTGGTGTCAGTGCACTCACTGGAGTCACTGCACTGCATCCCCAGTGGTGCAAGTGCACTCCCTGGACTCACTGCACTGCATTCCCAGTGGTGACAGTGAAGTCTTTGGACTCACTGCACTCCATCCCCACTGGTGCCTTTGCACTCCCTGGACTCACTGCACTGCTCCAGCCGCGGCAGCCGCTCCAGCCGCGGTAGCCCTCCAGCCGTGGCAGCCGCTCCACTCGGTAGCGGCTGGAGCGGCTGCCGCGGTTGGAGCGGCTGGAGCGGCTGCCGCGGCTGGAGCGGCTGCCGCGGATGGAGAGGCTGGCGAGGCTGGAGGGGCTGGAGCGGCTGCCGCGGCTGGAGCGGCTGGAGCGGCTGCCGCGGCTGGAGCGTCTGCCGCGGCTGGAGGGCCTACCGCGGGGTTGACTCGGCTGGAGCGGATACCGAGGCTGGAACGGCACTCTCTGGACTCACTGAAATGCATTCTCAGTGGTGCCAGTGCACTCTCTGGACTCACTGCTCTGCATCCCCAGTGGTGCTAGTGCACTCTGGACTCACTGCAGTGCATCCCCAGTGGTGCCAGTGCACTCTCTGGACTCACTGCACCGCATTCCCACTGGTGTCAGTGCACTCTGTGGACTCACTGCACTGCATCCCCAGTGGTGTCAGTGCACTCTCTGGACTCCCGGCACCGTATCCCCAGTGGTGCCAGTGCATTCGCTGGACTCACGGCACTGCATCCACAGTGGTGCCAGTGCACTCTCTGGACTCACTGAAGTGCATTCTCAGTGGAGCCAGTGCACTCTCTGGACTCACTGCACTGCATCCCCAGTGGTGCCAGTGCACTCTCTGGACTCACTGCAGTGCATCCCAAGTGGTGCCAATGCACTCTCTGGACTCACTGCAGTGCATCCCCAGTGGTGCCAGTACACTCACTGGACTCACTGCACTGCATCCCCAGTGGTGCCAGTGCAGTCTCTGCACTCACTGAAGTGCATCTCCAGTGGTGCCAGAGCACTCTCTGGACTCACTGCAGTGCATCCCAGTGGTGCCAGTGCACTCTCTGGACACTCTGCACTGCATCCCCACTGGTGCCAGTGCACTCTCTGGACTCACTGCACTGCATCCCCAGTGGTGCCAGTGCACTCTCTGGACTCACTGCACTGCATCTCCAATGGTGCCAGTGCACTCTCTGGACTCACTGCACTGCATCCCCAGTGGTGCCAATGCACTCTCTGGACTCACTGCTGTGCATCCCCAGTGGTGCCAGTACACTCACTGGACTGACTGAAGTGCATTCCCAGTGGTGACATTGAAGTCTTTGGACTCACTGCACTCCATCCCCACTGGTGCCTTTGCACTCCCTGGACTCACTGCACTGCTCCAGCCGCGGCAGCCGCTCCAGCCGCGGTAGCCCTCCAGCCGTGGCAGCCGCTCCACTCGGTAGCGGCTGGAGCGGCTGCCGCGGCTGGAGCGGCTGGAGCGGCTGCCGCGGCTGGAGCGGCTGCCGCGGATGGAGAGGCTGGCGCGGCTGGAGGGGCTGGAGCGGCTGCCGCGGCTGGAGCGGCTGGAGCGGCTGCCGCGGCTGGAGCGTCTGCCGCGGCTGGAGGGGCTACCGCGGGGTTGACTCGGCTGGAGCGGATGCCGAGGCTGGAACGGCACTCTCTGGACTCACTGAAATGCATTCTCAGTGGTGCCAGTGCACTCTCTGGACTCACTGCTCTGCATCCCCAGTGGTGCTAGTGCACTCTCTGGACTCACTGCAGTGCATCCCCAGTGGTGCCATTGCACTCTCTGGACTCACTGCACCGCATTCCCACTGGTGCCAGTGCGCTCTCTGGACTCACTGCACTGCATCCCCAGTGGTGCCAGTGCGCTCTCAGGACTCACTGCAGGGCATCCCCAGTGGTGCCAGTGCACTCTCTGGACTCACTGCACTGCATCCCCAGTCCTGCCAGTGCACTCTCTTGACTCACTGCAGTGCATCCCCAGTGGTGCCAGTACACTCACTGGACTGACTGAAGTGCATCCCCAGTGGTGTCAGTGCACTCACTGGAGTCACTGCACTGCATCCCCAGTGGTGCAAGTGCACTCCCTGGACTCACTGCACTGCATTCCCAGTGGTGACAGTGAAGTCTTTGGACTCACTGCACTCCATCCCCACTGGTGCCTTTGCACTCCCTGGACTCACTGCACTGCTCCAGCCGCGGCAGCCGCTCCAGCCGCGGTAGCCCTCCAGCCGTGGCAGCCGCTCCACTCGGTAGCGGCTGGAGCGGCTGCCGCGGTTGGAGCGGCTGGAGCGGCTGCCGCGGCTGGAGCGGCTGCCGCGGATGGAGAGGCTGGCGAGGCTGGAGGGGCTGGAGCGGCTGCCGCGGCTGGAGCGGCTGGAGCGGCTGCCGCGGCTGGAGCGTCTGCCGCGGCTGGAGGGCCTACCGCGGGGTTGACTCGGCTGGAGCGGATACCGAGGCTGGAACGGCACTCTCTGGACTCACTGAAACGCATTCTCAGTGGTGCCAGTGCACTCTCTGGACTCACTGCTCTGCATCCCCAGTGGTGCTAGTGCACTCTGGACTCACTGCAGTGCATCCCCAGTGGTGCCAGTGCACTCTCTGGACTCACTGCACCGCATTCCCACTGGTGTCAGTGCACTCTGTGGACTCACTGCACTGCATCCCCAGTGGTGTCAGTGCACTCTCTGGACTCCCGGCACCGTATCCCCAGTGGTGCCAGTGCATTCGCTGGACTCACGGCACTGCATCCACAGTGGTGCCAGTGCACTCTCTGGACTCACTGAAGTGCATTCTCAGTGGAGCCAGTGCACTCTCTGGACTCACTGCACTGCATCCCCAGTGGTGCCAGTGCACTCTCTGGACTCACTGCAGTGCATCCCAAGTGGTGCCAATGCACTCTCTGGACTCACTGCAGTGCATCCCCAGTGGTGCCAGTACACTCACTGGACTCACTGCACTGCATCCCCAGTGGTGCCAGTGCAGTCTCTGCACTCACTGAAGTGCATCTCCAGTGGTGCCAGAGCACTCTCTGGACTCACTGCAGTGCATCACCTGTGGTGCCAGTGCACTCTCTGGACACTCTGCACTGCATCCCCACTGGTGCCAGTGCACTCTCTGGACTCACTGCACTGCATCCCCAGTGGTGCCAGTGCACTCTCTGGACTCACTGCACTGCATCTCCAATGGTGCCAGTGCACTCTCTGGACTCACTGCACTGCATCCCCAGTGGTGCCAATGCACTCTCTGGACTCACTGCTGTGCATCCCCAGTGGTGCCAGTACACTCACTGGACTGACTGAAGTGCATTCCCAGTGGTGACATTGAAGTCTTTGGACTCACTGCACTCCATCCCCACTGGTGCCTTTGCACTCCCTGGACTCACTGCACTGCTCCAGCCGCGGCAGCCGCTCCAGCCGCGGTAGCCCTCCAGCCGTGGCAGCCGCTCCACTCGGTAGCGGCTGGAGCGGCTGCCGCGGCTGGAGCGGCTGGAGCGGCTGCCGCGGCTGGAGCGTCTGCCGCGGCTGGAGGGGCTACCGCGGGGTTGACTCGGCTGGAGCGGATGCCGAGGCTGGAACGGCACTCTCTGGACTCACTGAAATGCATTCTCAGTGGTGCCAGTGCACTCTCTGGACTCACTGCTCTGCATCCCCAGTGGTGCTAGTGCACTCTCTGGACTCACTGCAGTGCATCCCCAGTGGTGCCATTGCACTCTCTGGACTCACTGCACCGCATTCCCACTGGTGCCAGTGCGCTCTCTGGACTCACTGCACTGCATCCCCAGTGGTGCCAGTGCGCTCTCAGGACTCACTGCAGGGCATCCCCAGTGGTGCCAGTGCACTCTCTGGACTCACTGCACTGCATCCCCAGTCCTGCCAGTGCACTCTCTTGACTCACTGCAGTGCATCCCCAGTGGTGCCAGTACACTCACTGGACTGACTGAAGTGCATCCCCAGTGGTGCCAGTGCACTCTCTGGACTCACAGCACTGCATGCCCAGTGGTGCCAGTGCACTCTCTGGACTCACTGCATTGCATCCTCAGTGGTGCCAGTGCACTCTCTGGACTCACTGCACTGCATCCCCAGTCCTGCCAGTGCACTCTCTGGACTCACTGCACTGCATCCCCAATGGTGCCAGTGCACTCTCTGGACTCACTGCACTGCTCCAGCCGCGGCAGCCTCTCCAGGCGCACCAGCCGCGGCATCCGCTCCAGCCTCGGCATCCGCTCCAGCCGCGTTAACCGCTCCAGCCGCGGTAGCTCCTCCAGCCGCGCCAGCCGCTCCAGCCGCGGCAGCCGCTCCAGCCGCTCCAGCCGCGGCATCCGCTCCAGCCGCTCCAGCCGCGGCAGCCGCTCCAACCGCGGCAGCCGCTCCAGTCGCGGCAGCCGCTCCAGCCGCTCCAGCCGCGGCAGCCGCTCCAGCCGCTACCGAGTGGAGCGGCTGCCACGGCTGGAGGGCTACCGCGGCTGGAGCGGCTGCCGCGGCTGGAGAGGCTGGCGCGGCTGGAGGGGCTGGAGCGGCTGCCGCGGCTGGAGCGGCTGGAGCGGCTGCCGCGGCTGGAGCGTCTGCCGCGGTTGGAGGGGCTACCGCGGGGTTGACTCGGCTGGAGCGGATGCCGAGGCTGGAACGGCACTCTCTGGACTCACTGAAATGCATTCTCAGTGGTGCCAGTGCACTCTCTGGACTCACTGCAGTGCATCCCCAGTGGTGCCAGTGCACTCTCTGGACTCACTGCACTGCATCCCCAGTCCTGCCAGTGCACTCTCTTGACTCACTGCAGTGCATCCGCAGTGGTGCCAGTACACTCACTGGACTGACTGAAGTGCATCCCCAGTGGTGTCAGTGCACTCACTGGAGTCACTGCACTGCATCCCCAGTGGTGCAAGTGCACTCCCTGGACTCACTGCACTGCATTCCCAGTGGTGACAGTGATGTCTTTGGACTCACTGCACTCCATCCCCACTGGTGCCTTTGCACTCCCTGGACTCACTGCACTGCTCCAGCCGCGGCAGCCGCTCCAGCCGCGGTAGCCCTCCAGCCGTGGCAGCCGCTCCACTCGGTAGCGGCTGGAGCGGCTGCCGCGGTTGGAGCGGCTGGAGCGGCTGCCGCGGCTGGAGCGGCTGCCGCGGATGGAGAGGCTGGCGAGGCTGGAGGGGCTGGAGCGGCTGCCGCGGCTGGAGCGGCTGGAGCGGCTGCCGCGGCTGGAGCGTCTGCCGCGGCTGGAGGGCCTACCGCGGGGTTGACTCGGCTGGAGCGGATACCGAGGCTGGAACGGCACTCTCTGGACTCACTGAAATGCATTCTCAGTGGTGCCAGTGCACTCTCTGGACTCACTGCTCTGCATCCCCAGTGGTGCTAGTGCACTCTGGACTCACTGCAGTGCATCCCCAGTGGTGCCAGTGCACTCTCTGGACTCACTGCACCGCATTCCCACTGGTGTCAGTGCACTCTGTGGACTCACTGCACTGCATCCCCAGTGGTGTCAGTGCACTCTCTGGACTCCCGGCACCGTATCCCCAGTGGTGCCAGTGCATTCGCTGGACTCACGGCACTGCATCCACAGTGGTGCCAGTGCACTCTCTGGACTCACTGAAGTGCATTCTCAGTGGAGCCAGTGCACTCTCTGGACTCACTGCACTGCATCCCCAGTGGTGCCAGTGCACTCTCTGGACTCACTGCAGTGCATCCCAAGTGGTGCCAATGCACTCTCTGGACTCACTGCAGTGCATCCCCAGTGGTGCCAGTACACTCACTGGACTCACTGCACTGCATCCCCAGTGGTGCCAGTGCAGTCTCTGCACTCACTGAAGTGCATCTCCAGTGGTGCCAGAGCACTCTCTGGACTCACTGCACTGAATCCCCACTGGTGCCAGTGCACTCTCTGGACTCACTGCACTGCATCCCCAGTGGTGCCAGTGCACTCTCTGGACTCACTGCACTGCATCCCCAGTGGTGCCAGTGCACTCTCTGGACTCACTGCACTGCATCTCCAATGGTGCCAGTGCACTCTCTGGACTCACTGCACTGCATCCCCAGTGGTGCCAATGCACTCTCTGGACTCACTGCTGTGCATCCCCAGTGGTGCCAGTACACTCACTGGACTGACTGAAGTGCATTCCCAGTGGTGACATTGAAGTCTTTGGACTCACTGCACTCCATCCCCACTGGTGCCTTTGCACTCCCTGGACTCACTGCACTGCTCCAGCCGCGGCAGCCGCTCCAGCCGCGGTAGCCCTCCAGCCGTGGCAGCCGCTCCACTCGGTAGCGGCTGGAGCGGCTGCCGCGGCTGGAGCGGCTGGAGCGGCTGCCGCGGCTGGAGCGGCTGCCGCGGATGGAGAGGCTGGCGCGGCTGGAGGGGCTGGAGCGGCTGCCGCGGCTGGAGCGGCTGGAGCGGCTGCCGCGGCTGGAGCGTCTGCCGCGGCTGGAGGGGCTACCGCGGGGTTGACTCGGCTGGAGCGGATGCCGAGGCTGGAACGGCACTCTCTGGACTCACTGAAATGCATTCTCAGTGGTGCCAGTGCACTCTCTGGACTCACTGCTCTGCATCCCCAGTGGTGCTAGTGCACTCTCTGGACTCACTGCAGTGCATCCCCAGTGGTGCCATTGCACTCTCTGGACTCACTGCACCGCATTCCCACTGGTGCCAGTGCGCTCTCTGGACTCACTGCACTGCATCCCCAGTGGTGCCAGTGCGCTCTCAGGACTCACTGCAGGGCATCCCCAGTGGTGCCAGTGCACTCTCTGGACTCACTGCACTGCATCCCCAGTCCTGCCAGTGCACTCTCTTGACTCACTGCAGTGCATCCCCAGTGGTGCCAGTACACTCACTGGACTGACTGAAGTGCATCCCCAGTGGTGTCAGTGCACTCACTGGAGTCACTGCACTGCATCCCCAGTGGTGCAAGTGCACTCCCTGGACTCACTGCACTGCATTCCCAGTGGTGACAGTGAAGTCTTTGGACTCACTGCACTCCATCCCCACTGGTGCCTTTGCACTCCCTGGACTCACTGCACTGCTCCAGCCGCGGCAGCCGCTCCAGCCGCGGTAGCCCTCCAGCCGTGGCAGCCGCTCCACTCGGTAGCGGCTGGAGCGGCTGCCGCGGTTGGAGAGGCTGGAGCGGCTGCCGCGGCTGGAGCGGCTGCCGCGGATGGAGAGGCTGGCGAGGCTGGAGGGGCTGGAGCGGCTGCCGCGGCTGGAGCGGCTGGAGCGGCTGCCGCGGCTGGAGCGTCTGCCGCGGCTGGAGGGCCTACCGCGGGGTTGACTCGGCTGGAGCGGATACCGAGGCTGGAACGGCACTCTCTGGACTCACTGAAACGCATTCTCAGTGGTGCCAGTGCACTCTCTGGACTCACTGCTCTGCATCCCCAGTGGTGCTAGTGCACTCTGGACTCACTGCAGTGCATCCCCAGTGGTGCCAGTGCACTCTCTGGACTCACTGCACCGCATTCCCACTGGTGTCAGTGCACTCTGTGGACTCACTGCACTGCATCCCCAGTGGTGTCAGTGCACTCTCTGGACTCCCGGCACCGTATCCCCAGTGGTGCCAGTGCATTCGCTGGACTCACGGCACTGCATCCACAGTGGTGCCAGTGCACTCTCTGGACTCACTGAAGTGCATTCTCAGTGGAGCCACTGCACTCTCTGGACTCACTGCACTGCATCCCCACTGGTGCCAGTGCACTCTCTGGACTCACTGCAGTGCATCCCAAGTGGTGCCAATGCACTCTCTGGACTCACTGCAGTGCATCCCCAGTGGTGCCAGTACACTCACTGGACTCACTGCACTGCATCCCCAGTGGTGCCAGTGCAGTCTCTGCACTCACTGAAGTGCATCTCCAGTGGTGCCAGAGCACTCTCTGGACTCACTGCAGTGCATCACCTGTGGTGCCAGTGCACTCTCTGGACACTCTGCACTGCATCCCCACTGGTGCCAGTGCACTCTCTGGACTCACTGCACTGCATCCCCAGTGGTGCCAGTGCACTCTCTGGACTCACTGCACTGCATCTCCAATGGTGCCAGTGCACTCTCTGGACTCACTGCACTGCATCCCCAGTGGTGCCAATGCACTCTCTGGACTCACTGCTGTGCATCCCCAGTGGTGCCAGTACACTCACTGGACTGACTGAAGTGCATTCCCAGTGGTGACATTGAAGTCTTTGGACTCACTGCACTCCATCCCCACTGGTGCCTTTGCACTCCCTGGACTCACTGCACTGCTCCAGCCGCGGCAGCCGCTCCAGCCGCGGTAGCCCTCCAGCCGTGGCAGCCGCTCCACTCGGTAGCGGCTGGAGCGGCTGCCGCGGCTGGAGCGGCTGGAGCGGCTGCCGCGGCTGGAGCGTCTGCCGCGGCTGGAGGGGCTACCGCGGGGTTGACTCGGCTGGAGCGGATGCCGAGGCTGGAACGGCACTCTCTGGACTCACTGAAATGCATTCTCAGTGGTGCCAGTGCACTCTCTGGACTCACTGCTCTGCATCCCCAGTGGTGCTAGTGCACTCTCTGGACTCACTGCAGTGCATCCCCAGTGGTGCCATTGCACTCTCTGGACTCACTGCACCGCATTCCCACTGGTGCCAGTGCGCTCTCTGGACTCACTGCACTGCATCCCCAGTGGTGCCAGTGCGCTCTCAGGACTCACTGCAGGGCATCCCCAGTGGTGCCAGTGCACTCTCTGGACTCACTGCACTGCATCCCCAGTCCTGCCAGTGCACTCTCTTGACTCACTGCAGTGCATCCCCAGTGGTGCCAGTACACTCACTGGACTGACTGAAGTGCATCCCCAGTGGTGCCAGTGCACTCTCTGGACTCACAGCACTGCATGCCCAGTGGTGCCAGTGCACTCTCTGGACTCACTGCATTGCATCCTCAGTGGTGCCAGTGCACTCTCTGGACTCACTGCACTGCATCCCCAGTCCTGCCAGTGCACTCTCTGGACTCACTGCACTGCATCCCCAATGGTGCCAGTGCACTCTCTGGACTCACTGCACTGCTCCAGCCGCGGCAGCCTCTCCAGGCGCACCAGCCGCGGCATCCTCTCCAGCCTCGGCATCCGCTCCAGCCGCGTTAACCGCTCCAGCCGCGGTAGCTCCTCCAGCCGCGCCAGCCGCTCCAGCCGCGGCAGCCGCTCCAGCCGCTCCAGCCGCGGCATCCGCTCCAGCCGCTCCAGCCGCGGCAGCCGCTCCAACCGCGGCAGCCGCTCCAGTCGCGGCAGCCGCTCCAGCCGCGGCAGCCGCGGCAGCCGCTCCAGCCGCTACCGAGTGGAGCGGCTGCCACGGCTGGAGGGCTACCGCGGCTGGAGCGGCTGCCGCGGCTGGAGAGGCTGGCGCGGCTGGAGGGGCTGGAGCGGCTGCCGCGGCTGGAGCGGCTGGAGCGGCTGCCGCGGCTGGAGCGTCTGCCGCGGCTGGAGGGGCTACCGCGGGGTTGACTCGGCTGGAGCGGATGCCGAGGCTGGAACGGCACTCTCTGGACTCACTGAAATGCATTCTCAGTGGTGCCAGTGCACTCTCTGGACTCACTGCAGTGCATCCCCAGTGGTGCCAGTGCACTCTCTGGACTCACTGCACTGCATCCCCAGTCCTGCCAGTGCACTCTCTTGACTCACTGCAGTGCATCCCCAGTGGTGCCAGTACACTCACTGGACTGACTGAAGTGCATCCCCAGTGGTGTCAGTGCACTCACTGGAGTCACTGCACTGCATCCCCAGTGGTGCAAGTGCACTCCCTGGACTCACTGCACTGCATTCCCAGTGGTGACAGTGAAGTCTTTGGACTCACTGCACTCCATCCCCACTGGTGCCTTTGCACTCCCTGGACTCACTGCACTGCTCCAGCCGCGGCAGCCGCTCCAGCCGCGGTAGCCCTCCAGCCGTGGCAGCCGCTCCACTCGGTAGCGGCTGGAGCGGCTGCCGCGGTTGGAGCGGCTGGAGCGGCTGCCGCGGCTGGAGCGGCTGCCGCGGATGGAGAGGCTGGCGAGGCTGGAGGGGCTGGAGCGGCTGCCGCGGCTGGAGCGGCTGGAGCGGCTGGAGGGCCTACCGCGGGGTTGACTCGGCTGGAGCGGATACCGAGGCTGGAACGGCACTCTCTGGACTCACTGAAATGCATTCTCAGTGGTGCCAGTGCACTCTCTGGACTCACTGCTCTGCATCCCCAGTGGTGCTAGTGCACTCTGGACTCACTGCAGTGCATCCCCAGTGGTGCCAGTGCACTCTCTGGACTCACTGCACCGCATTCCCACTGGTGTCAGTGCACTCTGTGGACTCACTGCACTGCATCCCCAGTGGTGTCAGTGCACTCTCTGGACTCCCGGCACCGTATCCCCAGTGGTGCCAGTGCATTCGCTGGACTCACGGCACTGCATCCACAGTGGTGCCAGTGCACTCTCTGGACTCACTGAAGTGCATTCTCAGTGGAGCCAGTGCACTCTCTGGACTCACTGCACTGCATCCCCAGTGGTGCCAGTGCACTCTCTGGACTCACTGCAGTGCATCCCAAGTGGTGCCAATGCACTCTCTGGACTCACTGCAGTGCATCCCCAGTGGTGCCAGTACACTCACTGGACTCACTGCACTGCATCCCCAGTGGTGCCAGTGCAGTCTCTGCACTCACTGAAGTGCATCTCCAGTGGTGCCAGAGCACTCTCTGGACTCACTGCACTGAATCCCCACTGGTGCCAGTGCACTCTCTGGACTCACTGCACTGCATCCCCAGTGGTGCCAATGCACTCTCTGGACTCACTGCTGTGCATCCCCAGTGGTGCCAGTACACTCACTGGACTGACTGAAGTGCATTCCCAGTGGTGACATTGAAGTCTTTGGACTCACTGCACTCCATCCCCACTGGTGCCTTTGCACTCCCTGGACTCACTGCACTGCTCCAGCCGCGGCAGCCGCTCCAGCCGCGGTAGCCCTCCAGCCGTGGCAGCCGCTCCACTCGGTAGCGGCTGGAGCGGCTGCCGCGGCTGGAGCGGCTGGAGCGGCTGCCGCGGCTGGAGCGGCTGCCGCGGATGGAGAGGCTGGCGCGGCTGGAGGGGCTGGAGCGGCTGCCGCGGCTGGAGCGGCTGGAGCGGCTGCCGCGGCTGGAGCGGCTGCCGCGGCTGGAGGGGCTACCGCGGGGTTGACTCGGCTGGAGCGGATGCCGAGGCTGGAACGGCACTCTCTGGACTCACTGAAATGCATTCTCAGTGGTGCCAGTGCACTCTCTGGACTCACTGCTCTGCATCCCCAGTGGTGCTAGTGCACTCTCTGGACTCACTGCAGTGCATCCCCAGTGGTGCCATTGCACTCTCTGGACTCACTGCACCGCATTCCCACTGGTGCCAGTGCGCTCTCTGGACTCACTGCACTGCATCCCCAGTGGTGCCAGTGCGCTCTCAGGACTCACTGCAGGGCATCCCCAGTGGTGCCAGTGCACTCTCTGGACTCACTGCACTGCATCCCCAGTCCTGCCAGTGCACTCTCTTGACTCACTGCAGTGCATCCCCAGTGGTGCCAGTACACTCACTGGACTGACTGAAGTGCATCCCCAGTGGTGTCAGTGCACTCACTGGAGTCACTGCACTGCATCCCCAGTGGTGCAAGTGCACTCCCTGGACTCACTGCACTGCATTCCCAGTGGTGACAGTGAAGTCTTTGGACTCACTGCACTCCATCCCCACTGGTGCCTTTGCACTCCCTGGACTCACTGCACTGCTCCAGCCGCGGCAGCCGCTCCAGCCGCGGTAGCCCTCCAGCCGTGGCAGCCGCTCCACTCGGTAGCGGCTGGAGCGGCTGCCGCGGTTGGAGCGGCTGGAGCGGCTGCCGCGGCTGGAGCGGCTGCCGCGGATGGAGAGGCTGGCGAGGCTGGAGGGGCTGGAGCGGCTGCCGCGGCTGGAGCGGCTGGAGCGGCTGCCGCGGCTGGAGCGTCTGCCGCGGCTGGAGGGCCTACCGCGGGGTTGACTCGGCTGGAGCGGATACCGAGGCTGGAACGGCACTCTCTGGACTCACTGAAATGCATTCTCAGTGGTGCCAGTGCACTCTCTGGACTCACTGCTCTGCATCCCCAGTGGTGCTAGTGCACTCTGGACTCACTGCAGTGCATCCCCAGTGGTGCCAGTGCACTCTCTGGACTCACTGCACCGCATTCCCACTGGTGTCAGTGCACTCTGTGGACTCACTGCACTGCATCCCCAGTGGTGTCAGTGCACTCTCTGGACTCCCGGCACCGTATCCCCAGTGGTGCCAGTGCATTCGCTGGACTCACGGCACTGCATCCACAGTGGTGCCAGTGCACTCTCTGGACTCACTGAAGTGCATTCTCAGTGGAGCCAGTGCACTCTCTGGACTCACTGCACTGCATCCCCACTGGTGCCAGTGCACTCTCTGGACTCACTGCAGTGCATCCCAAGTGGTGCCAATGCACTCTCTGGACTCACTGCAGTGCATCCCCAGTGGTGCCAGTACACTCACTGGACTCACTGCACTGCATCCCCAGTGGTGCCAGTGCAGTCTCTGCACTCACTGAAGTGCATCTCCAGTGGTGCCAGAGCACTCTCTGGACTCACTGCAGTGCATCCCAGTGGTGCCAGTGCACTCTCTGGACACTCTGCACTGCATCCCCACTGGTGCCAGTGCACTCTCTGGACTCACTGCACTGCATCCCCAGTGGTGCCAGTGCACTCTCTGGACTCACTGCACTGCATCTCCAATGGTGCCAGTGCACTCTCTGGACTCACTGCACTGCATCCCCAGTGGTGCCAATGCACTCTCTGGACTCACTGCTGTGCATCCCCAGTGGTGCCAGTACACTCACTGGACTGACTGAAGTGCATTCCCAGTGGTGACATTGAAGTCTTTGGACTCACTGCACTCCATCCCCACTGGTGCCTTTGCACTCCCTGGACTCACTGCACTGCTCCAGCCGCGGCAGCCGCTCCAGCCGCGGTAGCCCTCCAGCCGTGGCAGCCGCTCCACTCGGTAGCGGCTGGAGCGGCTGCCGCGGCTGGAGCGGCTGGAGCGGCTGCCGCGGCTGGAGCGGCTGCCGCGGATGGAGAGGCTGGCGCGGCTGGAGGGGCTGGAGCGGCTGCCGCGGCTGGAGCGGCTGGAGCGGCTGCCGCGGCTGGAGCGTCTGCCGCGGCTGGAGGGGCTACCGCGGGGTTGACTCGGCTGGAGCGGATGCCGAGGCTGGAACGGCACTCTCTGGACTCACTGCACTGCATCCCCAGTGGTGCCAGTGCGCTCTCAGGACTCACTGCAGGGCATCCCCAGTGGTGCCAGTGCACTCTCTGGACTCACTGCACTGCATCCCCAGTCCTGCCAGTGCACTCTCTTGACTCACTGCAGTGCATCCCCAGTGGTGCCAGTACACTCACTGGACTGACTGAAGTGCATCCCCAGTGGTGTCAGTGCACTCACTGGAGTCACTGCACTGCATCCCCAGTGGTGCAAGTGCACTCCCTGGACTCACTGCACTGCATTCCCAGTGGTGACAGTGAAGTCTTTGGACTCACTGCACTCCATCCCCACTGGTGCCTTTGCACTCCCTGGACTCACTGCACTGCTCCAGCCGCGGCAGCCGCTCCAGCCGCGGTAGCCCTCCAGCCGTGGCAGCCGCTCCACTCGGTAGCGGCTGGAGCGGCTGCCGCGGTTGGAGCGGCTGGAGCGGCTGCCGCGGCTGGAGCGGCTGCCGCGGATGGAGAGGCTGGCGAGGCTGGAGGGGCTGGAGCGGCTGCCGCGGCTGGAGCGGCTGCCGCGGCTGGAGCGTCTGCCGCGGCTGGAGGGCCTACCGCGGGGTTGACTCGGCTGGAGCGGATACCGAGGCTGGAACGGCACTCTCTGGACTCACTGAAACGCATTCTCAGTGGTGCCAGTGCACTCTCTGGACTCACTGCTCTGCATCCCCAGTGGTGCTAGTGCACTCTGGACTCACTGCAGTGCATCCCCAGTGGTGCCAGTGCACTCTCTGGACTCACTGCACCGCATTCCCACTGGTGTCAGTGCACTCTGTGGACTCACTGCACTGCATCCCCAGTGGTGTCAGTGCACTCTCTGGACTCCCGGCACCGTATCCCCAGTGGTGCCAGTGCATTCGCTGGACTCACGGCACTGCATCCACAGTGGTGCCAGTGCACTCTCTGGACTCACTGAAGTGCATTCTCAGTGGAGCCAGTGCACTCTCTGGACTCACTGCACTGCATCCCCAGTGGTGCCAGTGCACTCTCTGGACTCACTGCAGTGCATCCCAAGTGGTGCCAATGCACTCTCTGGACTCACTGCAGTGCATCCCCAGTGGTGCCAGTACACTCACTGGACTCACTGCACTGCATCCCCAGTGGTGCCAGTGCAGTCTCTGCACTCACTGAAGTGCATCTCCAGTGGTGCCAGAGCACTCTCTGGACTCACTGCAGTGCATCACCTGTGGTGCCAGTGCACTCTCTGGACACTCTGCACTGCATCCCCACTGGTGCCAGTGCACTCTCTGGACTCACTGCACTGCATCCCCAGTGGTGCCAGTGCACTCTCTGGACTCACTGCACTGCATCTCCAATGGTGCCAGTGCACTCTCTGGACTCACTGCACTGCATCCCCAGTGGTGCCAATGCACTCTCTGGACTCACTGCTGTGCATCCCCAGTGGTGCCAGTACACTCACTGGACTGACTGAAGTGCATTCCCAGTGGTGACATTGAAGTCTTTGGACTCACTGCACTCCATCCCCACTGGTGCCTTTGCACTCCCTGGACTCACTGCACTGCTCCAGCCGCGGCAGCCGCTCCAGCCGCGGTAGCCCTCCAGCCGTGGCAGCCGCTCCACTCGGTAGCGGCTGGAGCGTCTGCCGCGGCTGGAGCGGCTGGAGCGGCTGCCGCGGCTGGAGCGTCTGCCGCGGCTGGAGGGGCTACCGCGGGGTTGACTCGGCTGGAGCGGATGCCGAGGCTGGAACGGCACTCTCTGGACTCACTGAAATGCATTCTCAGTGGTGCCAGTGCACTCTCTGGACTCACTGCTCTGCATCCCCAGTGGTGCTAGTGCACTCTCTGGACTCACTGCAGTGCATCCCCAGTGGTGCCATTGCACTCTCTGGACTCACTGCACCGCATTCCCACTGGTGCCAGTGCGCTCTCTGGACTCACTGCACTGCATCCCCAGTGGTGCCAGTGCGCTCTCAGGACTCACTGCAGGGCATCCCCAGTGGTGCCAGTGCACTCTCTGGACTCACTGCACTGCATCCCCAGTCCTGCCAGTGCACTCTCTTGACTCACTGCAGTGCATCCCCAGTGGTGCCAGTACACTCACTGGACTGACTGAAGTGCATCCCCAGTGGTGCCAGTGCACTCTCTGGACTCACAGCACTGCATGCCCAGTGGTGCCAGTGCACTCTCTGGACTCACTGCATTGCATCCTCAGTGGTGCCAGTGCACTCTCTGGACTCACTGCACTGCATCCCCAGTCCTGCCAGTGCACTCTCTGGACTCACTGCACTGCATCCCCAATGGTGCCAGTGCACTCTCTGGACTCACTGCACTGCTCCAGCCGCGGCAGCCTCTCCAGGCGCACCAGCCGCGGCATCCGCTCCAGCCTCGGCATCCGCTCCAGCCGCGTTAACCGCTCCAGCCGCGGTAGCTCCTCCAGCCGCGCCAGCCGCTCCAGCCGCGGCAGCCGCTCCAGCCGCTCCAGCCGCGGCATCCGCTCCAGCCGCTCCAGCCGCGGCAGCCGCTCCAACCGCGGCAGCCGCTCCAGTCGCGGCAGCCGCTCCAGCCGCTCCAGCCGCGGCAGCCGCTCCAGCCGCTACCGAGTGGAGCGGCTGCCACGGCTGGAGGGCTACCGCGGCTGGAGCGGCTGCCGCGGCTGGAGAGGCTGGCGCGGCTGGAGGGGCTGGAGCGGCTGCCGCGGCTGGAGCGGCTGGAGCGGCTGCCGCGGCTGGAGCGTCTGCCGCGGCTGGAGGGGCTACCGCGGGGTTGACTCGGCTGGAGCGGATGCCGAGGCTGGAACGGCACTCTCTGGACTCACTGAAATGCATTCTCAGTGGTGCCAGTGCACTCTCTGGACTCACTGCAGTGCATCCCCAGTGGTGCCAGTGCACTCTCTGGACTCACTGCACTGCATCCCCAGTCCTGCCAGTGCACTCTCTTGACTCACTGCAGTGCATCCCCAGTGGTGCCAGTACACTCACTGGACTGACTGAAGTGCATCCCCAGTGGTGTCAGTGCACTCACTGGAGTCACTGCACTGCATCCCCAGTGGTGCAAGTGCACTCCCTGGACTCACTGCACTGCATTCCCAGTGGTGACAGTGAAGTCTTTGGACTCACTGCACTCCATCCCCACTGGTGCCTTTGCACTCCCTGGACTCACTGCACTGCTCCAGCCGCGGCAGCCGCTCCAGCCGCGGTAGCCCTCCAGCCGTGGCAGCCGCTCCACTCGGTAGCGGCTGGAGCGGCTGCCGCGGTTGGAGCGGCTGGAGCGGCTGCCGCGGCTGGAGCGGCTGCCGCGGATGGAGAGGCTGGCGAGGCTGGAGGGGCTGGAGCGGCTGCCGCGGCTGGAGCGGCTGGAGCGGCTGCCGCGGCTGGAGCGTCTGCCGCGGCTGGAGGGCCTACCGCGGGGTTGACTCGGCTGGAGCGGATACCGAGGCTGGAACGGCACTCTCTGGACTCACTGAAATGCATTCTCAGTGGTGCCAGTGCACTCTCTGGACTCACTGCTCTGCATCCCCAGTGGTGCTAGTGCACTCTGGACTCACTGCAGTGCATCCCCAGTGGTGCCAGTGCACTCTCTGGACTCACTGCACCGCATTCCCACTGGTGTCAGTGCACTCTGTGGACTCACTGCACTGCATCCCCAGTGGTGTCAGTGCACTCTCTGGACTCCCGGCACCGTATCCCCAGTGGTGCCAGTGCATTCGCTGGACTCACGGCACTGCATCCACAGTGGTGCCAGTGCACTCTCTGGACTCACTGAAGTGCATTCTCAGTGGAGCCAGTGCACTCTCTGGACTCACTGCACTGCATCCCCAGTGGTGCCAGTGCACTCTCTGGACTCACTGCAGTGCATCCCAAGTGGTGCCAATGCACTCTCTGGACTCACTGCAGTGCATCCCCAGTGGTGCCAGTACACTCACTGGACTCACTGCACTGCATCCCCAGTGGTGCCAGTGCAGTCTCTGCACTCACTGAAGTGCATCTCCAGTGGTGCCAGAGCACTCTCTGGACTCACTGCACTGAATCCCCACTGGTGCCAGTGCACTCTCTGGACTCACTGCACTGCATCCCCACTGGTGCCAGTGCACTCTCTGGACTCACTGCACTGCATCCCCAGTGGTGCCAGTGCACTCTCTGGACTCACTGCACTGCATCTCCAATGGTGCCAGTGCACTCTCTGGACTCACTGCACTGCATCCCCAGTGGTGCCAATGCACTCTCTGGACTCACTGCTGTGCATCCCCAGTGGTGCCAGTACACTCACTGGACTGACTGAAGTGCATTCCCAGTGGTGACATTGAAGTCTTTGGACTCACTGCACTCCATCCCCACTGGTGCCTTTGCACTCCCTGGACTCACTGCACTGCTCCAGCCGCGGCAGCCGCTCCAGCCGCGGTAGCCCTCCAGCCGTGGCAGCCGCTCCACTCGGTAGCGGCTGGAGCGGCTGCCGCGGCTGGAGCGGCTGGAGCGGCTGCCGCGGCTGGAGCGGCTGCCGCGGATGGAGAGGCTGGCGCGGCTGGAGGGGCTGGAGCGGCTGCCGCGGCTGGAGCGGCTGGAGCGGCTGCCGCGGCTGGAGCGTCTGCCGCGGCTGGAGGGGCTACCGCGGGGTTGACTCGGCTGGAGCGGATGCCGAGGCTGGAACGGCACTCTCTGGACTCACTGAAATGCATTCTCAGTGGTGCCAGTGCACTCTCTGGACTCACTGCTCTGCATCCCCAGTGGTGCTAGTGCACTCTCTGGACTCACTGCAGTGCATCCCCAGTGGTGCCATTGCACTCTCTGGACTCACTGCACCGCATTCCCACTGGTGCCAGTGCGCTCTCTGGACTCACTGCACTGCATCCCCAGTGGTGCCAGTGCGCTCTCAGGACTCACTGCAGGGCATCCCCAGTGGTGCCAGTGCACTCTCTGGACTCACTGCACTGCATCCCCAGTCCTGCCAGTGCACTCTCTTGACTCACTGCAGTGCATCCCCAGTGGTGCCAGTACACTCACTGGACTGACTGAAGTGCATCCCCAGTGGTGTCAGTGCACTCACTGGAGTCACTGCACTGCATCCCCAGTGGTGCAAGTGCACTCCCTGGACTCACTGCACTGCATTCCCAGTGGTGACAGTGAAGTCTTTGGACTCACTGCACTCCATCCCCACTGGTGCCTTTGCACTCCCTGGACTCACTGCACTGCTCCAGCCGCGGCAGCCGCTCCAGCCGCGGTAGCCCTCCAGCCGTGGCAGCCGCTCCACTCGGTAGCGGCTGGAGCGGCTGCCGCGGTTGGAGCGGCTGGAGCGGCTGCCGCGGCTGGAGCGGCTGCCGCGGATGGAGAGGCTGGCGAGGCTGGAGGGGCTGGAGCGGCTGCCGCGGCTGGAGCGGCTGGAGCGGCTGCCGCGGCTGGAGCGTCTGCCGCGGCTGGAGGGCCTACCGCGGGGTTGACTCGGCTGGAGCGGATACCGAGGCTGGAACGGCACTCTCTGGACTCACTGAAACGCATTCTCAGTGGTGCCAGTGCACTCTCTGGACTCACTGCTCTGCATCCCCAGTGGTGCTAGTGCACTCTGGACTCACTGCAGTGCATCCCCAGTGGTGCCAGTGCACTCTCTGGACTCACTGCACCGCATTCCCACTGGTGTCAGTGCACTCTGTGGACTCACTGCACTGCATCCCCAGTGGTGTCAGTGCACTCTCTGGACTCCCGGCACCGTATCCCCAGTGGTGCCAGTGCATTCGCTGGACTCACGGCACTGCATCCACAGTGGTGCCAGTGCACTCTCTGGACTCACTGAAGTGCATTCTCAGTGGAGCCAGTGCACTCTCTGGACTCACTGCACTGCATCCCCAGTGGTGCCAGTGCACTCTCTGGACTCACTGCAGTGCATCCCAAGTGGTGCCAATGCACTCTCTGGACTCACTGCAGTGCATCCCCAGTGGTGCCAGTACACTCACTGGACTCACTGCACTGCATCCCCAGTGGTGCCAGTGCAGTCTCTGCACTCACTGAAGTGCATCTCCAGTGGTGCCAGAGCACTCTCTGGACTCACTGCAGTGCATCACCTGTGGTGCCAGTGCACTCTCTGGACACTCTGCACTGCATCCCCACTGGTGCCAGTGCACTCTCTGGACTCACTGCACTGCATCCCCAGTGGTGCCAGTGCACTCTCTGGACTCACTGCACTGCATCTCCAATGGTGCCAGTGCACTCTCTGGACTCACTGCACTGCATCCCCAGTGGTGCCAATGCACTCTCTGGACTCACTGCTGTGCATCCCCAGTGGTGCCAGTACACTCACTGGACTGACTGAAGTGCATTCCCAGTGGTGACATTGAAGTCTTTGGACTCACTGCACTCCATCCCCACTGGTGCCTTTGCACTCCCTGGACTCACTGCACTGCTCCAGCCGCGGCAGCCGCTCCAGCCGCGGTAGCCCTCCAGCCGTGGCAGCCGCTCCACTCGGTAGCGGCTGGAGCGGCTGCCGCGGCTGGAGCGGCTGGAGCGGCTGCCGCGGCTGGAGCGTCTGCCGCGGCTGGAGGGGCTACCGCGGGGTTGACTCGGCTGGAGCGGATGCCGAGGCTGGAACGGCACTCTCTGGACTCACTGAAATGCATTCTCAGTGGTGCCAGTGCACTCTCTGGACTCACTGCTCTGCATCCCCAGTGGTGCTAGTGCACTCTCTGGACTCACTGCAGTGCATCCCCAGTGGTGCCATTGCACTCTCTGGACTCACTGCACCGCATTCCCACTGGTGCCAGTGCGCTCTCTGGACTCACTGCACTGCATCCCCAGTGGTGCCAGTGCGCTCTCAGGACTCACTGCAGGGCATCCCCAGTGGTGCCAGTGCACTCTCTGGACTCACTGCACTGCATCCCCAGTCCTGCCAGTGCACTCTCTTGACTCACTGCAGTGCATCCCCAGTGGTGCCAGTACACTCACTGGACTGACTGAAGTGCATCCCCAGTGGTGCCAGTGCACTCTCTGGACTCACAGCACTGCATGCCCAGTGGTGCCAGTGCACTCTCTGGACTCACTGCATTGCATCCTCAGTGGTGCCAGTGCACTCTCTGGACTCACTGCACTGCATCCCCAGTCCTGCCAGTGCACTCTCTGGACTCACTGCACTGCATCCCCAATGGTGCCAGTGCACTCTCTGGACTCACTGCACTGCTCCAGCCGCGGCAGCCTCTCCAGGCGCACCAGCCGCGGCATCCGCTCCAGCCTCGGCATCCGCTCCAGCCGCGTTAACCGCTCCAGCCGCGGTAGCTCCTCCAGCCGCGCCAGCCGCTCCAGCCGCGGCAGCCGCTCCAGCCGCTCCAGCCGCGGCATCCGCTCCAGCCGCTCCAGCCGCGGCAGCCGCTCCAACCGCGGCAGCCGCTCCAGTCGCGGCAGCCGCTCCAGCCGCTCCAGCCGCGGCAGCCGCTCCAGCCGCTACCGAGTGGAGCGGCTGCCACGGCTGGAGGGCTACCGCGGCTGGAGCGGCTGCCGCGGCTGGAGAGGCTGGCGCGGCTGGAGGGGCTGGAGCGGCTGCCGCGGCTGGAGCGGCTGGAGCGGCTGCCGCGGCTGGAGCGTCTGCCGCGGCTGGAGGGGCTACCGCGGGGTTGACTCGGCTGGAGCGGATGCCGAGGCTGGAACGGCACTCTCTGGACTCACTGAAATGCATTCTCAGTGGTGCCAGTGCACTCTCTGGACTCACTGCAGTGCATCCCCAGTGGTGCCAGTGCACTCTCTGGACTCACTGCACTGCATCCCCAGTCCTGCCAGTGCACTCTCTTGACTCACTGCAGTGCATCCCCAGTGGTGCCAGTACACTCACTGGACTGACTGAAGTGCATCCCCAGTGGTGTCAGTGCACTCACTGGAGTCACTGCACTGCATCCCCAGTGGTGCAAGTGCACTCCCTGGACTCACTGCACTGCATTCCCAGTGGTGACAGTGAAGTCTTTGGACTCACTGCACTCCATCCCCACTGGTGCCTTTGCACTCCCTGGACTCACTGCACTGCTCCAGCCGCGGCAGCCGCTCCAGCCGCGGTAGCCCTCCAGCCGTGGCAGCCGCTCCACTCGGTAGCGGCTGGAGCGGCTGCCGCGGTTGGAGCGGCTGGAGCGGCTGCCGCGGCTGGAGCGGCTGCCGCGGATGGAGAGGCTGGCGAGGCTGGAGGGGCTGGAGCGGCTGCCGCGGCTGGAGCGGCTGGAGCGGCTGCCGCGGCTGGAGCGTCTGCCGCGGCTGGAGGGCCTACCGCGGGGTTGACTCGGCTGGAGCGGATACCGAGGCTGGAACGGCACTCTCTGGACTCACTGAAATGCATTCTCAGTGGTGCCAGTGCACTCTCTGGACTCACTGCTCTGCATCCCCAGTGGTGCTAGTGCACTCTGGACTCACTGCAGTGCATCCCCAGTGGTGCCAGTGCACTCTCTGGACTCACTGCACCGCATTCCCACTGGTGTCAGTGCACTCTGTGGACTCACTGCACTGCATCCCCAGTGGTGTCAGTGCACTCTCTGGACTCCCGGCACCGTATCCCCAGTGGTGCCAGTGCATTCGCTGGACTCACGGCACTGCATCCACAGTGGTGCCAGTGCACTCTCTGGACTCACTGAAGTGCATTCTCAGTGGAGCCAGTGCACTCTCTGGACTCACTGCACTGCATCCCCAGTGGTGCCAGTGCACTCTCTGGACTCACTGCAGTGCATCCCAAGTGGTGCCAATGCACTCTCTGGACTCACTGCAGTGCATCCCCAGTGGTGCCAGTACACTCACTGGACTCACTGCACTGCATCCCCAGTGGTGCCAGTGCAGTCTCTGCACTCACTGAAGTGCATCTCCAGTGGTGCCAGAGCACTCTCTGGACTCACTGCACTGAATCCCCACTGGTGCCAGTGCACTCTCTGGACTCACTGCACTGCATCCCCACTGGTGCCAGTGCACTCTCTGGACTCACTGCACTGCATCCCCAGTGGTGCCAGTGCACTCTCTGGACTCACTGCACTGCATCTCCAATGGTGCCAGTGCACTCTCTGGACTCACTGCACTGCATCCCCAGTGGTGCCAATGCACTCTCTGGACTCACTGCTGTGCATCCCCAGTGGTGCCAGTACACTCACTGGACTGACTGAAGTGCATTCCCAGTGGTGACATTGAAGTCTTTGGACTCACTGCACTCCATCCCCACTGGTGCCTTTGCACTCCCTGGACTCACTGCACTGCTCCAGCCGCGGCAGCCGCTCCAGCCGCGGTAGCCCTCCAGCCGTGGCAGCCGCTCCACTCGGTAGCGGCTGGAGCGGCTGCCGCGGCTGGAGCGGCTGGAGCGGCTGCCGCGGCTGGAGCGGCTGCCGCGGATGGAGAGGCTGGCGCGGCTGGAGGGGCTGGAGCGGCTGCCGCGGCTGGAGCGGCTGGAGCGGCTGCCGCGGCTGGAGCGTCTGCCGCGGCTGGAGGGGCTACCGCGGGGTTGACTCGGCTGGAGCGGATGCCGAGGCTGGAACGGCACTCTCTGGACTCACTGAAATGCATTCTCAGTGGTGCCAGTGCACTCTCTGGACTCACTGCTCTGCATCCCCAGTGGTGCTAGTGCACTCTCTGGACTCACTGCAGTGCATCCCCAGTGGTGCCATTGCACTCTCTGGACTCACTGCACCGCATTCCCACTGGTGCCAGTGCGCTCTCTGGACTCACTGCACTGCATCCCCAGTGGTGCCAGTGCGCTCTCAGGACTCACTGCAGGGCATCCCCAGTGGTGCCAGTGCACTCTCTGGACTCACTGCACTGCATCCCCAGTCCTGCCAGTGCACTCTCTTGACTCACTGCAGTGCATCCCCAGTGGTGCCAGTACACTCACTGGACTGACTGAAGTGCATCCCCAGTGGTGTCAGTGCACTCACTGGAGTCACTGCACTGCATCCCCAGTGGTGCAAGTGCACTCCCTGGACTCACTGCACTGCATTCCCAGTGGTGACAGTGAAGTCTTTGGACTCACTGCACTCCATCCCCACTGGTGCCTTTGCACTCCCTGGACTCACTGCACTGCTCCAGCCGCGGCAGCCGCTCCAGCCGCGGTAGCCCTCCAGCCGTGGCAGCCGCTCCACTCGGTAGCGGCTGGAGCGGCTGCCGCGGTTGGAGCGGCTGGAGCGGCTGCCGCGGCTGGAGCGGCTGCCGCGGATGGAGAGGCTGGCGAGGCTGGAGGGGCTGGAGCGGCTGCCGCGGCTGGAGCGGCTGGAGCGGCTGCCGCGGCTGGAGCGTCTGCCGCGGCTGGAGGGCCTACCGCGGGGTTGACTCGGCTGGAGCGGATACCGAGGCTGGAACGGCACTCTCTGGACTCACTGAAACGCATTCTCAGTGGTGCCAGTGCACTCTCTGGACTCACTGCTCTGCATCCCCAGTGGTGCTAGTGCACTCTGGACTCACTGCAGTGCATCCCCAGTGGTGCCAGTGCACTCTCTGGACTCACTGCACCGCATTCCCACTGGTGTCAGTGCACTCTGTGGACTCACTGCACTGCATCCCCAGTGGTGTCAGTGCACTCTCTGGACTCCCGGCACCGTATCCCCAGTGGTGCCAGTGCATTCGCTGGACTCACGGCACTGCATCCACAGTGGTGCCAGTGCACTCTCTGGACTCACTGAAGTGCATTCTCAGTGGAGCCAGTGCACTCTCTGGACTCACTGCACTGCATCCCCAGTGGTGCCAGTGCACTCTCTGGACTCACTGCAGTGCATCCCAAGTGGTGCCAATGCACTCTCTGGACTCACTGCAGTGCATCCCCAGTGGTGCCAGTACACTCACTGGACTCACTGCACTGCATCCCCAGTGGTGCCAGTGCAGTCTCTGCACTCACTGAAGTGCATCTCCAGTGGTGCCAGAGCACTCTCTGGACTCACTGCAGTGCATCACCTGTGGTGCCAGTGCACTCTCTGGACACTCTGCACTGCATCCCCACTGGTGCCAGTGCACTCTCTGGACTCACTGCACTGCATCCCCAGTGGTGCCAGTGCACTCTCTGGACTCACTGCACTGCATCTCCAATGGTGCCAGTGCACTCTCTGGACTCACTGCACTGCATCCCCAGTGGTGCCAATGCACTCTCTGGACTCACTGCTGTGCATCCCCAGTGGTGCCAGTACACTCACTGGACTGACTGAAGTGCATTCCCAGTGGTGACATTGAAGTCTTTGGACTCACTGCACTCCATCCCCACTGGTGCCTTTGCACTCCCTGGACTCACTGCACTGCTCCAGCCGCGGCAGCCGCTCCAGCCGCGGTAGCCCTCCAGCCGTGGCAGCCGCTCCACTCGGTAGCGGCTGGAGCGGCTGCCGCGGCTGGAGCGGCTGGAGCGGCTGCCGCGGCTGGAGCGTCTGCCGCGGCTGGAGGGGCTACCGCGGGGTTGACTCGGCTGGAGCGGATGCCGAGGCTGGAACGGCACTCTCTGGACTCACTGAAATGCATTCTCAGTGGTGCCAGTGCACTCTCTGGACTCACTGCTCTGCATCCCCAGTGGTGCTAGTGCACTCTCTGGACTCACTGCAGTGCATCCCCAGTGGTGCCATTGCACTCTCTGGACTCACTGCACCGCATTCCCACTGGTGCCAGTGCGCTCTCTGGACTCACTGCACTGCATCCCCAGTGGTGCCAGTGCGCTCTCAGGACTCACTGCAGGGCATCCCCAGTGGTGCCAGTGCACTCTCTGGACTCACTGCACTGCATCCCCAGTCCTGCCAGTGCACTCTCTTGACTCACTGCAGTGCATCCCCAGTGGTGCCAGTACACTCACTGGACTGACTGAAGTGCATCCCCAGTGGTGCCAGTGCACTCTCTGGACTCACAGCACTGCATGCCCAGTGGTGCCAGTGCACTCTCTGGACTCACTGCATTGCATCCTCAGTGGTGCCAGTGCACTCTCTGGACTCACTGCACTGCATCCCCAGTCCTGCCAGTGCACTCTCTGGACTCACTGCACTGCATCCCCAATGGTGCCAGTGCACTCTCTGGACTCACTGCACTGCTCCAGCCGCGGCAGCCTCTCCAGGCGCACCAGCCGCGGCATCCGCTCCAGCCTCGGCATCCGCTCCAGCCGCGTTAACCGCTCCAGCCGCGGTAGCTCCTCCAGCCGCGCCAGCCGCTCCAGCCGCGGCAGCCGCTCCAGCCGCTCCAGCCGCGGCATCCGCTCCAGCCGCTCCAGCCGCGGCAGCCGCTCCAACCGCGGCAGCCGCTCCAGTCGCGGCAGCCGCTCCAGCCGCTCCAGCCGCGGCAGCCGCTCCAGCCGCTACCGAGTGGAGCGGCTGCCACGGCTGGAGGGCTACCGCGGCTGGAGCGGCTGCCGCGGCTGGAGAGGCTGGCGCGGCTGGAGGGGCTGGAGCGGCTGCCGCGGCTGGAGCGGCTGGAGCGGCTGCCGCGGCTGGAGCGTCTGCCGCGGCTGGAGGGGCTACCGCGGGGTTGACTCGGCTGGAGCGGATGCCGAGGCTGGAACGGCACTCTCTGGACTCACTGAAATGCATTCTCAGTGGTGCCAGTGCACTCTCTGGACTCACTGCAGTGCATCCCCAGTGGTGCCAGTGCACTCTCTGGACTCACTGCACTGCATCCCCAGTCCTGCCAGTGCACTCTCTTGACTCACTGCAGTGCATCCGCAGTGGTGCCAGTACACTCACTGGACTGACTGAAGTGCATCCCCAGTGGTGTCAGTGCACTCACTGGAGTCACTGCACTGCATCCCCAGTGGTGCAAGTGCACTCCCTGGACTCACTGCACTGCATTCCCAGTGGTGACAGTGAAGTCTTTGGACTCACTGCACTCCATCCCCACTGGTGCCTTTGCACTCCCTGGACTCACTGCACTGCTCCAGCCGCGGCAGCCGCTCCAGCCGCGGTAGCCCTCCAGCCGTGGCAGCCGCTCCACTCGGTAGCGGCTGGAGCGGCTGCCGCGGTTGGAGCGGCTGGAGCGGCTGCCGCGGCTGGAGCGGCTGCCGCGGATGGAGAGGCTGGCGAGGCTGGAGGGGCTGGAGCGGCTGCCGCGGCTGGAGCGGCTGGAGCGGCTGCCGCGGCTGGAGCGTCTGCCGCGGCTGGAGGGCCTACCGCGGGGTTGACTCGGCTGGAGCGGATACCGAGGCTGGAACGGCACTCTCTGGACTCACTGAAATGCATTCTCAGTGGTGCCAGTGCACTCTCTGGACTCACTGCTCTGCATCCCCAGTGGTGCTAGTGCACTCTGGACTCACTGCAGTGCATCCCCAGTGGTGCCAGTGCACTCTCTGGACTCACTGCACCGCATTCCCACTGGTGTCAGTGCACTCTGTGGACTCACTGCACTGCATCCCCAGTGGTGTCAGTGCACTCTCTGGACTCCCGGCACCGTATCCCCAGTGGTGCCAGTGCATTCGCTGGACTCACGGCACTGCATCCACAGTGGTGCCAGTGCACTCTCTGGACTCACTGAAGTGCATTCTCAGTGGAGCCAGTGCACTCTCTGGACTCACTGCACTGCATCCCCAGTGGTGCCAGTGCACTCTCTGGACTCACTGCAGTGCATCCCAAGTGGTGCCAATGCACTCTCTGGACTCACTGCAGTGCATCCCCAGTGGTGCCAGTACACTCACTGGACTCACTGCACTGCATCCCCAGTGGTGCCAGTGCAGTCTCTGCACTCACTGAAGTGCATCTCCAGTGGTGCCAGAGCACTCTCTGGACTCACTGCACTGAATCCCCACTGGTGCCAGTGCACTCTCTGGACTCACTGCACTGCATCCCCAGTGGTGCCAGTGCACTCTCTGGACTCACTGCACTGCATCCCCAGTGGTGCCAGTGCACTCTCTGGACTCACTGCACTGCATCTCCAATGGTGCCAGTGCACTCTCTGGACTCACTGCACTGCATCCCCAGTGGTGCCAATGCACTCTCTGGACTCACTGCTGTGCATCCCCAGTGGTGCCAGTACACTCACTGGACTGACTGAAGTGCATTCCCAGTGGTGACATTGAAGTCTTTGGACTCACTGCACTCCATCCCCACTGGTGCCTTTGCACTCCCTGGACTCACTGCACTGCTCCAGCCGCGGCAGCCGCTCCAGCCGCGGTAGCCCTCCAGCCGTGGCAGCCGCTCCACTCGGTAGCGGCTGGAGCGGCTGCCGCGGCTGGAGCGGCTGGAGCGGCTGCCGCGGCTGGAGCGGCTGCCGCGGATGGAGAGGCTGGCGCGGCTGGAGGGGCTGGAGCGGCTGCCGCGGCTGGAGCGGCTGGAGCGGCTGCCGCGGCTGGAGCGTCTGCCGCGGCTGGAGGGGCTACCGCGGGGTTGACTCGGCTGGAGCGGATGCCGAGGCTGGAACGGCACTCTCTGGACTCACTGAAATGCATTCTCAGTGGTGCCAGTGCACTCTCTGGACTCACTGCTCTGCATCCCCAGTGGTGCTAGTGCACTCTCTGGACTCACTGCAGTGCATCCCCAGTGGTGCCATTGCACTCTCTGGACTCACTGCACCGCATTCCCACTGGTGCCAGTGCGCTCTCTGGACTCACTGCACTGCATCCCCAGTGGTGCCAGTGCGCTCTCAGGACTCACTGCAGGGCATCCCCAGTGGTGCCAGTGCACTCTCTGGACTCACTGCACTGCATCCCCAGTCCTGCCAGTGCACTCTCTTGACTCACTGCAGTGCATCCCCAGTGGTGCCAGTACACTCACTGGACTGACTGAAGTGCATCCCCAGTGGTGTCAGTGCACTCACTGGAGTCACTGCACTGCATCCCCAGTGGTGCAAGTGCACTCCCTGGACTCACTGCACTGCATTCCCAGTGGTGACAGTGAAGTCTTTGGACTCACTGCACTCCATCCCCACTGGTGCCTTTGCACTCCCTGGACTCACTGCACTGCTCCAGCCGCGGCAGCCGCTCCAGCCGCGGTAGCCCTCCAGCCGTGGCAGCCGCTCCACTCGGTAGCGGCTGGAGCGGCTGCCGCGGTTGGAGAGGCTGGAGCGGCTGCCGCGGCTGGAGCGGCTGCCGCGGATGGAGAGGCTGGCGAGGCTGGAGGGGCTGGAGCGGCTGCCGCGGCTGGAGCGGCTGGAGCGGCTGCCGCGGCTGGAGCGTCTGCCGCGGCTGGAGGGCCTACCGCGGGGTTGACTCGGCTGGAGCGGATACCGAGGCTGGAACGGCACTCTCTGGACTCACTGAAACGCATTCTCAGTGGTGCCAGTGCACTCTCTGGACTCACTGCTCTGCATCCCCAGTGGTGCTAGTGCACTCTGGACTCACTGCAGTGCATCCCCAGTGGTGCCAGTGCACTCTCTGGACTCACTGCACCGCATTCCCACTGGTGTCAGTGCACTCTGTGGACTCACTGCACTGCATCCCCAGTGGTGTCAGTGCACTCTCTGGACTCCCGGCACCGTATCCCCAGTGGTGCCAGTGCATTCGCTGGACTCACGGCACTGCATCCACAGTGGTGCCAGTGCACTCTCTGGACTCACTGAAGTGCATTCTCAGTGGAGCCACTGCACTCTCTGGACTCACTGCACTGCATCCCCACTGGTGCCAGTGCACTCTCTGGACTCACTGCAGTGCATCCCAAGTGGTGCCAATGCACTCTCTGGACTCACTGCAGTGCATCCCCAGTGGTGCCAGTACACTCACTGGACTCACTGCACTGCATCCCCAGTGGTGCCAGTGCAGTCTCTGCACTCACTGAAGTGCATCTCCAGTGGTGCCAGAGCACTCTCTGGACTCACTGCAGTGCATCACCTGTGGTGCCAGTGCACTCTCTGGACACTCTGCACTGCATCCCCACTGGTGCCAGTGCACTCTCTGGACTCACTGCACTGCATCCCCAGTGGTGCCAGTGCACTCTCTGGACTCACTGCACTGCATCTCCAATGGTGCCAGTGCACTCTCTGGACTCACTGCACTGCATCCCCAGTGGTGCCAATGCACTCTCTGGACTCACTGCTGTGCATCCCCAGTGGTGCCAGTACACTCACTGGACTGACTGAAGTGCATTCCCAGTGGTGACATTGAAGTCTTTGGACTCACTGCACTCCATCCCCACTGGTGCCTTTGCACTCCCTGGACTCACTGCACTGCTCCAGCCGCGGCAGCCGCTCCAGCCGCGGTAGCCCTCCAGCCGTGGCAGCCGCTCCACTCGGTAGCGGCTGGAGCGGCTGCCGCGGCTGGAGCGGCTGGAGCGGCTGCCGCGGCTGGAGCGTCTGCCGCGGCTGGAGGGGCTACCGCGGGGTTGACTCGGCTGGAGCGGATGCCGAGGCTGGAACGGCACTCTCTGGACTCACTGAAATGCATTCTCAGTGGTGCCAGTGCACTCTCTGGACTCACTGCTCTGCATCCCCAGTGGTGCTAGTGCACTCTCTGGACTCACTGCAGTGCATCCCCAGTGGTGCCATTGCACTCTCTGGACTCACTGCACCGCATTCCCACTGGTGCCAGTGCGCTCTCTGGACTCACTGCACTGCATCCCCAGTGGTGCCAGTGCGCTCTCAGGACTCACTGCAGGGCATCCCCAGTGGTGCCAGTGCACTCTCTGGACTCACTGCACTGCATCCCCAGTCCTGCCAGTGCACTCTCTTGACTCACTGCAGTGCATCCCCAGTGGTGCCAGTACACTCACTGGACTGACTGAAGTGCATCCCCAGTGGTGCCAGTGCACTCTCTGGACTCACAGCACTGCATGCCCAGTGGTGCCAGTGCACTCTCTGGACTCACTGCATTGCATCCTCAGTGGTGCCAGTGCACTCTCTGGACTCACTGCACTGCATCCCCAGTCCTGCCAGTGCACTCTCTGGACTCACTGCACTGCATCCCCAATGGTGCCAGTGCACTCTCTGGACTCACTGCACTGCTCCAGCCGCGGCAGCCTCTCCAGGCGCACCAGCCGCGGCATCCGCTCCAGCCTCGGCATCCGCTCCAGCCGCGTTAACCGCTCCAGCCGCGGTAGCTCCTCCAGCCGCGCCAGCCGCTCCAGCCGCGGCAGCCGCTCCAGCCGCTCCAGCCGCGGCATCCGCTCCAGCCGCTCCAGCCGCGGCAGCCGCTCCAACCGCGGCAGCCGCTCCAGTCGCGGCAGCCGCTCCAGCCGCTCCAGCCGCGGCAGCCGCTCCAGCCGCTACCGAGTGGAGCGGCTGCCACGGCTGGAGGGCTACCGCGGCTGGAGCGGCTGCCGCGGCTGGAGAGGCTGGCGCGGCTGGAGGGGCTGGAGCGGCTGCCGCGGCTGGAGCGGCTGGAGCGGCTGCCGCGGCTGGAGCGTCTGCCGCGGCTGGAGGGGCTACCGCGGGGTTGACTCGGCTGGAGCGGATGCCGAGGCTGGAACGGCACTCTCTGGACTCACTGAAATGCATTCTCAGTGGTGCCAGTGCACTCTCTGGACTCACTGCAGTGCATCCCCAGTGGTGCCAGTGCACTCTCTGGACTCACTGCACTGCATCCCCAGTCCTGCCAGTGCACTCTCTTGACTCACTGCAGTGCATCCCCAGTGGTGCCAGTACACTCACTGGACTGACTGAAGTGCATCCCCAGTGGTGTCAGTGCACTCACTGGAGTCACTGCACTGCATCCCCAGTGGTGCAAGTGCACTCCCTGGACTCACTGCACTGCATTCCCAGTGGTGACAGTGAAGTCTTTGGACTCACTGCACTCCATCCCCACTGGTGCCTTTGCACTCCCTGGACTCACTGCACTGCTCCAGCCGCGGCAGCCGCTCCAGCCGCGGTAGCCCTCCAGCCGTGGCAGCCGCTCCACTCGGTAGCGGCTGGAGCGGCTGCCGCGGTTGGAGCGGCTGGAGCGGCTGCCGCGGCTGGAGCGGCTGCCGCGGATGGAGAGGCTGGCGAGGCTGGAGGGGCTGGAGCGGCTGCCGCGGCTGGAGCGGCTGGAGCGGCTGGAGGGCCTACCGCGGGGTTGACTCGGCTGGAGCGGATACCGAGGCTGGAACGGCACTCTCTGGACTCACTGAAATGCATTCTCAGTGGTGCCAGTGCACTCTCTGGACTCACTGCTCTGCATCCCCAGTGGTGCTAGTGCACTCTGGACTCACTGCAGTGCATCCCCAGTGGTGCCAGTGCACTCTCTGGACTCACTGCACCGCATTCCCACTGGTGTCAGTGCACTCTGTGGACTCACTGCACTGCATCCCCAGTGGTGTCAGTGCACTCTCTGGACTCCCGGCACCGTATCCCCAGTGGTGCCAGTGCATTCGCTGGACTCACGGCACTGCATCCACAGTGGTGCCAGTGCACTCTCTGGACTCACTGAAGTGCATTCTCAGTGGAGCCAGTGCACTCTCTGGACTCACTGCACTGCATCCCCAGTGGTGCCAGTGCACTCTCTGGACTCACTGCAGTGCATCCCAAGTGGTGCCAATGCACTCTCTGGACTCACTGCAGTGCATCCCCAGTGGTGCCAGTACACTCACTGGACTCACTGCACTGCATCCCCAGTGGTGCCAGTGCAGTCTCTGCACTCACTGAAGTGCATCTCCAGTGGTGCCAGAGCACTCTCTGGACTCACTGCACTGAATCCCCACTGGTGCCAGTGCACTCTCTGGACTCACTGCACTGCATCCCCAGTGGTGCCAATGCACTCTCTGGACTCACTGCTGTGCATCCCCAGTGGTGCCAGTACACTCACTGGACTGACTGAAGTGCATTCCCAGTGGTGACATTGAAGTCTTTGGACTCACTGCACTCCATCCCCACTGGTGCCTTTGCACTCCCTGGACTCACTGCACTGCTCCAGCCGCGGCAGCCGCTCCAGCCGCGGTAGCCCTCCAGCCGTGGCAGCCGCTCCACTCGGTAGCGGCTGGAGCGGCTGCCGCGGCTGGAGCGGCTGGAGCGGCTGCCGCGGCTGGAGCGGCTGCCGCGGATGGAGAGGCTGGCGCGGCTGGAGGGGCTGGAGCGGCTGCCGCGGCTGGAGCGGCTGGAGCGGCTGCCGCGGCTGGAGCGTCTGCCGCGGCTGGAGGGGCTACCGCGGGGTTGACTCGGCTGGAGCGGATGCCGAGGCTGGAACGGCACTCTCTGGACTCACTGAAATGCATTCTCAGTGGTGCCAGTGCACTCTCTGGACTCACTGCTCTGCATCCCCAGTGGTGCTAGTGCACTCTCTGGACTCACTGCAGTGCATCCCCAGTGGTGCCATTGCACTCTCTGGACTCACTGCACCGCATTCCCACTGGTGCCAGTGCGCTCTCTGGACTCACTGCACTGCATCCCCAGTGGTGCCAGTGCGCTCTCAGGACTCACTGCAGGGCATCCCCAGTGGTGCCAGTGCACTCTCTGGACTCACTGCACTGCATCCCCAGTCCTGCCAGTGCACTCTCTTGACTCACTGCAGTGCATCCCCAGTGGTGCCAGTACACTCACTGGACTGACTGAAGTGCATCCCCAGTGGTGTCAGTGCACTCACTGGAGTCACTGCACTGCATCCCCAGTGGTGCAAGTGCACTCCCTGGACTCACTGCACTGCATTCCCAGTGGTGACAGTGAAGTCTTTGGACTCACTGCACTCCATCCCCACTGGTGCCTTTGCACTCCCTGGACTCACTGCACTGCTCCAGCCGCGGCAGCCGCTCCAGCCGCGGTAGCCCTCCAGCCGTGGCAGCCGCTCCACTCGGTAGCGGCTGGAGCGGCTGCCGCGGTTGGAGCGGCTGGAGCGGCTGCCGCGGCTGGAGCGGCTGCCGCGGATGGAGAGGCTGGCGAGGCTGGAGGGGCTGGAGCGGCTGCCGCGGCTGGAGCGGCTGGAGCGGCTGCCGCGGCTGGAGCGTCTGCCGCGGCTGGAGGGCCTACCGCGGGGTTGACTCGGCTGGAGCGGATACCGAGGCTGGAACGGCACTCTCTGGACTCACTGAAATGCATTCTCAGTGGTGCCAGTGCACTCTCTGGACTCACTGCTCTGCATCCCCAGTGGTGCTAGTGCACTCTGGACTCACTGCAGTGCATCCCCAGTGGTGCCAGTGCACTCTCTGGACTCACTGCACCGCATTCCCACTGGTGTCAGTGCACTCTGTGGACTCACTGCACTGCATCCCCAGTGGTGTCAGTGCACTCTCTGGACTCCCGGCACCGTATCCCCAGTGGTGCCAGTGCATTCGCTGGACTCACGGCACTGCATCCACAGTGGTGCCAGTGCACTCTCTGGACTCACTGAAGTGCATTCTCAGTGGAGCCAGTGCACTCTCTGGACTCACTGCACTGCATCCCCACTGGTGCCAGTGCACTCTCTGGACTCACTGCAGTGCATCCCAAGTGGTGCCAATGCACTCTCTGGACTCACTGCAGTGCATCCCCAGTGGTGCCAGTACACTCACTGGACTCACTGCACTGCATCCCCAGTGGTGCCAGTGCAGTCTCTGCACTCACTGAAGTGCATCTCCAGTGGTGCCAGAGCACTCTCTGGACTCACTGCAGTGCATCCCAGTGGTGCCAGTGCACTCTCTGGACACTCTGCACTGCATCCCCACTGGTGCCAGTGCACTCTCTGGACTCACTGCACTGCATCCCCAGTGGTGCCAGTGCACTCTCTGGACTCACTGCACTGCATCTCCAATGGTGCCAGTGCACTCTCTGGACTCACTGCACTGCATCCCCAGTGGTGCCAATGCACTCTCTGGACTCACTGCTGTGCATCCCCAGTGGTGCCAGTACACTCACTGGACTGACTGAAGTGCATTCCCAGTGGTGACATTGAAGTCTTTGGACTCACTGCACTCCATCCCCACTGGTGCCTTTGCACTCCCTGGACTCACTGCACTGCTCCAGCCGCGGCAGCCGCTCCAGCCGCGGTAGCCCTCCAGCCGTGGCAGCCGCTCCACTCGGTAGCGGCTGGAGCGGCTGCCGCGGCTGGAGCGGCTGGAGCGGCTGCCGCGGCTGGAGCGGCTGCCGCGGATGGAGAGGCTGGCGCGGCTGGAGGGGCTGGAGCGGCTGCCGCGGCTGGAGCGGCTGGAGCGGCTGCCGCGGCTGGAGCGTCTGCCGCGGCTGGAGGGGCTACCGCGGGGTTGACTCGGCTGGAGCGGATGCCGAGGCTGGAACGGCACTCTCTGGACTCACTGAAATGCATTCTCAGTGGTGCCAGTGCACTCTCTGGACTCACTGCTCTGCATCCCCAGTGGTGCTAGTGCACTCTCTGGACTCACTGCAGTGCATCCCCAGTGGTGCCATTGCACTCTCTGGACTCACTGCACCGCATTCCCACTGGTGCCAGTGCGCTCTCTGGACTCACTGCACTGCATCCCCAGTGGTGCCAGTGCGCTCTCAGGACTCACTGCAGGGCATCCCCAGTGGTGCCAGTGCACTCTCTGGACTCACTGCACTGCATCCCCAGTCCTGCCAGTGCACTCTCTTGACTCACTGCAGTGCATCCCCAGTGGTGCCAGTACACTCACTGGACTGACTGAAGTGCATCCCCAGTGGTGTCAGTGCACTCACTGGAGTCACTGCACTGCATCCCCAGTGGTGCAAGTGCACTCCCTGGACTCACTGCACTGCATTCCCAGTGGTGACAGTGAAGTCTTTGGACTCACTGCACTCCATCCCCACTGGTGCCTTTGCACTCCCTGGACTCACTGCACTGCTCCAGCCGCGGCAGCCGCTCCAGCCGCGGTAGCCCTCCAGCCGTGGCAGCCGCTCCACTCGGTAGCGGCTGGAGCGGCTGCCGCGGTTGGAGCGGCTGGAGCGGCTGCCGCGGCTGGAGCGGCTGCCGCGGATGGAGAGGCTGGCGAGGCTGGAGGGGCTGGAGCGGCTGCCGCGGCTGGAGCGGCTGGAGCGGCTGCCGCGGCTGGAGCGTCTGCCGCGGCTGGAGGGCCTACCGCGGGGTTGACTCGGCTGGAGCGGATACCGAGGCTGGAACGGCACTCTCTGGACTCACTGAAACGCATTCTCAGTGGTGCCAGTGCACTCTCTGGACTCACTGCTCTGCATCCCCAGTGGTGCTAGTGCACTCTGGACTCACTGCAGTGCATCCCCAGTGGTGCCAGTGCACTCTCTGGACTCACTGCACCGCATTCCCACTGGTGTCAGTGCACTCTGTGGACTCACTGCACTGCATCCCCAGTGGTGTCAGTGCACTCTCTGGACTCCCGGCACCGTATCCCCAGTGGTGCCAGTGCATTCGCTGGACTCACGGCACTGCATCCACAGTGGTGCCAGTGCACTCTCTGGACTCACTGAAGTGCATTCTCAGTGGAGCCAGTGCACTCTCTGGACTCACTGCACTGCATCCCCAGTGGTGCCAGTGCACTCTCTGGACTCACTGCAGTGCATCCCAAGTGGTGCCAATGCACTCTCTGGACTCACTGCAGTGCATCCCCAGTGGTGCCAGTACACTCACTGGACTCACTGCACTGCATCCCCAGTGGTGCCAGTGCAGTCTCTGCACTCACTGAAGTGCATCTCCAGTGGTGCCAGAGCACTCTCTGGACTCACTGCAGTGCATCACCTGTGGTGCCAGTGCACTCTCTGGACACTCTGCACTGCATCCCCACTGGTGCCAGTGCACTCTCTGGACTCACTGCACTGCATCCCCAGTGGTGCCAGTGCACTCTCTGGACTCACTGCACTGCATCTCCAATGGTGCCAGTGCACTCTCTGGACTCACTGCACTGCATCCCCAGTGGTGCCAATGCACTCTCTGGACTCACTGCTGTGCATCCCCAGTGGTGCCAGTACACTCACTGGACTGACTGAAGTGCATTCCCAGTGGTGACATTGAAGTCTTTGGACTCACTGCACTCCATCCCCACTGGTGCCTTTGCACTCCCTGGACTCACTGCACTGCTCCAGCCGCGGCAGCCGCTCCAGCCGCGGTAGCCCTCCAGCCGTGGCAGCCGCTCCACTCGGTAGCGGCTGGAGCGGCTGCCGCGGCTGGAGCGGCTGGAGCGGCTGCCGCGGCTGGAGCGTCTGCCGCGGCTGGAGGGGCTACCGCGGGGTTGACTCGGCTGGAGCGGATGCCGAGGCTGGAACGGCACTCTCTGGACTCACTGAAATGCATTCTCAGTGGTGCCAGTGCACTCTCTGGACTCACTGCTCTGCATCCCCAGTGGTGCTAGTGCACTCTCTGGACTCACTGCAGTGCATCCCCAGTGGTGCCATTGCACTCTCTGGACTCACTGCACCGCATTCCCACTGGTGCCAGTGCGCTCTCTGGACTCACTGCACTGCATCCCCAGTGGTGCCAGTGCGCTCTCAGGACTCACTGCAGGGCATCCCCAGTGGTGCCAGTGCACTCTCTGGACTCACTGCACTGCATCCCCAGTCCTGCCAGTGCACTCTCTTGACTCACTGCAGTGCATCCCCAGTGGTGCCAGTACACTCACTGGACTGACTGAAGTGCATCCCCAGTGGTGCCAGTGCACTCTCTGGACTCACAGCACTGCATGCCCAGTGGTGCCAGTGCACTCTCTGGACTCACTGCATTGCATCCTCAGTGGTGCCAGTGCACTCTCTGGACTCACTGCACTGCATCCCCAGTCCTGCCAGTGCACTCTCTGGACTCACTGCACTGCATCCCCAATGGTGCCAGTGCACTCTCTGGACTCACTGCACTGCTCCAGCCGCGGCAGCCTCTCCAGGCGCACCAGCCGCGGCATCCGCTCCAGCCTCGGCATCCGCTCCAGCCGCGTTAACCGCTCCAGCCGCGGTAGCTCCTCCAGCCGCGCCAGCCGCTCCAGCCGCGGCAGCCGCTCCAGCCGCTCCAGCCGCGGCATCCGCTCCAGCCGCTCCAGCCGCGGCAGCCGCTCCAACCGCGGCAGCCGCTCCAGTCGCGGCAGCCGCTCCAGCCGCTCCAGCCGCGGCAGCCGCTCCAGCCGCTACCGAGTGGAGCGGCTGCCACGGCTGGAGGGCTACCGCGGCTGGAGCGGCTGCCGCGGCTGGAGAGGCTGGCGCGGCTGGAGGGGCTGGAGCGGCTGCCGCGGCTGGAGCGGCTGGAGCGGCTGCCGCGGCTGGAGCGTCTGCCGCGGCTGGAGGGGCTACCGCGGGGTTGACTCGGCTGGAGCGGATGCCGAGGCTGGAACGGCACTCTCTGGACTCACTGAAATGCATTCTCAGTGGTGCCAGTGCACTCTCTGGACTCACTGCAGTGCATCCCCAGTGGTGCCAGTGCACTCTCTGGACTCACTGCACTGCATCCCCAGTCCTGCCAGTGCACTCTCTTGACTCACTGCAGTGCATCCCCAGTGGTGCCAGTACACTCACTGGACTGACTGAAGTGCATCCCCAGTGGTGTCAGTGCACTCACTGGAGTCACTGCACTGCATCCCCAGTGGTGCAAGTGCACTCCCTGGACTCACTGCACTGCATTCCCAGTGGTGACAGTGAAGTCTTTGGACTCACTGCACTCCATCCCCACTGGTGCCTTTGCACTCCCTGGACTCACTGCACTGCTCCAGCCGCGGCAGCCGCTCCAGCCGCGGTAGCCCTCCAGCCGTGGCAGCCGCTCCACTCGGTAGCGGCTGGAGCGGCTGCCGCGGTTGGAGCGGCTGGAGCGGCTGCCGCGGCTGGAGCGGCTGCCGCGGATGGAGAGGCTGGCGAGGCTGGAGGGGCTGGAGCGGCTGCCGCGGCTGGAGCGGCTGGAGCGGCTGCCGCGGCTGGAGCGTCTGCCGCGGCTGGAGGGCCTACCGCGGGGTTGACTCGGCTGGAGCGGATACCGAGGCTGGAACGGCACTCTCTGGACTCACTGAAATGCATTCTCAGTGGTGCCAGTGCACTCTCTGGACTCACTGCTCTGCATCCCCAGTGGTGCTAGTGCACTCTGGACTCACTGCAGTGCATCCCCAGTGGTGCCAGTGCACTCTCTGGACTCACTGCACCGCATTCCCACTGGTGTCAGTGCACTCTGTGGACTCACTGCACTGCATCCCCAGTGGTGTCAGTGCACTCTCTGGACTCCCGGCACCGTATCCCCAGTGGTGCCAGTGCATTCGCTGGACTCACGGCACTGCATCCACAGTGGTGCCAGTGCACTCTCTGGACTCACTGAAGTGCATTCTCAGTGGAGCCAGTGCACTCTCTGGACTCACTGCACTGCATCCCCAGTGGTGCCAGTGCACTCTCTGGACTCACTGCAGTGCATCCCAAGTGGTGCCAATGCACTCTCTGGACTCACTGCAGTGCATCCCCAGTGGTGCCAGTACACTCACTGGACTCACTGCACTGCATCCCCAGTGGTGCCAGTGCAGTCTCTGCACTCACTGAAGTGCATCTCCAGTGGTGCCAGAGCACTCTCTGGACTCACTGCACTGAATCCCCACTGGTGCCAGTGCACTCTCTGGACTCACTGCACTGCATCCCCACTGGTGCCAGTGCACTCTCTGGACTCACTGCACTGCATCCCCAGTGGTGCCAGTGCACTCTCTGGACTCACTGCACTGCATCTCCAATGGTGCCAGTGCACTCTCTGGACTCACTGCACTGCATCCCCAGTGGTGCCAATGCACTCTCTGGACTCACTGCTGTGCATCCCCAGTGGTGCCAGTACACTCACTGGACTGACTGAAGTGCATTCCCAGTGGTGACATTGAAGTCTTTGGACTCACTGCACTCCATCCCCACTGGTGCCTTTGCACTCCCTGGACTCACTGCACTGCTCCAGCCGCGGCAGCCGCTCCAGCCGCGGTAGCCCTCCAGCCGTGGCAGCCGCTCCACTCGGTAGCGGCTGGAGCGGCTGCCGCGGCTGGAGCGGCTGGAGCGGCTGCCGCGGCTGGAGCGGCTGCCGCGGATGGAGAGGCTGGCGCGGCTGGAGGGGCTGGAGCGGCTGCCGCGGCTGGAGCGGCTGGAGCGGCTGCCGCGGCTGGAGCGTCTGCCGCGGCTGGAGGGGCTACCGCGGGGTTGACTCGGCTGGAGCGGATGCCGAGGCTGGAACGGCACTCTCTGGACTCACTGAAATGCATTCTCAGTGGTGCCAGTGCACTCTCTGGACTCACTGCTCTGCATCCCCAGTGGTGCTAGTGCACTCTCTGGACTCACTGCAGTGCATCCCCAGTGGTGCCATTGCACTCTCTGGACTCACTGCACCGCATTCCCACTGGTGCCAGTGCGCTCTCTGGACTCACTGCACTGCATCCCCAGTGGTGCCAGTGCGCTCTCAGGACTCACTGCAGGGCATCCCCAGTGGTGCCAGTGCACTCTCTGGACTCACTGCACTGCATCCCCAGTCCTGCCAGTGCACTCTCTTGACTCACTGCAGTGCATCCCCAGTGGTGCCAGTACACTCACTGGACTGACTGAAGTGCATCCCCAGTGGTGTCAGTGCACTCACTGGAGTCACTGCACTGCATCCCCAGTGGTGCAAGTGCACTCCCTGGACTCACTGCACTGCATTCCCAGTGGTGACAGTGAAGTCTTTGGACTCACTGCACTCCATCCCCACTGGTGCCTTTGCACTCCCTGGACTCACTGCACTGCTCCAGCCGCGGCAGCCGCTCCAGCCGCGGTAGCCCTCCAGCCGTGGCAGCCGCTCCACTCGGTAGCGGCTGGAGCGGCTGCCGCGGTTGGAGCGGCTGGAGCGGCTGCCGCGGCTGGAGCGGCTGCCGCGGATGGAGAGGCTGGCGAGGCTGGAGGGGCTGGAGCGGCTGCCGCGGCTGGAGCGGCTGGAGCGGCTGCCGCGGCTGGAGCGTCTGCCGCGGCTGGAGGGCCTACCGCGGGGTTGACTCGGCTGGAGCGGATACCGAGGCTGGAACGGCACTCTCTGGACTCACTGAAATGCATTCTCAGTGGTGCCAGTGCACTCTCTGGACTCACTGCTCTGCATCCCCAGTGGTGCTAGTGCACTCTGGACTCACTGCAGTGCATCCCCAGTGGTGCCAGTGCACTCTCTGGACTCACTGCACCGCATTCCCACTGGTGTCAGTGCACTCTGTGGACTCACTGCACTGCATCCCCAGTGGTGTCAGTGCACTCTCTGGACTCCCGGCACCGTATCCCCAGTGGTGCCAGTGCATTCGCTGGACTCACGGCACTGCATCCACAGTGGTGCCAGTGCACTCTCTGGACTCACTGAAGTGCATTCTCAGTGGAGCCAGTGCACTCTCTGGACTCACTGCACTGCATCCCCAGTGGTGCCAGTGCACTCTCTGGACTCACTGCAGTGCATCCCAAGTGGTGCCAATGCACTCTCTGGACTCACTGCAGTGCATCCCCAGTGGTGCCAGTACACTCACTGGACTCACTGCACTGCATCCCCAGTGGTGCCAGTGCAGTCTCTGCACTCACTGAAGTGCATCTCCAGTGGTGCCAGAGCACTCTCTGGACTCACTGCAGTGCATCCCAGTGGTGCCAGTGCACTCTCTGGACACTCTGCACTGCATCCCCACTGGTGCCAGTGCACTCTCTGGACTCACTGCACTGCATCCCCAGTGGTGCCAGTGCACTCTCTGGACTCACTGCACTGCATCTCCAATGGTGCCAGTGCACTCTCTGGACTCACTGCACTGCATCCCCAGTGGTGCCAATGCACTCTCTGGACTCACTGCTGTGCATCCCCAGTGGTGCCAGTACACTCACTGGACTGACTGAAGTGCATTCCCAGTGGTGACATTGAAGTCTTTGGACTCACTGCACTCCATCCCCACTGGTGCCTTTGCACTCCCTGGACTCACTGCACTGCTCCAGCCGCGGCAGCCGCTCCAGCCGCGGTAGCCCTCCAGCCGTGGCAGCCGCTCCACTCGGTAGCGGCTGGAGCGGCTGCCGCGGCTGGAGCGGCTGGAGCGGCTGCCGCGGCTGGAGCGGCTGCCGCGGATGGAGAGGCTGGCGCGGCTGGAGGGGCTGGAGCGGCTGCCGCGGCTGGAGCGGCTGGAGCGGCTGCCGCGGCTGGAGCGTCTGCCGCGGCTGGAGGGGCTACCGCGGGGTTGACTCGGCTGGAGCGGATGCCGAGGCTGGAACGGCACTCTCTGGACTCACTGAAATGCATTCTCAGTGGTGCCAGTGCACTCTCTGGACTCACTGCTCTGCATCCCCAGTGGTGCTAGTGCACTCTCTGGACTCACTGCAGTGCATCCCCAGTGGTGCCATTGCACTCTCTGGACTCACTGCACCGCATTCCCACTGGTGCCAGTGCGCTCTCTGGACTCACTGCACTGCATCCCCAGTGGTGCCAGTGCGCTCTCAGGACTCACTGCAGGGCATCCCCAGTGGTGCCAGTGCACTCTCTGGACTCACTGCACTGCATCCCCAGTCCTGCCAGTGCACTCTCTTGACTCACTGCAGTGCATCCCCAGTGGTGCCAGTACACTCACTGGACTGACTGAAGTGCATCCCCAGTGGTGTCAGTGCACTCACTGGAGTCACTGCACTGCATCCCCAGTGGTGCAAGTGCACTCCCTGGACTCACTGCACTGCATTCCCAGTGGTGACAGTGAAGTCTTTGGACTCACTGCACTCCATCCCCACTGGTGCCTTTGCACTCCCTGGACTCACTGCACTGCTCCAGCCGCGGCAGCCGCTCCAGCCGCGGTAGCCCTCCAGCCGTGGCAGCCGCTCCACTCGGTAGCGGCTGGAGCGGCTGCCGCGGTTGGAGCGGCTGGAGCGGCTGCCGCGGCTGGAGCGGCTGCCGCGGATGGAGAGGCTGGCGAGGCTGGAGGGGCTGGAGCGGCTGCCGCGGCTGGAGCGGCTGGAGCGGCTGCCGCGGCTGGAGCGTCTGCCGCGGCTGGAGGGCCTACCGCGGGGTTGACTCGGCTGGAGCGGATACCGAGGCTGGAACGGCACTCTCTGGACTCACTGAAATGCATTCTCAGTGGTGCCAGTGCACTCTCTGGACTCACTGCTCTGCATCCCCAGTGGTGCTAGTGCACTCTGGACTCACTGCAGTGCATCCCCAGTGGTGCCAGTGCACTCTCTGGACTCACTGCACCGCATTCCCACTGGTGTCAGTGCACTCTGTGGACTCACTGCACTGCATCCCCAGTGGTGTCAGTGCACTCTCTGGACTCCCGGCACCGTATCCCCAGTGGTGCCAGTGCATTCGCTGGACTCACGGCACTGCATCCACAGTGGTGCCAGTGCACTCTCTGGACTCACTGAAGTGCATTCTCAGTGGAGCCAGTGCACTCTCTGGACTCACTGCACTGCATCCCCAGTGGTGCCAGTGCACTCTCTGGACTCACTGCAGTGCATCCCAAGTGGTGCCAATGCACTCTCTGGACTCACTGCAGTGCATCCCCAGTGGTGCCAGTACACTCACTGGACTCACTGCACTGCATCCCCAGTGGTGCCAGTGCAGTCTCTGCACTCACTGAAGTGCATCTCCAGTGGTGCCAGAGCACTCTCTGGACTCACTGCAGTGCATCACCTGTGGTGCCAGTGCACTCTCTGGACACTCTGCACTGCATCCCCACTGGTGCCAGTGCACTCTCTGGACTCACTGCACTGCATCCCCAGTGGTGCCAGTGCACTCTCTGGACTCACTGCACTGCATCTCCAATGGTGCCAGTGCACTCTCTGGACTCACTGCACTGCATCCCCAGTGGTGCCAATGCACTCTCTGGACTCACTGCTGTGCATCCCCAGTGGTGCCAGTACACTCACTGGACTGACTGAAGTGCATTCCCAGTGGTGACATTGAAGTCTTTGGACTCACTGCACTCCATCCCCACTGGTGCCTTTGCACTCCCTGGACTCACTGCACTGCTCCAGCCGCGGCAGCCGCTCCAGCCGCGGTAGCCCTCCAGCCGTGGCAGCCGCTCCACTCGGTAGCGGCTGGAGCGGCTGCCGCGGCTGGAGCGGCTGCCGCGGCTGGAGCGGCTGCCGCGGATGGAGAGGCTGGCGCGGCTGGAGGGGCTGGAGCGGCTGCCGCGGCTGGAGCGGCTGGAGCGGCTGCCGCGGCTGGAGCGTCTGCCGCGGCTGGAGGGGCTACCGCGGGGTTGACTCGGCTGGAGCGGATGCCGAGGCTGGAACGGCACTCTCTGGACTCACTGAAATGCATTCTCAGTGGTGCCAGTGCACTCTCTGGACTCACTGCTCTGCATCCCCAGTGGTGCTAGTGCACTCTCTGGACTCACTGCAGTGCATCCCCACTGGTGCCATTGCACTCTCTGGACTCACTGCACCGCATTCCCACTGGTGCCAGTGCTCTCTCTGGACTCACTGCACTGCATCCCCAGTGGTGCCAGTGCGCTCTCAGGACTCACTGCAGGGCATCCCCAGTGGTGCCAGTGCACTCTCTGGACTCACTGCACTGCATCCCCAGTCCTGCCAGTGCACTCTCTTGACTCACTGCAGTGCATCCCCAGTGGTGCCAGTACACTCACTGGACTGACTGAAGTGCATCCCCAGTGGTGCCAGTGCACTCTCTGGACTCACAGCACTGCATGCCCAGTGGTGCCAGTGCACTCTCTGGACTCACTGCATTGCATCCTCAGTGGTGCCAGTGCACTCTCTGGACTCACTGCACTGCATCCCCAGTCCTGCCAGTGCACTCTCTGGACTCACTGCAGTGCATCCCCAGTGGTGCCATTGCACTCTCTGGACTCACTGCACCGCATTCCCACTGCTGCCAGTGCGCTCTCTGGACTCACTGCACTGCATCCCCAGTGGTGCCAGTGCGCTCTCAGGACTCACTGCAGGGCATCCCCAGTGGTGCCAGTGCACTCTCTGGACTCACTGCACTGCATCCCCAGTCCTGCCAGTGCACTCTCTTGACTCACTGCAGTGCATCCCCAGTGGTGCCAGTACACTCACTGGACTGACTGAAGTGCATCCCCAGTGGTGTCAGTGCACTCACTGGAGTCACTGCACTGCATCCCCAGTGGTGCAAGTGCACTCCCTGGACTCACTGCACTGCATTCCCAGTGGTGACAGTGAAGTCTTTGGACTCACTGCACTCCATCCCCACTGGTGCCTTTGCACTCCCTGGACTCACTGCACTGCTCCAGCCGCGGCAGCCGCTCCAGCCGCGGTAGCCCTCCAGCCGTGGCAGCCGCTCCACTCGGTAGCGGCTGGAGCGGCTGCCGCGGTTGGAGCGGCTGGAGCGGCTGCCGCGGCTGGAGCGGCTGCCGCGGATGGAGAGGCTGGCGAGGCTGGAGGGGCTGGAGCGGCTGCCGCGGCTGGAGCGGCTGGAGCGGCTGCCGCGGCTGGAGCGTCTGCCGCGGCTGGAGGGCCTACCGCGGGGTTGACTCGGCTGGAGCGGATACCGAGGCTGGAACGGCACTCTCTGGACTCACTGAAATGCATTCTCAGTGGTGCCAGTGCACTCTCTGGACTCACTGCTCTGCATCCCCAGTGGTGCTAGTGCACTCTGGACTCACTGCAGTGCATCCCCAGTGGTGCCAGTGCACTCTCTGGACTCACTGCACCGCATTCCCACTGGTGTCAGTGCACTCTGTGGACTCACTGCACTGCATCCCCAGTGGTGTCAGTGCACTCTCTGGACTCCCGGCACCGTATCCCCAGTGGTGCCAGTGCATTCGCTGGACTCACGGCACTGCATCCACAGTGGTGCCAGTGCACTCTCTGGACTCACTGAAGTGCATTCTCAGTGGAGCCAGTGCACTCTCTGGACTCACTGCACTGCATCCCCAGTGGTGCCAGTGCACTCTCTGGACTCACTGCAGTGCATCCCAAGTGGTGCCAATGCACTCTCTGGACTCACTGCAGTGCATCCCCAGTGGTGCCAGTACACTCACTGGACTCACTGCACTGCATCCCCAGTGGTGCCAGTGCAGTCTCTGCACTCACTGAAGTGCATCTCCAGTGGTGCCAGAGCACTCTCTGGACTCACTGCAGTGCATCACCTGTGGTGCCAGTGCACTCTCTGGACACTCTGCACTGCATCCCCACTGGTGCCAGTGCACTCTCTGGACTCACTGCACTGCATCCCCAGTGGTGCCAGTGCACTCTCTGGACTCACTGCACTGCATCTCCAATGGTGCCAGTGCACTCTCTGGACTCACTGCACTGCATCCCCAGTGGTGCCAATGCACTCTCTGGACTCACTGCTGTGCATCCCCAGTGGTGCCAGTACACTCACTGGACTGACTGAAGTGCATTCCCAGTGGTGACATTGAAGTCTTTGGACTCACTGCACTCCATCCCCACTGGTGCCTTTGCACTCCCTGGACTCACTGCACTGCTCCAGCCGCGGCAGCCGCTCCAGCCGCGGTAGCCCTCCAGCAGTGGCAGCCGCTCCACTCGGTAGCGGCTGGAGCGGCTGCTGCGGCTGGAGCGGCTGCCGCGGCTGGAGCGGCTGCCGCGGATGGAGAGGCTGGCGCGGCTGGAGGGGCTGGAGCGGCTGCCGCGGCTGGAGCGGCTGCCGCGGCTGGAGCGTCTGCCGCGGCTGGAGGGGCTACCGCGGGGTTGACTCGGCTGGAGCGGATGCCGAGGCTGGAACGGCACTCTCTGGACTCACTGAAATGCATTCTCAGTGGTGCCAGTGCACTCTCTGGACTCACTGCTCTGCATCCCCAGTGGTGCTAGTGCACTCTCTGGACTCACTGCAGTGCATCCCCAGTGGTGCCATTGCACTCTCTGGACTCACTGCACCGCATTCCCACTGGTGCCAGTGCGCTCTCTGGACTCACTGCACTGCATCCCCAGTGGTGCCAGTGCGCTCTCAGGACTCACTGCAGGGCATCCCCAGTGGTGCCAGTGCACTCTCTGGACTCACTGCACTGCATCCCCAGTCCTGCCAGTGCACTCTCTTGACTCACTGCAGTGCATCCCCAGTGGTGCCAGTACACTCACTGGACTGACTGAAGTGCATCCCCAGTGGTGTCAGTGCACTCACTGGAGTCACTGCACTGCATCCCCAGTGGTGCAAGTGCACTCCCTGGACTCACTGCACTGCATTCCCAGTGGTGACAGTGAAGTCTTTGGACTCACTGCACTCCATCCCCACTGGTGCCTTTGCACTCCCTGGACTCACTGCACTGCTCCAGCCGCGGCAGCCGCTCCAGCCGCGGTAGCCCTCCAGCCGTGGCAGCCGCTCCACTCGGTAGCGGCTGGAGCGGCTGCCGCGGTTGGAGCGGCTGGAGCGGCTGCCGCGGCTGGAGCGGCTGCCGCGGATGGAGAGGCTGGCGCGGCTGGAGGGGCTGGAGCGGCTGCCGCGGCTGGAGCGTCTGCCGCGGCTGGAGGGCCTACCGCGGGGTTGACTCGGCTGGAGCGGATACCGAGGCTGGAACGGCACTCTCTGGACTCACTGAAATGCATTCTCAGTGGTGCCAGTGCACTCTCTGGACTCACTGCTCTGCATCCCCAGTGGTGCTAGTGCACTCTGGACTCACTGCAGTGCATCCCCAGTGGTGCCAGTGCACTCTCTGGACTCACTGCACCGCATTCCCACTGGTGTCAGTGCACTCTGTGGACTCACTGCACTGCATCCCCAGTGGTGTCAGTGCACTCTCTGGACTCCCGGCACCGTATCCCCAGTGGTGCCAGTGCATTCGCTGGACTCACGGCACTGCATCCACAGTGGTGCCAGTGCACTCTCTGGACTCACTGAAGTGCATTCTCAGTGGAGCCAGTGCACTCTCTGGACTCACTGCACTGCATCCCCAGTGGTGCCAGTGCACTCTCTGGACTCACTGCAGTGCATCCCAAGTGGTGCCAATGCACTCTCTGGACTCACTGCAGTGCATCCCCAGTGGTGCCAGTACACTCACTGGACTCACTGCACTGCATCCCCAGTGGTGCCAGTGCAGTCTCTGCACTCACTGAAGTGCATCTCCAGTGGTGCCAGAGCACTCTCTGGACTCACTGCAGTGCATCCCAGTGGTGCCAGTGCACTCTCTGGACACTCTGCACTGCATCCCCACTGGTGCCAGTGCACTCTCTGGACTCACTGCACTGCATCCCCAGTGGTGCCAGTGCACTCTCTGGACTCACTGCACTGCATCTCCAATGGTGCCAGTGCACTCTCTGGACTCACTGCACTGCATCCCCAGTGGTGCCAATGCACTCTCTGGACTCACTGCTGTGCATCCCCAGTGGTGCCAGTACACTCACTGGACTGACTGAAGTGCATTCCCAGTGGTGACATTGAAGTCTTTGGACTCACTGCACTCCATCCCCACTGGTGCCTTTGCACTCCCTGGACTCACTGCACTGCTCCAGCCGCGGCAGCCGCTCCAGCCGCGGTAGCCCTCCAGCCGTGGCAGCCGCTCCACTCGGTAGCGGCTGGAGCGGCTGCCGCGGCTGGAGCGGCTGGAGCGGCTGCCGCGGCTGGAGCGGCTGCCGCGGATGGAGAGGCTGGCGCGGCTGGAGGGGCTGGAGCGGCTGCCGCGGCTGGAGCGGCTGGAGCGGCTGCCGCGGCTGGAGCGTCTGCCGCGGCTGGAGGGGCTACCGCGGGGTTGACTCGGCTGGAGCGGATGCCGAGGCTGGAACGGCACTCTCTGGACTCACTGAAATGCATTCTCAGTGGTGCCAGTGCACTCTCTGGACTCACTGCTCTGCATCCCCAGTGGTGCTAGTGCACTCTCTGGACTCACTGCAGTGCATCCCCAGTGGTGCCATTGCACTCTCTGGACTCACTGCACCGCATTCCCACTGGTGCCAGTGCGCTCTCTGGACTCACTGCACTGCATCCCCAGTGGTGCCAGTGCGCTCTCAGGACTCACTGCAGGGCATCCCCAGTGGTGCCAGTGCACTCTCTGGACTCACTGCACTGCATCCCCAGTCCTGCCAGTGCACTCTCTTGACTCACTGCAGTGCATCCCCAGTGGTGCCAGTACACTCACTGGACTGACTGAAGTGCATCCCCAGTGGTGTCAGTGCACTCACTGGAGTCACTGCACTGCATCCCCAGTGGTGCAAGTGCACTCCCTGGACTCACTGCACTGCATTCCCAGTGGTGACAGTGAAGTCTTTGGACTCACTGCACTCCATCCCCACTGGTGCCTTTGCACTCCCTGGACTCACTGCACTGCTCCAGCCGCGGCAGCCGCTCCAGCCGCGGTAGCCCTCCAGCCGTGGCAGCCGCTCCACTCGGTAGCGGCTGGAGCGGCTGCCGCGGTTGGAGCGGCTGGAGCGGCTGCCGCGGCTGGAGCGGCTGCCGCGGATGGAGAGGCTGGCGAGGCTGGAGGGGCTGGAGCGGCTGCCGCGGCTGGAGCGGCTGGAGCGGCTGCCGCGGCTGGAGCGTCTGCCGCGGCTGGAGGGCCTACCGCGGGGTTGACTCGGCTGGAGCGGATACCGAGGCTGGAACGGCACTCTCTGGACTCACTGAAATGCATTCTCAGTGGTGCCAGTGCACTCTCTGGACTCACTGCTCTGCATCCCCAGTGGTGCTAGTGCACTCTGGACTCACTGCAGTGCATCCCCAGTGGTGCCAGTGCACTCTCTGGACTCACTGCACCGCATTCCCACTGGTGTCAGTGCACTCTGTGGACTCACTGCACTGCATCCCCAGTGGTGTCAGTGCACTCTCTGGACTCCCGGCACCGTATCCCCAGTGGTGCCAGTGCATTCGCTGGACTCACGGCACTGCATCCACAGTGGTGCCAGTTCGCTCTCTGGACTCACTGAAGTGCATTCTCAGTGGAGCCAGTGCACTCTCTGGACTCACTGCACTGCATCCCCAGTGGTGCCAGTGCACTCTCTGGACTCACTGCAGTGCATCCCAAGTGGTGCCAATGCACTCTCTGGACTCACTGCAGTGCATCCCCAGTGGTGCCAGTACACTCACTGGACTCACTGCACTGCATCCCCAGTGGTGCCAGTGCAGTCTCTGCACTCACTGAAGTGCATCTCCAGTGGTGCCAGAGCACTCTCTGGACTCACTGCAGTGCATCCCAGTGGTGCCAGTGCACTCTCTGGACACTCTGCACTGCATCCCCACTGGTGCCAGTGCACTCTCTGGACTCACTGCACTGCATCCCCAGTGGTGCCAGTGCACTCTCTGGACTCACTGCACTGCATCTCCAATGGTGCCAGTGCACTCTCTGGACTCACTGCACTGCATCCCCAGTGGTGCCAATGCACTCTCTGGACTCACTGCTGTGCATCCCCAGTGGTGCCAGTACACTCACTGGACTGACTGAAGTGCATTCCCAGTGGTGACATTGAAGTCTTTGGACTCACTGCACTCCATCCCCACTGGTGCCTTTGCACTCCCTGGACTCACTGCACTGCTCCAGCCGCGGCAGCCGCTCCAGCCGCGGTAGCCCTCCAGCCGTGGCAGCCGCTCCACTCGGTAGCGGCTGGAGCGGCTGCCGCGGCTGGAGCGGCTGGAGCGGCTGCCGCGGCTGGAGCGGCTGCCGCGGATGGAGAGGCTGGCGCGGCTGGAGGGGCTGGAGCGGCTGCCGCGGCTGGAGCGGCTGGAGCGGCTGCCGCGGCTGGAGCGTCTGCCGCGGCTGGAGGGGCTACCGCGGGGTTGACTCGGCTGGAGCGGATGCCGAGGCTGGAACGGCACTCTCTGGACTCACTGAAATGCATTCTCAGTGGTGCCAGTGCACTCTCTGGACTCACTGCTCTGCATCCCCAGTGGTGCTAGTGCACTCTCTGGACTCACTGCAGTGCATCCCCAGTGGTGCCATTGCACTCTCTGGACTCACTGCACCGCATTCCCACTGGTGCCAGTGCGCTCTCTGGACTCACTGCACTGCATCCCCAGTGGTGCCAGTGCGCTCTCAGGACTCACTGCACTGCATCCCCAGTGGTGCCAGTGCACTCTCTGGACTCACTGCACTGCATCCCCAGTCCTGCCAGTGCACTCTCTTGACTCACTGCAGTGCATCCCCAGTGGTGCCAGTACACTCACTGGACTGACTGAAGTGCATCCCCAGTGGTGTCAGTGCACTCACTGGAGTCACTGCACTGCATCCCCAGTGGTGCAAGTGCACTCCCTGGACTCACTGCACTGCATTCCCAGTGGTGACAGTGAAGTCTTTGGACTCACTGCACTCCATCCCCACTGGTGCCTTTGCACTCCCTGGACTCACTGCACTGCTCCAGCCGCGGCAGCCGCTCCAGCCGCGGTAGCCCTCCAGCCGTGGCAGCCGCTCCACTCGGTAGCGGCTGGAGCGGCTGCCGCGGTTGGAGCGGCTGGAGCGGCTGCCGCGGCTGGAGCGGCTGCCGCGGATGGAGAGGCTGGCGAGGCTGGAGGGGCTGGAGCGGCTGCCGCGGCTGGAGCGGCTGCCGCGGCTGGAGCGTCTGCCGCGGCTGGAGGGCCTACCGCGGGGTTGACTCGGCTGGAGCGGATACCGAGGCTGGAACGGCACTCTCTGGACTCACTGAAATGCATTCTCAGTGGTGCCAGTGCACTCTCTGGACTCACTGCTCTGCATCCCCAGTGGTGCTAGTGCACTCTGGACTCACTGCAGTGCATCCCCAGTGGTGCCAGTGCACTCTCTGGACTCACTGCACCGCATTCCCACTGGTGTCAGTGCACTCTGTGGACTCACTGCACTGCATCCCCAGTGGTGTCAGTGCACTCTCTGGACTCCCGGCACCGTATCCCCAGTGGTGCCAGTGCATTCGCTGGACTCACGGCACTGCATCCACAGTGGTGCCAGTTCGCTCTCTGGACTCACTGAAGTGCATTCTCAGTGGAGCCAGTGCACTCTCTGGACTCACTGCACTGCATCCCCAGTGGTGCCAGTGCACTCTCTGGACTCACTGCAGTGCATCCCAAGTGGTGCCAATGCACTCTCTGGACTCACTGCAGTGCATCCCCAGTGGTGCCAGTACACTCACTGGACTCACTGCACTGCATCCCCAGTGGTGCCAGTGCAGTCTCTGCACTCACTGAAGTGCATCTCCAGTGGTGCCAGAGCACTCTCTGGACTCACTGCAGTGCATCCCAGTGGTGCCAGTGCACTCTCTGGACACTCTGCACTGCATCCCCACTGGTGCCAGTGCACTCTCTGGACTCACTGCACTGCATCCCCAGTGGTGCCAGTGCACTCTCTGGACTCACTGCACTGCATCTCCAATGGTGCCAGTGCACTCTCTGGACTCACTGCACTGCATCCCCAGTGGTGCCAATGCACTCTCTGGACTCACTGCTGTGCATCCCCAGTGGTGCCAGTACACTCACTGGACTGACTGAAGTGCATTCCCAGTGGTGACATTGAAGTCTTTGGACTCACTGCACTCCATCCCCACTGGTGCCTTTGCACTCCCTGGACTCACTGCACTGCTCCAGCCGCGGCAGCCGCTCCAGCCGCGGTAGCCCTCCAGCCGTGGCAGCCGCTCCACTCGGTAGCGGCTGGAGCGGCTGCCGCGGCTGGAGCGGCTGCCGCGGCTGGAGCGGCTGCCGCGGATGGAGAGGCTGGCGCGGCTGGAGGGGCTGGAGCGGCTGCCGCGGCTGGAGCGGCTGGAGCGGCTGCCGCGGCTGGAGCGTCTGCCGCGGCTGGAGGGGCTACCGCGGGGTTGACTCGGCTGGAGCGGATGCCGAGGCTGGAACGGCACTCTCTGGACTCACTGAAATGCATTCTCAGTGGTGCCAGTGCACTCTCTGGACTCACTGCTCTGCATCCCCAGTGGTGCTAGTGCACTCTCTGGACTCACTGCAGTGCATCCCCAGTGGTGCCATTGCACTCTCTGGACTCACTGCACCGCATTCCCACTGGTGCCAGTGCGCTCTCTGGACTCACTGCACTGCATCCCCAGTGGTGCCAGTGCGCTCTCAGGACTCACTGCAGGGCATCCCCAGTGGTGCCAGTGCACTCTCTGGACTCACTGCACTGCATCCCCAGTCCTGCCAGTGCACTCTCTTGACTCACTGCAGTGCATCCCCAGTGGTGCCAGTACACTCACTGGACTGACTGAAGTGCATCCCCAGTGGTGCCAGTGCACTCTCTGGACTCACAGCACTGCATGCCCAGTGGTGCCAGTGCACTCTCTGGACTCACTGCATTGCATCCTCAGTGGTGCCAGTGCACTCTCTGGACTCACTGCACTGCATCCCCAGTCCTGCCAGTGCACTCTCTGGACTCACTGCACTGCATCCCCAATGGTGCCAGTGCACTCTCTGGACTCACTGCACTGCTCCAGCCGCGGCAGCCTCTCCAGGCGCACCAGCCGCGGCATCCGCTCCAGCCTCGGCATCCGCTCCAGCCGCGTTAACCGCTCCAGCCGCGGTAGCTCCTCCAGCCGCGCCAGCCGCTCCAGCCGCGGCAGCCGCTCCAGCCGCTCCAGCCGCGGCATCCGCTCCAGCCGCTCCAGCCGCGGCAGCCGCTCCAACCGCGGCAGCCGCTCCAGTCGCGGCAGCCGCTCCAGCCGCTCCAGCCGCGGCAGCCGCTCCAGCCGCTACCGAGTGGAGCGGCTGCCACGGCTGGAGGGCTACCGCGGCTGGAGCGGCTGCCGCGGCTGGAGAGGCTGGCGCGGCTGGAGGGGCTGGAGCGGCTGCCGCGGCTGGAGCGGCTGGAGCGGCTGCCGCGGCTGGAGCGTCTGCCGCGGCTGGAGGGCCTACCGCGGGGTTGACTCGGCTGGAGCGGATGCCGAGGCTGGAACGGCACTCTCTGGACTCACTGAAATGCATTCTCAGTGGTGCCAGTGCACTCTCAGGACTCACTGCAGGGCATCCCCAGTGGTGCCAGTGCACTCTCTGGACTCACTGCACTGCATCCCCAGTCCTGCCAGTGCACTCTCTTGACTCACTGCAGTGCATCCCCAGTGGTGCCAGTACACTCACTGGACTGACTGAAGTGCATCCCCAGTGGTGTCAGTGCACTCACTGGAGTCACTGCACTGCATCCCCAGTGGTGCAAGTGCACTCCCTGGACTCACTGCACTGCATTCCCAGTGGTGACAGTGAAGTCTTTGGACTCACTGCACTCCATCCCCACTGGTGCCTTTGCACTCCCTGGACTCACTGCACTGCTCCAGCCGCGGCAGCCGCTCCAGCCGCGGTAGCCCTCCAGCCGTGGCAGCCGCTCCACTCGGTAGCGGCTGGAGCGGCTGCCGCGGTTGGAGCGGCTGGAGCGGCTGCCGCGGCTGGAGCGGCTGCCGCGGATGGAGAGGCTGGCGAGGCTGGAGGGGCTGGAGCGGCTGCCGCGGCTGGAGCGGCTGGAGCGGCTGCCGCGGCTGGAGCGTCTGCCGCGGCTGGAGGGCCTACCGCGGGGTTGACTCGGCTGGAGCGGATACCGAGGCTGGAACGGCACTCTCTGGACTCACTGAAATGCATTCTCAGTGGTGCCAGTGCACTCTCTGGACTCACTGCTCTGCATCCCCAGTGGTGCTAGTGCACTCTGGACTCACTGCAGTGCATCCCCAGTGGTGCCAGTGCACTCTCTGGACTCACTGCACCGCATTCCCACTGGTGTCAGTGCACTCTGTGGACTCACTGCACTGCATCCCCAGTGGTGTCAGTGCACTCTCTGGACTCCCGGCACCGTATCCCCAGTGGTGCCAGTGCATTCGCTGGACTCACGGCACTGCATCCACAGTGGTGCCAGTGCACTCTCTGGACTCACTGAAGTGCATTCTCAGTGGAGCCAGTGCACTCTCTGGACTCACTGCACTGCATCCCCAGTGGTGCCAGTGCACTCTCTGGACTCACTGCAGTGCATCCCCAGTGGTGCCAGTACACTCACTGGACTCACTGCACTGCATCCCCAGTGGTGCCAGTGCAGTCTCTGCACTCACTGAAGTGCATCTCCAGTGGTGCCAGAGCACTCTCTGGACTCACTGCAGTGCATCACCTGTGGTGCCAGTGCACTCTCTGGACACTCTGCACTGCATCCCCACTGGTGCCAGTGCACTCTCTGGACTCACTGCACTGCATCCCCAGTGGTGCCAGTGCACTCTCTGGACTCACTGCACTGCATCTCCAATGGTGCCAGTGCACTCTCTGGACTCACTGAAATGCATTCTCAGTGGTGCCAGTGCACTCTCTGGACTCACTGCTGTGCATCCCCAGTGGTGCTAGTGCACTCTGGACTCACTGCAGTGCATCCCCAGTGGTGCCAGTGCACTCTCTGGACTCACTGCACCGCATTCCCACTGGTGTCAGTGCACTCTGTGGACTCACTGCACTGCATCCCCAGTGGTGTCAGTGCACTCTCTGGACTCCCGGCACCGTATCCCCAGTGGTGCCAGTGCATTCGCTGGACTCACGGCACTGCATCCACAGTGGTGCCAGTGCACTCTCTGGACTCACTGAAGTGCATTCTCAGTGGAGCCAGTGCACTCTCTGGACTCACTGCACTGCATCCCCAGTGGTGCCAGTGCACTCTCTGGACTCACTGCAGTGCATCCCAAGTGGTGCCAATGCACTCTCTGGACTCACTGCAGTGCATCCCCAGTGGTGCCAGTACACTCACTGGACTCACTGCACTGCATCCCCAGTGGTGCCAGTGCAGTCTCTGCACTCACTGAAGTGCATCTCCAGTGGTGCCAGAGCACTCTCTGGACTCACTGCAGTGCATCCCAGTGGTGCCAGTGCACTCTCTGGACACTCTGCACTGCATCCCCACTGGTGCCAGTGCACTCTCTGGACTCACTGCACTGCATCCCCAGTGGTGCCAGTGCACTCTCTGGACTCACTGCACTGCATCTCCAATGGTGCCAGTGCACTCTCTGGACTCACTGCACTGCATCCCCAGTGGTGCCAATGCACTCTCTGGACTCACTGCTGTGCATCCCCAGTGGTGCCAGTACACTCACTGGACTGACTGAAGTGCATTCCCAGTGGTGACATTGAAGTCTTTGGACTCACTGCACTCCATCCCCACTGGTGCCTTTGCACTCCCTGGACTCACTGCACTGCTCCAGCCGCGGCAGCCGCTCCAGCCGCGGTAGCCCTCCAGCCGTGGCAGCCGCTCCACTCGGTAGCGGCTGGAGCGGCTGCCGCGGCTGGAGCGGCTGCCGCGGCTGGAGCGGCTGCCGCGGATGGAGAGGCTGGCGCGGCTGGAGGGGCTGGAGCGGCTGCCGCGGCTGGAGCGGCTGGAGCGGCTGCCGCGGCTGGAGCGTCTGCCGCGGCTGGAGGGGCTACCGCGGGGTTGACTCGGCTGGAGCGGATGCCGAGGCTGGAACGGCACTCTCTGGACTCACTGAAATGCATTCTCAGTGGTGCCAGTGCACTCTCTGGACTCACTGCTCTGCATCCCCAGTGGTGCTAGTGCACTCTCTGGACTCACTGCAGTGCATCCCCAGTGGTGCCATTGCACTCTCTGGACTCACTGCACCGCATTCCCACTGGTGCCAGTGCGCTCTCTGGACTCACTGCACTGCATCCCCAGTGGTGCCAGTGCGCTCTCAGGACTCACTGCAGGGCATCCCCAGTGGTGCCAGTGCACTCTCTGGACTCACTGCACTGCATCCCCAGTCCTGCCAGTGCACTCTCTTGACTCACTGCAGTGCATCCCCAGTGGTGCCAGTACACTCACTGGACTGACTGAAGTGCATCCCCAGTGGTGCCAGTGCACTCTCTGGACTCACAGCACTGCATGCCCAGTGGTGCCAGTGCACTCTCTGGACTCACTGCATTGCATCCTCAGTGGTGCCAGTGCACTCTCTGGACTCACTGCACTGCATCCCCAGTCCTGCCAGTGCACTCTCTGGACTCACTGCACTGCATCCCCAATGGTGCCAGTGCACTCTCTGGACTCACTGCACTGCTCCAGCCGCGGCAGCCTCTCCAGGCGCACCAGCCGCGGCATCCGCTCCAGCCTCGGCATCCGCTCCAGCCGCGTTAACCGCTCCAGCCGCGGTAGCTCCTCCAGCCGCGCCAGCCGCTCCAGCCGCGGCAGCCGCTCCAGCCGCGGCAGCCGCTCCAACCGCGGCAGCCGCTCCAGCCGCGGCAGCCGCTCCAACCGCGGCAGCCGCTCCAGTCGCGGCAGCCGCTCCAGCCGCTCCAGCCGCGGCAGCCGCTCCAGCCGCTACCGAGTGGAGCGGCTGCCACGGCTGGAGGGCTACCGCGGCTGGAGCGGCTGCCGCGGCTGGAGAGGCTGGCGCGGCTGGAGGGGCTGGAGCGGCTGCCGCGGCTGGAGCGGCTGGAGCGGCTGCCGCGGCTGGAGCGTCTGCCGCGGCTGGAGGGGCTACCGCGGGGTTGACTCGGCTGGAGCGGATGCCGAGGCTGGAACGGCACTCTCTGGACTCACTGAAATGCATTCTCAGTGGTGCCAGTGCACTCTCTGGACTCACTGCTCTGCATCCCCAGTGGTGCTAGTGCACTCTCTGGACTCACTGCAGTGCATCCCCAGTGGTGCCATTGCACTCTCTGGACTCACTGCACCGCATTCCCACTGGTGCCAGTGCGCTCTCTGGACTCACTGCACTGCATCCCCAGTGGTGCCAGTGCGCTCTCAGGACTCACTGCAGGGCATCCCCAGTGGTGCCAGTGCACTCTCTGGACTCACTGCACTGCATCCCCAGTGGTGCCAGTGCACTCTCTGGACTCACTGCACTGCATCCCCAGTGGTGCCAGTGCACTCTCTGGACTCACTGCACCGCATTCCCACTGGTGTCAGTGCACTCTGTGGACTCACTGCACTGCATCCCCAGTGGTGTCAGTGCACTCTCTGGACTCCCGGCACCGTATCCCCAGTGGTGCCAGTGCATTCGCTGGACTCACGGCACTGCATCCACAGTGGTGCCAGTGCACTCTCTGGACTCACTGAAGTGCATTCTCAGTGGAGCCAGTGCACTCTCTGGACTCACTGCACTGCATCCCCACTGGTGCCAGTGCACTCTCTGGACTCACTGCAGTGCATCCCAAGTGGTGCCAATGCACTCTCTGGACTCACTGCAGTGCATCCCCAGTGGTGCCAGTACACTCACTGGACTCACTGCACTGCATCCCCAGTGGTGCCAGTGCAGTCTCTGCACTCACTGAAGTGCATCTCCAGTGGTGCCAGAGCACTCTCTGAACTCACTGCAGTGCATCACCTGTGGTGCCAGTGCACTCTCTGGACACTCTGCACTGCATCCCCACTGGTGCCAGTGCACTCTCTGGACTCACTGCACTGCATCCCCAGTGGTGCCAGTGCACTCTCTGGACTCACTGCACTGCATCTCCAATGGTGCCAGTGCACTCTCTGGACTCACTGCACTGCATCCCCAGTGGTGCCAGTGCACTCTCTGGACTCACTGCACTGCATCTCCAATGGTGCCAGTGCACTCTCTGGACACTCTGCACTGCATCCCCACTGGTGCCAGTGCACTCTCTGGACTCACTGCACTGCATCCCCACTGGTGCCAGTGCACTCTCTGGACTCACTGCACTGCATCCCCACTGGTGCCAGTGCACTCTCTGGACTCACTGCACTGCATCCCCAGTGGTGCCAGTGCACTCTCTGGACTCACTGCACTGCATCCCCAGTGGTGCCAGTGCACTCTGTGGACTCACTGCAGTGCATCCCCAGTGGTGCCAGTGCACTCTCTGGACTCACTGCACTCCATCCCCACTGGTGCCTTTGCACTCCCTGGACTCACTGCACTGCTCCAGCCGCGGCAGCCGCTCCAGCCGCGGTAGCCCTCCAGCCGTGGCAGCCGCTCCACTCGGTAGCGGCTGGAGCGGCTGCCGCGGCTGGAGCGGCTGGAGCGGCTGCCGCGGCTGGAGCGTCTGCCGCGGCTGGAGGGGCTACCGCGGGGTTGACTCGGCTGGAGCGGATGCCGAGGCTGGAACGGCACTCTCTGGACTCACTGAAATGCATTCTCAGTGGTGCCAGTGCACTCTCTGGACTCACTGCTCTGCATCCCCAGTGGTGCTAGTGCACTCTCTGGACTCACTGCAGTGCATCCCCAGTGGTGCCATTGCACTCTCTGGACTCACTGCACCGCATTCCCACTGGTGCCAGTGCGCTCTCTGGACTCACTGCACTGCATCCCCAGTGGTGCCAGTGCGCTCTCAGGACTCACTGCAGGGCATCCCCAGTGGTGCCAGTGCACTCTCTGGACTCACTGCACTGCATCCCCAGTCCTGCCAGTGCACTCTCTTGACTCACTGCAGTGCATCCCCAGTGGTGCCAGTACACTCACTGGACTGACTGAAGTGCATCCCCAGTGGTGCCAGTGCACTCTCTGGACTCACAGCACTGCATGCCCAGTGGTGCCAGTGCACTCTCTGGACTCACTGCATTGCATCCTCAGTGGTGCCAGTGCACTCTCTGGACTCACTGCACTGCATCCCCAGTCCTGCCAGTGCACTCTCTGGACTCACTGCACTGCATCCCCAATGGTGCCAGTGCACTCTCTGGACTCACTGCACTGCTCCAGCCGCGGCAGCCTCTCCAGGCGCACCAGCCGCGGCATCCGCTCCAGCCTCGGCATCCGCTCCAGCCGCGTTAACCGCTCCAGCCGCGGTAGCTCCTCCAGCCGCGCCAGCCGCTCCAGCCGCGGCAGCCGCTCCAGCCGCTCCAGCCGCGGCAGCCGCTCCAGCCGCTACCGAGTGGAGCGGCTGCCACGGCTGGAGGGCTACCGCGGCTGGAGCGGCTGCCGCGGCTGGAGAGGCTGGCGCGGCTGGAGGGGCTGGAGCGGCTGCCGCGGCTGGAGCGGCTGGAGCGGCTGCCGCGGCTGGAGCGTCTGCCGCGGCTGGAGGGGCTACCGCGGGGTTGACTCGGCTGGAGCGGATGCCGAGGCTGGAACGGCACTCTCTGGACTCACTGAAATGCATTCTCAGTGGTGCCAGTGCACTCTCTGGACTCACTGCAGTGCATCCCCAGTGGTGCCAGTGCACTCTCTGGACTCACTGCACTGCATCCCCAGTCCTGCCAGTGCACTCTCTTGACTCACTGCAGTGCATCCCCAGTGGTGCCAGTACACTCACTGGACTGACTGAAGTGCATCCCCAGTGGTGTCAGTGCACTCACTGGAGTCACTGCACTGCATCCCCAGTGGTGCAAGTGCACTCCCTGGACTCACTGCACTGCATTCCCAGTGGTGACAGTGAAGTCTTTGGACTCACTGCACTCCATCCCCACTGGTGCCTTTGCACTCCCTGGACTCACTGCACTGCTCCAGCCGCGGCAGCCGCTCCAGCCGCGGTAGCCCTCCAGCCGTGGCAGCCGCTCCACTCGGTAGCGGCTGGAGCGGCTGCCGCGGTTGGAGCGGCTGGAGCGGCTGCCGCGGCTGGAGCGGCTGCCGCGGATGGAGAGGCTGGCGAGGCTGGAGGGGCTGGAGCGGCTGCCGCGGCTGGAGCGGCTGGAGCGGCTGCCGCGGCTGGAGCGTCTGCCGCGGCTGGAGGGCCTACCGCGGGGTTGACTCGGCTGGAGCGGATACCGAGGCTGGAACGGCACTCTCTGGACTCACTGAAATGCATTCTCAGTGGTGCCAGTGCACTCTCTGGACTCACTGCTCTGCATCCCCAGTGGTGCTAGTGCACTCTGGACTCACTGCAGTGCATCCCCAGTGGTGCCAGTGCACTCTCTGGACTCACTGCACCGCATTCCCACTGGTGTCAGTGCACTCTGTGGACTCACTGCACTGCATCCCCAGTGGTGTCAGTGCACTCTCTGGACTCCCGGCACCGTATCCCCAGTGGTGCCAGTGCATTCGCTGGACTCACGGCACTGCATCCACAGTGGTGCCAGTGCACTCTCTGGACTCACTGAAGTGCATTCTCAGTGGAGCCAGTGCACTCTCTGGACTCACTGCACTGCATCCCCAGTGGTGCCAGTGCACTCTCTGGACTCACTGCAGTGCATCCCAAGTGGTGCCAATGCACTCTCTGGACTCACTGCAGTGCATCCCCAGTGGTGCCAGTACACTCACTGGACTCACTGCACTGCATCCCCAGTGGTGCCAGTGCAGTCTCTGCACTCACTGAAGTGCATCTCCAGTGGTGCCAGAGCACTCTCTGGACTCACTGCAGTGCATCCCAGTGGTGCCAGTGCACTCTCTGGACACTCTGCACTGCATCCCCACTGGTGCCAGTGCACTCTCTGGACTCACTGCACTGCATCTCCAATGGTGCCAGTGCACTCTCTGGACTCACTGCACTGCATCCCCAGTGGTGCCAATGCACTCTCTGGACTCACTGCTGTGCATCCCCAGTGGTGCCAGTACACTCACTGGACTGACTGAAGTGCATTCCCAGTGGTGACATTGAAGTCTTTGGACTCACTGCACTCCATCCCCACTGGTGCCTTTGCACTCCCTGGACTCACTGCACTGCTCCAGCCGCGGCAGCCGCTCCAGCCGCGGTAGCCCTCCAGCCGTGGCAGCCGCTCCACTCGGTAGCGGCTGGAGCGGCTGCCGCGGCTGGAGCGGCTGGAGCGGCTGCCGCGGCTGGAGCGGCTGCCGCGGATGGAGAGGCTGGCGCGGCTGGAGGGGCTGGAGCGGCTGCCGCGGCTGGAGCGGCTGGAGCGGCTGCCGCGGCTGGAGCGTCTGCCGCGGCTGGAGGGCCTACCGCGGGGTTGACTCGGCTGGAGCGGATACCGAGGCTGGAACGGCACTCTCTGGACTCACTGAAATGCATTCTCAGTGGTGCCAGTGCACTCTCTGGACTCACTGCTCTGCATCCCCAGTGGTGCTAGTGCACTCTGGACTCACTGCAGTGCATCCCCAGTGGTGCCAGTGCACTCTCTGGACTCACTGCACCGCATTCCCACTGGTGTCAGTGCACTCTGTGGACTCACTGCACTGCATCCCCAGTGGTGTCAGTGCACTCTCTGGACTCCCGGCACCGTATCCCCAGTGGTGCCAGTGCATTCGCTGGACTCACTGCACTGCATCCACAGTGGTGCCAGTGCACTCTCTGGACTCACTGAAGTGCATTCTCAGTGGAGCCAGTGCACTCTCTGGACTCACTGAAGTCCATTCTCAGTGGAGCCAGTGCACTCTCTGGACTCACTGCAGTGCATCCCCAGTGGTGCCAGTGCACTCTCTGGACTCACTGCACTGCATTCCCACTGGTGTCAGTGCACTCTCTGGACTCACTGCACTGCATCCCCAGTGGTGCCAGTGCACTCTCTGGACTCACTGCACTGCATCCCCAGTGGTGCCAGTGCACTCTCTGGACTCACTGCACTGCATCTCCAATGGTGCCAGTGCACTCTCTGGACTCACTGCACTGCATCCCCAGTGGTGCCAGTGCACTCTCTGGACTCACTGCACTGCATCTCCAATGGTGCCAGTGCACTCTCTGGACTCACTGCACTGCATCCCCACTGGTGCCAGTGCACTCTCTGGACTCACTGCAGTGCATCCCAAGTGGTGCCAATGCACTCTCTGGACTCACTGCAGTGCATCCCCAGTGGTGCCAGTACACTCACTGGACTCACTGCACTGCATCCCCAGTGGTGCCAGTGCAGTCTCTGCACTCACTGAAGTGCATCTCCAGTGGTGCCAGAGCACTCTCTGGACTCACTGCACTGAATCCCCACTGGTGCCAGTGCACTCTCTGGACTCACTGCACTGCATCCCCACTGGTGCCAGTGCACTCTCTGGACTCACTGCACTGCATCCCCAGTGGTGCCAGTGCACTCTCTGGACTCACTGCACTGCATCTCCAATGGTGCCAGTGCACTCTCTGGACTCACTGCACTGCATCCCCAGTGGTGCCAATGCACTCTCTGGACTCACTGCTGTGCATCCCCAGTGGTGCCAGTACACTCACTGGACTGACTGAAGTGCATTCCCAGTGGTGACATTGAAGTCTTTGGACTCACTGCACTCCATCCCCACTGGTGCCTTTGCACTCCCTGGACTCACTGCACTGCTCCAGCCGCGGCAGCCGCTCCAGCCGCGGTAGCCCTCCAGCCGTGGCAGCCGCTCCACTCGGTAGCGGCTGGAGCGGCTGCCGCGGCTGGAGCGGCTGGAGCGGCTGCCGCGGCTGGAGCGGCTGCCGCGGATGGAGAGGCTGGCGCGGCTGGAGGGGCTGGAGCGGCTGCCGCGGCTGGAGCGGCTGGAGCGGCTGCCGCGGCTGGAGCGTCTGCCGCGGCTGGAGGGGCTACCGCGGGGTTGACTCGGCTGGAGCGGATGCCGAGGCTGGAACGGCACTCTCTGGACTCACTGAAATGCATTCTCAGTGGTGCCAGTGCACTCTCTGGACTCACTGCTCTGCATCCCCAGTGGTGCTAGTGCACTCTCTGGACTCACTGCAGTGCATCCCCAGTGGTGCCATTGCACTCTCTGGACTCACTGCACCGCATTCCCACTGGTGCCAGTGCGCTCTCTGGACTCACTGCACTGCATCCCCAGTGGTGCCAGTGCGCTCTCAGGACTCACTGCAGGGCATCCCCAGTGGTGCCAGTGCACTCTCTGGACTCACTGCACTGCATCCCCAGTCCTGCCAGTGCACTCTCTTGACTCACTGCAGTGCATCCCCAGTGGTGCCAGTACACTCACTGGACTGACTGAAGTGCATCCCCAGTGGTGTCAGTGCACTCACTGGAGTCACTGCACTGCATCCCCAGTGGTGCAAGTGCACTCCCTGGACTCACTGCACTGCATTCCCAGTGGTGACAGTGAAGTCTTTGGACTCACTGCACTCCATCCCCACTGGTGCCTTTGCACTCCCTGGACTCACTGCACTGCTCCAGCCGCGGCAGCCGCTCCAGCCGCGGTAGCCCTCCAGCCGTGGCAGCCGCTCCACTCGGTAGCGGCTGGAGCGGCTGCCGCGGTTGGAGCGGCTGGAGCGGCTGCCGCGGCTGGAGCGGCTGCCGCGGATGGAGAGGCTGGCGAGGCTGGAGGGGCTGGAGCGGCTGCCGCGGCTGGAGCGGCTGGAGCGGCTGCCGCGGCTGGAGCGTCTGCCGCGGCTGGAGGGCCTACCGCGGGGTTGACTCGGCTGGAGCGGATACCGAGGCTGGAACGGCACTCTCTGGACTCACTGAAATGCATTCTCAGTGGTGCCAGTGCACTCTCTGGACTCACTGCTCTGCATCCCCAGTGGTGCTAGTGCACTCTGGACTCACTGCAGTGCATCCCCAGTGGTGCCAGTGCACTCTCTGGACTCACTGCACCGCATTCCCACTGGTGTCAGTGCACTCTGTGGACTCACTGCACTGCATCCCCAGTGGTGTCAGTGCACTCTCTGGACTCCCGGCACCGTATCCCCAGTGGTGCCAGTGCATTCGCTGGACTCACGGCACTGCATCCACAGTGGTGCCAGTGCACTCTCTGGACTCACTGAAGTGCATTCTCAGTGGAGCCAGTGCACTCTCTGGACTCACTGCACTGCATCCCCAGTGGTGCCAGTGCACTCTCTGGACTCACTGCAGTGCATCCCAAGTGGTGCCAATGCACTCTCTGGACTCACTGCAGTGCATCCCCAGTGGTGCCAGTACACTCACTGGACTCACTGCACTGCATCCCCAGTGGTGCCAGTGCAGTCTCTGCACTCACTGAAGTGCATCTCCAGTGGTGCCAGAGCACTCTCTGGACTCACTGCAGTGCATCCCAGTGGTGCCAGTGCACTCTCTGGACACTCTGCACTGCATCCCCACTGGTGCCAGTGCACTCTCTGGACTCACTGCACTGCATCCCCAGTGGTGCCAGTGCACTCTCTGGACTCACTGCACTGCATCTCCAATGGTGCCAGTGCACTCTCTGGACTCACTGCACTGCATCCCCAGTGGTGCCAATGCACTCTCTGGACTCACTGCTGTGCATCCCCAGTGGTGCCAGTACACTCACTGGACTGACTGAAGTGCATTCCCAGTGGTGACATTGAAGTCTTTGGACTCACTGCACTCCATCCCCACTGGTGCCTTTGCACTCCCTGGACTCACTGCACTGCTCCAGCCGCGGCAGCCGCTCCAGCCGCGGTAGCCCTCCAGCCGTGGCAGCCGCTCCACTCGGTAGCGGCTGGAGCGGCTGCCGCGGCTGGAGCGGCTGGAGCGGCTGCCGCGGCTGGAGCGGCTGCCGCGGATGGAGAGGCTGGCGCGGCTGGAGGGGCTGGAGCGGCTGCCGCGGCTGGAGCGGCTGGAGCGGCTGCCGCGGCTGGAGCGTCTGCCGCGGCTGGAGGGGCTACCGCGGGGTTGACTCGGCTGGAGCGGATGCCGAGGCTGGAACGGCACTCTCTGGACTCACTGAAATGCATTCTCAGTGGTGCCAGTGCACTCTCTGGACTCACTGCTCTGCATCCCCAGTGGTGCTAGTGCACTCTCTGGACTCACTGCAGTGCATCCCCAGTGGTGCCATTGCACTCTCTGGACTCACTGCACCGCATTCCCACTGGTGCCAGTGCGCTCTCTGGACTCACTGCACTGCATCCCCAGTGGTGCCAGTGCGCTCTCAGGACTCACTGCAGGGCATCCCCAGTGGTGCCAGTGCACTCTCTGGACTCACTGCACTGCATCCCCAGTCCTGCCAGTGCACTCTCTTGACTCACTGCAGTGCATCCCCAGTGGTGCCAGTACACTCACTGGACTGACTGAAGTGCATCCCCAGTGGTGTCAGTGCACTCACTGGAGTCACTGCACTGCATCCCCAGTGGTGCAAGTGCACTCCCTGGACTCACTGCACTGCATTCCCAGTGGTGACAGTGAAGTCTTTGGACTCACTGCACTCCATCCCCACTGGTGCCTTTGCACTCCCTGGACTCACTGCACTGCTCCAGCCGCGGCAGCCGCTCCAGCCGCGGTAGCCCTCCAGCCGTGGCAGCCGCTCCACTCGGTAGCGGCTGGAGCGGCTGCCGCGGTTGGAGCGGCTGGAGCGGCTGCCGCGGCTGGAGCGGCTGCCGCGGATGGAGAGGCTGGCGAGGCTGGAGGGGCTGGAGCGGCTGCCGCGGCTGGAGCGGCTGGAGCGGCTGCCGCGGCTGGAGCGTCTGCCGCGGTGGAGGGCCTACCGCGGGGTTGACTCGGCTGGAGCGGATACCGAGGCTGGAAAGCCACTCTCTGGACTCACTGAAATGCATTCTCAGTGGTGCCAGTGCACTCTCTGGACTCACTGCTCTGTATCCCCAGTGGTGCTAGTGCACTCTGGACTCACTGCAGTGCATCCCCAGTGGTGCCAGTGCACTCTCTGGACTCACTGCACCGCATTCCCACTGGTGTCAGTGCACTCTGTGGACTCACTGCACTGCATCCCCAGTGGTGTCAGTGCACTCTCTGGACTCCCGGCACCGTATCCCCAGTGGTGCCAGTGCATTCGCTGGACTCACGGCACTGCATCCACAGTGGTGCCAGTGCACTCTCTGGACTCACTGAAGTGCATTCTCAGTGGAGCCAGTGCACTCTCTGGACTCACTGCACTGCATCCCCAGTGGTGCCAGTGCACTCTCTGGACTCACTGCAGTGCATCCCAAGTGGTGCCAATGCACTCTCTGGACTCACTGCAGTGCATCCCCAGTGGTGCCAGTACACTCACTGGACTCACTGCACTGCATCCCCAGTGGTGCCAGTGCAGTCTCTGCACTCACTGAAGTGCATCTCCAGTGGTGCCAGAGCACTCTCTGGACTCACTGCAGTGCATCACCTGTGGTGCCAGTGCACTCTCTGGACACTCTGCACTGCATCCCCACTGGTGCCAGTGCACTCTCTGGACTCACTGCACTGCATCCCCAGTGGTGCCAGTGCACTCTCTGGACTCACTGCACTGCATCTCCAATGGTGCCAGTGCACTCTCTGGACTCACTGCACTGCATCCCCAGTGGTGCCAATGCACTCTCTGGACTCACTGCTGTGCATCCCCAGTGGTGCCAGTACACTCACTGGACTGACTGAAGTGCATTCCCAGTGGTGACATTGAAGTCTTTGGACTCACTGCACTCCATCCCCACTGGTGCCTTTGCACTCCCTGGACTCACTGCACTGCTCCAGCCGCGGCAGCCGCTCCAGCCGCGGTAGCCCTCCAGCCGTGGCAGCCGCTCCACTCGGTAGCTGCTGGAGCGGCTGCCGCGGCTGGAGCGGCTGCCGCGGATGGAGAGGCTGCCGCGGATGGAGAGGCTGGAGCGGCTGCCGCGGCTGGAGCGGCTGGAGCGGCTGCCGCGGCTGGAGCGTCTGCCGCGGCTGGAGGGGCTACCGCGGGGTTGACTCGGCTGGAGCGGATGCCGAGGCTGGAACGGCACTCTCTGGACTCACTGAAATGCATTCTCAGTGGTGCCAGTGCACTCTCTGGACTCACTGCTCTGCATCCCCAGTGGTGCTAGTGCACTCTCTGGACTCACTGCAGTGCATCCCCACTGGTGCCATTGCACTCTCTGGACTCACTGCACCGCATTCCCACTGGTGCCAGTGCTCTCTCTGGACTCACTGCACTGCATCCCCAGTGGTGCCAGTGCGCTCTCAGGACTCACTGCAGGGCATCCCCAGTGGTGCCAGTGCACTCTCTGGACTCACTGCACTGCATCCCCAGTCCTGCCAGTGCACTCTCTTGACTCACTGCAGTGCATCCCCAGTGGTGCCAGTACACTCACTGGACTGACTGAAGTGCATCCCCAGTGGTGCCAGTGCACTCTCTGGACTCACAGCACTGCATGCCCAGTGGTGCCAGTGCACTCTCTGGACTCACTGCATTGCATCCTCAGTGGTGCCAGTGCACTCTCTGGACTCACTGCACTGCATCCCCAGTCCTGCCAGTGCACTCTCTGGACTCACTGCACTGCATCCCCAATGGTGCCAGTGCACTCTCTGGACTCACTGCACTGCTCCAGCCGCGGCAGCCTCTCCAGGCGCACCAGCCGCGGCATCCGCTCCAGCCTCGGCATCCGCTCCAGCCGCGTTAACCGCTCCAGCCGCGGTAGCTCCTCCAGCCGCGCCAGCCGCTCCAGCCGCGGCAGCCGCTCCAGCCGCTCCAGCCGCGGCATCCGCTCCAGCCGCTGCAGCCGCGGCAGCCGCTCCAACCGCGGCAGCCGCTCCAGTCGCGGCAGCCGCTCCAGCCGCGGCAGCCGCGGCAGCCGCTCCAGCCGCTACCGAGTGGAGCGGCTGCCACGGCTGGAGGGCTACCGCGGCTGGAGCGGCTGCCGCGGCTGGAGAGGCTGGCGCGGCTGGAGGGGCTGGAGCGGCTGCCGCGGCTGGAGCGGCTGGAGCGGCTGCCGCGGCTGGAGCGTCTGCCGCGGCTGGAGGGGCTACCGCGGGGTTGACTCGGCTGGAGCGGATGCCGAGGCTGGAACGGCACTCTCTGGACTCACTGAAATGCATTCTCAGTGGTGCCAGTGCACTCTCTGGACTCACTGCTCTGCATCCCCAGTGGTGCTAGTGCACTCTCTGGACTCACTGCAGTGCATCCCCAGTGGTGCCATTGCACTCTCTGGACTCACTGCACCGCATTCCCACTGGTGCCAGTGCGCTCTCTGGACTCACTGCACTGCATCCCCAGTGGTGCCAGTGCACTCTCTCGAGTCACTGCACTGCATCCCCAGTGCTGCCAGTGCACTCTCTGGACTCACTGCACTGCATCCCCAGTGGTGCCAGTGCGCTCTCAGGACTCACTGCAGGGCATCCCCAGTGGTGCCAGTGCACTCTCTGGACTCACTGCACTGCATCCCCAGTCCTGCCAGTGCACTCTCTTGACTCACTGCAGTGCATCCCCAGTGGTGCCAGTACACTCACTGGACTGACTGAAGTGCATCCCCAGTGGTGTCAGTGCACTCACTGGAGTCACTGCACTGCATCCCCAGTGGTGCAAGTGCACTCCCTGGACTCACTGCACTGCATTCCCAGTGGTGACAGTGAAGTCTTTGGACTCACTGCACTCCATCCCCACTGGTGCCTTTGCACTCCCTGGACTCACTGCACTGCTCCAGCCGCGGCAGCCGCTCCAGCCGCGGTAGCCCTCCAGCCGTGGCAGCCGCTCCACTCGGTAGCGGCTGGAGCGGCTGCCGCGGTTGGAGCGGCTGGAGCGGCTGCCGCGGCTGGAGCGGCTGCCGCGGATGGAGAGGCTGGCGAGGCTGGAGGGGCTGGAGCGGCTGCCGCGGCTGGAGCGGCTGGAGCGGCTGCCGCGGCTGGAGCGTCTGCCGCGGCTGGAGGGCCTACCGCGGGGTTGACTCGGCTGGAGCGGATACCGAGGCTGGAACGGCACTCTCTGGACTCACTGAAATGCATTCTCAGTGGTGCCAGTGCACTCTCTGGACTCACTGCTCTGCATCCCCAGTGGTGCTAGTGCACTCTGGACTCACTGCAGTGCATCCCCAGTGGTGCCAGTGCACTCTCTGGACTCACTGCACCGCATTCCCACTGGTGTCAGTGCACTCTGTGGACTCACTGCACTGCATCCCCAGTGGTGTCAGTGCACTCTCTGGACTCCCGGCACCGTATCCCCAGTGGTGCCAGTGCATTCGCTGGACTCACGGCACTGCATCCACAGTGGTGCCAGTGCACTCTCTGGACTCACTGAAGTGCATTCTCAGTGGAGCCAGTGCACTCTCTGGACTCACTGCACTGCATCCCCAGTGGTGCCAGTGCACTCTCTGGACTCACTGCAGTGCATCCCAAGTGGTGCCAATGCACTCTCTGGACTCACTGCAGTGCATCCCCAGTGGTGCCAGTACACTCACTGGACTCACTGCACTGCATCCCCAGTGGTGCCAGTGCAGTCTCTGCACTCACTGAAGTGCATCTCCAGTGGTGCCAGAGCACTCTCTGGACTCACTGCAGTGCATCACCTGTGGTGCCAGTGCACTCTCTGGACACTCTGCACTGCATCCCCACTGGTGCCAGTGCACTCTCTGGACTCACTGCACTGCATCCCCAGTGGTGCCAGTGCACTCTCTGGACTCACTGCACTGCATCTCCAATGGTGCCAGTGCACTCTCTGGACTCACTGCACTGCATCCCCAGTGGTGCCAATGCACTCTCTGGACTCACTGCTGTGCATCCCCAGTGGTGCCAGTACACTCACTGGACTGACTGAAGTGCATTCCCAGTGGTGACATTGAAGTCTTTGGACTCACTGCACTCCATCCCCACTGGTGCCTTTGCACTCCCTGGACTCACTGCACTGCTCCAGCCGCGGCAGCCGCTCCAGCCGCGGTAGCCCTCCAGCCGTGGCAGCCGCTCCACTCGGTAGCGGCTGGAGCGGCTGCCGCGGCTGGAGCGGCTGCCGCGGCTGGAGCGGCTGCCGCGGATGGAGAGGCTGGCGCGGCTGGAGGGGCTGGAGCGGCTGCCGCGGCTGGAGCGGCTGCCGCGGCTGGAGCGTCTGCCGCGGCTGGAGGGGCTACCGCGGGGTTGACTCGGCTGGAGCGGATGCCGAGGCTGGAACGGCACTCTCTGGACTCACTGAAATGCATTCTCAGTGGTGCCAGTGCACTCTCTGGACTCACTGCTCTGCATCCCCAGTGGTGCTAGTGCACTCTCTGGACTCACTGCATTGCATCCCCAGTGGTGCCATTGCACTCTCTGGACTCACTGCACCGCATTCCCACTGGTGCCAGTGCGCTCTCTGGACTCACTGCACTGCATCCCCAGTGGTGCCAGTGCGCTCTCAGGACTCACTGCAGGGCATCCCCAGTGGTGCCAGTGCACTCTCTGGACTCACTGCACTGCATCCCCAGTCCTGCCAGTGCACTCTCTTGACTCACTGCAGTGCATCCCCAGTGGTGCCAGTACACTCACTGGACTGACTGAAGTGCATCCCCAGTGGTGTCAGTGCACTCACTGGAGTCACTGCACTGCATCCCCAGTGGTGCAAGTGCACTCCCTGGACTCACTGCACTGCATTCCCAGTGGTGACAGTGAAGTCTTTGGACTCACTGCACTCCATCCCCACTGGTGCCTTTGCACTCCCTGGACTCACTGCACTGCTCCAGCCGCGGCAGCCGCTCCAGCCGCGGTAGCCCTCCAGCCGTGGCAGCCGCTCCACTCGGTAGCGGCTGGAGCGGCTGCCGCGGTTGGAGCGGCTGGAGCGGCTGCCGCGGCTGGAGCGGCTGCCGCGGATGGAGAGGCTGGCGAGGCTGGAGGGGCTGGAGCGGCTGCCGCGGCTGGAGCGGCTGGAGCGGCTGCCGCGGCTGGAGCGTCTGCCGCGGCTGGAGGGCCTACCGCGGGGTTGACTCGGCTGGAGCGGATACCGAGGCTGGAACGGCACTCTCTGGACTCACTGAAATGCATTCTCAGTGGTGCCAGTGCACTCTCTGGACTCACTGCTCTGCATCCCCAGTGGTGCTAGTGCACTCTGGACTCACTGCAGTGCATCCCCAGTGGTGCCAGTGCACTCTCTGGACTCACTGCACCGCATTCCCACTGGTGTCAGTGCACTCTGTGGACTCACTGCACTGCATCCCCAGTGGTGTCAGTGCACTCTCTGGACTCCCGGCACCGTATCCCCAGTGGTGCCAGTGCATTCGCTGGACTCACGGCACTGCATCCACAGTGGTGCCAGTGCACTCTCTGGACTCACTGAAGTGCATTCTCAGTGGAGCCAGTGCACTCTCTGGACTCACTGCACTGCATCCCCAGTGGTGCCAGTGCACTCTCTGGACTCACTGCAGTGCATCCCAAGTGGTGCCAATGCACTCTCTGGACTCACTGCAGTGCATCCCCAGTGGTGCCAGTACACTCACTGGACTCACTGCACTGCATCCCCAGTGGTGCCAGTGCAGTCTCTGCACTCACTGAAGTGCATCTCCAGTGGTGCCAGAGCACTCTCTGGACTCACTGCAGTGCATCCCAGTGGTGCCAGTGCACTCTCTGGACACTCTGCACTGCATCCCCACTGGTGCCAGTGCACTCTCTGGACTCACTGCACTGCATCCCCAGTGGTGCCAGTGCACTCTCTGGACTCACTGCACTGCATCTCCAATGGTGCCAGTGCACTCTCTGGACTCACTGCACTGCATCCCCAGTGGTGCCAATGCACTCTCTGGACTCACTGCTGTGCATCCCCAGTGGTGCCAGTACACTCACTGGACTGACTGAAGTGCATTCCCAGTGGTGACATTGAAGTCTTTGGACTCACTGCACTCCATCCCCACTGGTGCCTTTGCACTCCCTGGACTCACTGCACTGCTCCAGCCGCGGCAGCCGCTCCAGCCGCGGTAGCCCTCCAGCCGTGGCAGCCGCTCCACTCGGTAGCGGCTGGAGCGGCTGCCGCGGCTGGAGCGGCTGGAGCGGCTGCCGCGGCTGGAGCGGCTGCCGCGGCTGGAGCGGCTGGAGCGGCTGCCGCGGCTGGAGCGGCTGCCGCGGATGGAGAGGCTGGCGCGGCTGGAGGGGCTGGAGCGGCTGCCGCGGCTGGAGCGGCTGGAGCGGCTGCCGCGGCTGGAGCGTCTGCCGCGGCTGGAGGGGCTACCGCGGGGTTGACTCGGCTGGAGCGGATGCCGAGGCTGGAACGGCACTCTCTGGACTCACTGAAATGCATTCTCAGTGGTGCCAGTGCACTCTCTGGACTCACTGCTCTGCATCCCCAGTGGTGCTAGTGCACTCTCTGGACTCACTGCAGTGCATCCCCAGTGGTGCCATTGCACTCTCTGGACTCACTGCACCGCATTCCCACTGGTGCCAGTGCGCTCTCTGGACTCACTGCACTGCATCCCCAGTGGTGCCAGTGCGCTCTCAGGACTCACTGCAGGGCATCCCCAGTGGTGCCAGTGCACTCTCTGGACTCACTGCACTGCATCCCCAGTCCTGCCAGTGCACTCTCTTGACTCACTGCAGTGCATCCCCAGTGGTGCCAGTACACTCACTGGACTGACTGAAGTGCATCCCCAGTGGTGTCAGTGCACTCACTGGAGTCACTGCACTGCATCCCCAGTGGTGCAAGTGCACTCCCTGGACTCACTGCACTGCATTCCCAGTGGTGACAGTGAAGTCTTTGGACTCACTGCACTCCATCCCCACTGGTGCCTTTGCACTCCCTGGACTCACTGCACTGCTCCAGCCGCGGCAGCCGCTCCAGCCGCGGTAGCCCTCCAGCCGTGGCAGCCGCTCCACTCGGTAGCGGCTGGAGCGGCTGCCGCGGTTGGAGCGGCTGGAGCGGCTGCCGCGGCTGGAGCGGCTGCCGCGGATGGAGAGGCTGGCGAGGCTGGAGGGGCTGGAGCGGCTGCCGCGGCTGGAGCGGCTGGAGCGGCTGCCGCGGCTGGAGCGTCTGCCGCGGCTGGAGGGCCTACCGCGGGGTTGACTCGGCTGGAGCGGATACCGAGGCTGGAACGGCACTCTCTGGACTCACTGAAATGCATTCTCAGTGGTGCCAGTGCACTCTCTGGACTCACTGCTCTGCATCCCCAGTGGTGCTAGTGCACTCTGGACTCACTGCAGTGCATCCCCAGTGGTGCCAGTGCACTCTCTGGACTCACTGCACCGCATTCCCACTGGTGTCAGTGCACTCTGTGGACTCACTGCACTGCATCCCCAGTGGTGTCAGTGCACTCTCTGGACTCACTGCAGTGCATCCCAAGTGGTGCCAATGCACTCTCTGGACTCACTGCAGTGCATCCCCAGTGGTGCCAGTACACTCACTGGACTCACTGCACTGCATCCCCAGTGGTGCCAGTGCAGTCTCTGCACTCACTGAAGTGCATCTCCAGTGGTGCCAGAGCACTCTCTGGACTCACTGCAGTGCATCCCAGTGGTGCCAGTGCACTCTCTGGACACTCTGCACTGCATCCCCACTGGTGCCAGTGCACTCTCTGGACTCACTGCACTGCATCCCCAGTGGTGCCAGTGCACTCTCTGGACTCACTGCACTGCATCTCCAATGGTGCCAGTGCACTCTCTGGACTCACTGCACTGCATCCCCAGTTGTGCCAATGCACTCTCTGGACTCACTGCTGTGCATCCCCAGTGGTGCCAGTACACTCACTGGACTGACTGAAGTGCATTCCCAGTGGTGACATTGAAGTCTTTGGACTCACTGCACTCCATCCCCACTGGTGCCTTTGCACTCCCTGGACTCACTGCACTGCTCCAGCCGCGGCAGCCGCTCCAGCCGCGGTAGCCCTCCAGCCGTGGCAGCCGCTCCACTCGGTAGCGGCTGGAGCGGCAGCCGCGGCTGGAGCGGCTGGAGCGGCTGCCGCGGCTGGAGCGGCTGCCGCGGATGGAGAGGCTGGCGCGGCTGGAGGGGCTGGAGCGGCTGCCGCGGCTGGAGCGGCTGGAGCGGCTGCCGCGGCTGGAACGGCACTCTCTGGACTCACTGAAATGCATTCTCAGTGGTGCCAGTGCACTCTCTGGACTCACTGCTCTGCATCCCCAGTGGTGCTAGTGCACTCTCTGGACTCACTGCAGTGCATCCCCAGTGGTGCCATTGCACTCTCTGGACTCACTGCACCGCATTCCCACTGGTGCCAGTGCGCTCTCTGGACTCACTGCACTGCATCCCCAGTGGTGCCAGTGCGCTCTCAGGACTCACTGCAGGGCATCCCCAGTGGTGCCAGTGCACTCTCTGGACTCACTGCACTGCATCCCCAGTCCTGCCAGTGCACTCTCTTGACTCACTGCAGTGCATCCCCAGTGGTGCCAGTACACTCACTGGACTGACTGAAGTGCATCCCCAGTGGTGCCAGTGCACTCTCTGGACTCACAGCACTGCATGCCCAGTGGTGCCAGTGCACTCTCTGGACTCACTGCATTGCATCCTCAGTGGTGCCAGTGCACTCTCTGGACTCACTGCACTGCATCCCCAGTCCTGCCAGTGCACTCTCTGGACTCACTGCACTGCATCCCCAATGGTGCCAGTGCACTCTCTGGACTCACTGCACTGCTCCAGCCGCGGCAGCCTCTCCAGGCGCACCAGCCGCGGCATCCGCTCCAGCCTCGGCATCCGCTCCAGCCGCGTTAACCGCTCCAGCCGCGGTAGCTCCTCCAGCCGCGCCAGCCGCTCCAGCCGCGGCAGCCGCTCCAGCCGCTCCAGCCGCGGCATCCGCTCCAGCCGCTCCAGCCGCGGCAGCCGCTCCAACCGCGGCAGCCGCTCCAGTCGCGGCAGCCGCTCCAGCCGCTCCAGCCGCGGCAGCCGCTCCAGCCGCTACCGAGTGGAGCGGCTGCCACGGCTGGAGGGCTACCGCGGCTGGAGCGGCTGCCGCGGCTGGAGCAGTGCAGTGAGTCCAGGGAGTGCAAAGGCACCAGTGGGGATGGAGTGCAGTGAGTCCAAAGACTTCACTGTCACCACTGGGGATGCAGTGCAGTGAGTCCAGAGAGTGCACTGGCACCACTGGGGATGCCCTGCAGTGAGTCCAGAGAGTGCACTGGCACCACTGGGGATGCACTACAGTGAGTCCAGGGATAGCACTGGCACCACTGGGGATGCAGTGCAGTGAGTCCAGAGAGTGCACTGGCACCACTGGGGATGCCCTGCAGTGAGCCCAGAGAGTGCACTGGCACCACTGGGGATGCACTGCAGTGAGTCCAGAGAGTGCACTGGCACCACTGGGGATGCAGTGCAGTGAGTCCAGAGAGTGCACTGGCACCACTGGGGATGCAGTGCAGTGAGTCCAGAGAGTGCACAGGCTCCACTGAGAATGCACTTCAGTGAGTCCAGAGAGTGCACTGGCACCACTGGGGATGCAGTGCAGTGAGTCCAGAGAGTGCACTGGCAGCACTGGGGATGCAGTGCAGTGAGTCCAGAGAGTGCACTGGCACCACAGGTGATGCACTCCAGTGAGTCCAGAGAGTGCACTTGCACCACGGGGGATGCAGTGCAGTGAGTCCAGAGAGCGCACTGGCACCACTGGGGATGCACTGCAGTGAGTCCACAGAGTGCAATGGCACCACTGGGGATGCAGTGCAGTGAGTCCAGAGAGTGCACTGGCACCACTGGGGATGCACTGCAGTGAGTCCAGAGAGTGCACTGGCACCAATGGAGCTTCAGTGCAGTGAGTCCAGAGAGTGCACTGGCACCACTGGGGATGTAGTGCAGTGAGTCCAGAGAGTGCACTGGCACCACTGAAAATGCACTTCAGTGTGTCCAGAGAGTGCACTGGCACCACTGGGGATGCACTGCAGTGAGTCCAGAGAGTGCACTAGCGCCACTGGGGATGCAGTGCAGTGAGTCCAGAGAGTGTACTGGCACCACAGGGGATGCAGTGCAGTGAGTCCAGAGAGTGCACTGGCACCACTGGGGATGCACTGCAGTGAGTCCAGAGAGTGCACTGGCACCACAGGTGATGCAGTGCAGTGAGTCCAGAGAGTGGCGCTCCAGCCTCGTTTTCCGCTCCAGCCGCGTCAACCGCTCCAGCCGCGGTAGCCCCTCCAGCCGAGGCAGACGCTCTAGACGCTCCAACCGCGTCAGCCTCTCCAGCCGCGTTAGCCCCTCCAGCCGCGGCAGCCGCTCCAGCCGCGGCAGCCGCCCCAGCCGCGGTAACCGCTCCAAACGCGGCAGGAGCTCCAGCCGGGGCAGCCGCTCCAGCCGCTACCGAGTGGAGCGGCTGCCACGGCTGGAGCGGTTGCCGCGGTTGGAGCGCCTGCCGTGTTTGGAGCGGCTGCCGCGGCTTCCGCGGCTGGAGCGGCTGCCGCGGTTGGACAGTCTGCCGCGTATGCCGCGGACGGAGCGGCTGCCGCGGCTGCCGCGGCTGCCGAGGCTGGAGGGCTACCGCGGCTGGAGCGACTGCCGCGGCTGGAGTAGTGCAGTGAGTCCAGAGAGTGCACTGGCACCACTGGGGATGCACTTCAGTGTGTCCAGAGAGTGCATTGGCACCACTTGGGATGCAGTGCAGTGAGTCCAGAGAGTGCACTGGCACCATTGGAGATGCAGTGCAGTGAGTCCAGAGAGTGCACTGGCACCACTGGGGGTGCAGTGCAGTGAGTCCAGAGAGTGCACTGGCACCACTGGGGATGCACTGCAGTGAGTCCAGAGAGTTCACTGGCACCACTGGAGATGCACTTCAGTGAGTGCAGAGACTGCACTGGCACCACTGGGGATGCAGTGCAGTGAGTCCAGAGAGTGTACTGGCAACACTGGGGATGCACTGCAGTGAGTCCAGAGAGTTCACTGGCACCACTGGAGATGCACTTCAGTGAGTGCAGAGACTGCACTGGCACCACTGGGGATGCAGTGCAGTGAGTCCAGAGAGTGTACTGGCAACACTGGGGATGCACTGCAGTGAGTCCAGAGAGTGCACTGGCACCACTGGGGATGCAGTGCAGTGAGTCCAGAGAGTGTACTGGCACCACTGGGGATGCACTGCAGTGAGTCCAGAGAGTGCATTGGCACCACTTGGGATGCACTGCAGTGAGTCCAGAGAGTGCACTTGCACCCCTGGGGATGCAGTGCAGTGAGTCCAGAGAGTGCACTGACACCACTGGGGATGCAGTGCAGTGAGTCCAGAGAGTGCACTGGCACCATTGGAGATGCAGTGCAGTGAGTCCAGAGAGTGCACTGGCACCACTGGGGATGCAGTGCAGTGAGTCCAGAGAGTGCACTGGCACCACTGGGTATGCACTGCAGTGAGTCCAGAGAGTTCACTGGCACCACTGGAGATGCACTTCAGTGAGTGCAGAGACTGCACTGGCACCACTGGGGATGCAGTGCAGTGAGTCCAGAGAGTGTACTGGCACCACTGGGGATGCACTGCAGTGAGTCCAGAGAGTGCATTGGCACCACTTGGGATGCACTGCAGTGAGTCCAGAGAGTGCACTTGCACCACTGGGGATGCAGTGCAGTGAGTCCAGAGAGTGCACTGGCACCAATGGGGATGCACTGCAGTGAGTCCAGAGAGTGCACTGGCACCACTGGTGATGCAGTACAGTGAGTCCAGAGAGTGCACTGGCACCAGTGGGGATGCAGTGCAGTGAGTCCAGAGAGTGCACTGGCACCACTGGGGATGCACTGCAGTGAGTCCAGAGAGTTCACTGGCACCACTGGAGATGTACTTCAGTGAGTCCAGAGACTGCACTGGCACCACTGGGGATGCAGTGCAGTGAGTCCAGAGAGTGCATTGGCACCACTTGGGATGCACTGCAGTGAGTCCAGAGAGTGCACTGGCACCACTGGGGATGCACTGCAGTGAGTCCAGAGAGTGCATTGGCACCACTTGGGATGCACTGCAGTGAGTCCAGAGAGTGCACTGGCACCACTGGGGATGCAGTGCAGTGAGTCCAGAGAGTGCGCTGGCACCACTGGGGATGCACTGCAGTGAGTCCAGAGAGTGCACTGGCACCACTGGGGATGCAGTGCAGTGAGTCCACAGAGTGCACTGGCTCCACTGGGGATGCAGTGCAGTGAGTCCAGAGAGTGCACTGGCACCACTGGGCATGCAGTGCAGTGAGTCCAGAGAGTGCACTGGCACCACTGGGGATGCAGTGCAGTGAGTCCAGAGAGTGCACTGGCACCACTGGGGATGCAGTGCAGTGAGTCCAGAGAGTGCACTGGCACCACTGGGGATGCACTGCAGTGAGTCCAGAGAGTTCACTGGCACCACTGGGGATGCACTTCAGTGAGTGCAGAGACTGCACTGGCACCACTGGGGATGCAGTGCAGTGAGTCCACAGAGTGTACTGGCACCACTGGGGATGCACTGCAGTGAGTCCAGAGAGTGCATTGGCACCACTTGGGATGCACTGCAGTAAGTCCAGAGAGTGCTCTTGCACCACTGGGGATGCACTGCAGTGAGTCCAGAGAGTGCACTGGCACCACTGGGGATGCAGTGCAGTGAGTCCAGAGAATGCACTGGCACCAATGGGGATGCAAAGCAGTGAGTCCACAGAGTGCACTGGCACCACTGGGGATGCAGTACTGTGAGTCCAGAGAGTGCACTGGCACCACTGGGGATGCACAGCAGTGAGTCCAGAGAGTGCATTGGCACCACTGGGGATGCAGTGCAGTGAGTCCAGAGAGTGCACTAGCACCACTGGGGATGCAGTGCAGTCAGTCCAGTGAGTGTACTGGCACCACTGGGGATGCACTGCAGTGAGTCCAGAGAGTGCACTGGCACCACTGAGAATGCACTTCAGTGAGTCCAGAGAGTGCACTGGCACCACTGTTGATGCACTGCAGTGAGTCCACAGAGTGCACTGGCACCACTGGGGATGCAGTGCAGTGAGTCCAGAGAGTGCACTGGCACCACTGGGGATGCACTTCAGTGAGTCCAGAGAGTGCACGGGCTCCACTGGGGATGCACTGCAGTGAGTCCACAGAGTGCACTGGCACCACTGGGGATGCAGTGCAGTGAGGCCAGAGAGTGCACTGGCTCCAATGGGGATGCAGTGCAGTTAGTCCAGAGAGTGCACTGGCACCACTGGGTATGCAGTGCAGTGAGTCCAGAGAGTGCACAGGCAAAACTGGGGACGCACTGCAGTGAGTCCAGACAGTGCACTGGCACCACTGGGGATGCAGTGCAGTGAGTCCAGAGTGTGCACTGGCACCACTGGGAATGCAGTGCAGTGAGTCCAGAGATCGCACTGGCACCACGGGGGATGCACTTCAGTGAGTCCAGAGAGTGCACTGGCACCACTGGGGATGCACTGCAGTGAGTCCACAGAGTGCACTGGCACCACTGGGGATGCACTGCAGTGAGTCCAGAGAGTGCACTGGCACCACTGGGGATGCAGTGCAGTGAGTCCAGAGAGTGCACTGGCACCAGAGGGAATGCACTGCAGTGAGTCCAGTGAGTGCACTGGCACCACTGGGGATGCAGTGCAGTGAGTGCAGGGAGTGCACTGGCACCACTGTGGATGCAGTGCAGTGAGTCCAGAGAGTGCAGTGGCACCACTGGGGATGCAGTGCAGTGAGTCCAGAGAGTGCACAGGCACCACTGGGGATGCAGTGCAGTGAGTCCAGAGAGTGCTCTGGCACCACTGGGGTTACAGTGCAGTGAGTCCAGAGAGTGCACTGGCACCACTGGGGATGCAGTGCAGTGAGTCCAGAGAGTGCACTGGCACCTCTGGTGATGCACTGCAGTTACTCCAGAGAGTGCACTGGCACCACTGGTGATGCAGTACAGTGAGTCCAGAGAGTGCACTGGCACCACTGGGGATTCACTGCAGTGAGTCCAGAGAGTGCACTGGCACCACTGAGAATGCCTTTCAGTGAGTCCAGAGAGTGCACTGGCACCACTGGGGATGCACTGCAGTGAGTCCACAGAGTGCACTAGCACCACTGGGGATGCAGTGCAGTGAGTCCAGAGAGCGTACTGGCACCACTGGGGATGCACTGCAGTGAGTCCAGAGAGTGCACTGGCACCACTGAGAATGCACTTCAGTGAGGCCAGAGAGCGCACTGGCACCACTGGGGATGCAGTGCAGTGAGTCCAGAGAGTGCACTGGCACCACTGGGGATGCACTGCAGTGAGTCCAGAGAGTGCACTGGCACCACTGATGATGCAGTACAGTGAGTCCAGTGAGTGCACTGGCACCACTGGGAATGTAGTGCAGTGACTCGAGAGAGTGCACTGGCACCACAGGGGATGCAGTGCAGTGACTCCAGAGAGTGCACTGGCACCACTTGGGATGCAGTGCAGTGAGTCCAGAGAGTGCACTGGCACCACTGGGGATGCAGTGCAGTGAGTCCAGAGAGTGCATTGGCACCACTGGGGATGCAGTGCAGTGAGTCCAGAGAGTGCACTGGCAGCACTGGGGATGCACTGCAGTGAGTCCACAGAGTGCACTGGTACCACTGGGGATGCAGTGCAGTGAGTCCAGAGAGTGCACTGGCACCACTGGGGATGCAGTGCAGTGAGTCCAGAGAGTGCACTGGCACCACTGGGGATGCAGTGCAGTGAGTCCAGAGAGTGCACTGGCACCACTGGGGATGCAGTGCAGTGAGTCCAGAGAGTGCACTGGCAGCACTGGGGATGCAGTGCAGTGAGTCCAGAGAGTGCACTGGCACCACTGGGGATGCACTGCAGTGAGTCCAGAGAGCGCACTGGCACCACTGGGGATGCACTGCAGTGAGTCCACAGAGTGCACTGGCACCACTGAGAATGCACTTCAGTGAGTCCAGAGAGTGCACTGGTACCACTGGGGATGCACTGCAGTGAGTCCAGAGAGTGCACTAGCACCACTGGGGATGCAGTGCAGTGAATCCAGTGAGTGCACTGGCACCACTGGGGATGCAGTGCAGTGAGTCAAGAGAGTGCACTGGCACCACTGGGGATGCAGTACAGTGAGTCCAGAGAGTGCATTGGCACCATTGGAGATGCAGTGCAGTGAGTCCAGAGAGTGCACTGGCACCACTGGGGATGCACTGCAGTGAGTCCAGAGAGTGCATTGGCACCACTGGGGATGCAGTGCAGTGAGTCCAGAGAGTGCACTGGCACCATTGGAGATGCACTGCAGTGAGTCCAGAGAGTGCACTGGCACCACTGGGGATGCAGTGCAGTGAGTCCAGAGAGTGCACTGGCACCACTGGGGATGCAGTGCAGTGAGTCCAGAGAGTGCACTGGCACCACTGGGGATGCACTGCAGTGAGTCCAGAGAGTTCACTGGCACCACTGGAGATGCACTTCAGTGAGTGCAGAGACTGCACTGGCACCACTGGAGATGCAGTGCAGTGAGTCCAGTGAGTGTACTGGCACCACTGGGGATGCACTGCAGTGAGTCCAGAGAGTGCACTGGCACCACTTGGGATGCACTGCAGTGAGTCCAGAGAGTGCACTTGCACCACTGGGGATGCAGTACAGTGAGTCCAGAGAGTGCACTGGCACCACTGGGGATGCAGTGCAGTGAGTCCAGAGAGTGCACTGGCACCAATGGGGATGCACTTCAGTGAGTCCAGAGAGTGCACTGGCTCCACTGGGGATGCAGTGCAGTGAGTCCAGAGAGTGCACTGGCACCATTGGAGATGCAGTGCAGTGAGTCCAGAGAGTGCACTGGCACCACTGGGGATGCAGTGCAGTGAGTCCAGAGAGTGCACTGGCACCACTGGGGATGCAGTGCAGTGAGTCCAGAGAGTGCACTGGCACCACTGGGGATGCACTGCAGTGAGTCCAGAGAGTTCACTGGCACCACTGGGGATGCACTTCAGTGAGTGCAGAGACTGCACTGGCACCACTGGGGATGCAGTGCAGTGAGTCCAGTGAGTGTACTGGCACCACTGGGGATGCACTGCAGTGAGTCCAGAGAGTGCATTGGCACCACTTGGATGCACTGCAGTGAGTCCAGAGAGTGCACTTGCACCACTGGGGATGCAGTGCAGTGAGTCCAGAGAGTGCACTGGCACCACTGGGGATGCAGTGCAGTGAGTCCAGAGAGTGCACTGGCACCACTGGGGATGCACTGCAGTGAGTCCAGAGAGTGCACTGGCACCACTGATGATGCAGTACAGTGAGTCCAGTGAGTGCACTGGCACCACTGGGGATGTAGCGCAGTGACTCGAGAGAGTGCACTGGCACCACTGGGGATGCAGTGCAGTGACTCCAGAGAGTGCACTGGCACCACTTGGGATGCAGTGCAGTGAGTCCAGAGAGTGCACTGGCACCACTGGGGATGCAGTGCAGTGAGTCCAGAGAGTGCACTGGCACCACTGGGGATGCAGTGCAGTGAGTCCAGAGAGTGCACTGGCACCACTGGGGATGCACTGCAGTGAGTCCAGAGAGTGCACTGGCACCACTGATGATGCAGTACAGTGAGTCCAGTGAGTGCACTGGCACCACTGGGGATGTAGTGCAGTGACTCGAGAGAGTGCACTGGCACCACTGGGGATGCAGTGCAGTGACTCCAGAGAGTGCACTGGCACCACTTGGGATGCAGTGCAGTGAGTCCAGAGAGTGCACTGGCACCACTGGGGATGCAGTGCAGTGAGTCCAGAGCGTGCATTGGCACCACTGGGGATGCAGTGCAGTGAGTCCAGAGAGTGCTCTGGCACCACTGGGGATACAGTGCAGTGAGTCCACAGAGTGCACTGGTACCACTGGGGATGCAGTGCAGTGAGTCCAGAGAGTGCACTGGCACCACTGGGGATGCAGTGCAGTGAGTCCAGAGAGTGCACTGGCACCACTGGGGATGCAGTGCAGTGAGTCCAGAGAGTGCACTGGCACCACTGGGGATGCAGTGCAGTGAGTCCAGAGAGTGCACTGGCAGCACTGGGGATGCAGTGCAGTGAGTCCAGAGAGTGCACTGGCACCACTGGGGATGCACTGCAGTGAGTCCAGAGAGCGCACTGGCACCACTGGGGATGCAGTGCAGTGAGTCCACAGAGTGCACTGGCACCACTGAGAATGCACTTCAGTGAGTCCAGAGAGTGCACTGGTACCACTGGGGATGCACTGCAGTGAGTCCAGAGAGTGCACTAGCACCACTGGGGATGCAGTGCAGTGAATCCAGTGAGTGCACTGGCACCACTGGGGATGCAGTGCAGTGAGTCAAGAGAGTGCACTGGCACCACTGGGGATGCAGTACAGTGAGTCCAGAGAGTGCATTGGCACCATTGGAGATGCAGTGCAGTGAGTCCAGAGAGTGCACTGGCACCACTGGGGATGCACAGCAGTGAGTCCAGAGAGTGCATTGGCACCACTGGGGATGCAGTGCAGTGAGTGAAGAGAGTGCACTGGCACCATTGGAGATGCACTGCAGTGAGTCCAGAGAGTGCACTGGCACCACTGGGGATGCAGTGCAGTGAGTCCAGAGAGTGCACTGGCACCACTGGGGATGCAGTGCAGTGAGTCCAGAGAGTGCACTGGCACCACTGGGGATGCACTGCAGTGAGTCCAGAGAGTTCACTGGCACCACTGGAGATGCACTTCAGTGAGTGCAGAGACTGCACTGGCAGCACTGGGGATGCAGTGCAGTGAGTCCAGTGAGTGTACTGGCACCAATGGGGATGCACTGCAGTGAGTCCAGAGAGTGCATTGGCACCACTTGGGATGCACTGCAGTGAGTCCAGAGAGTGCACTTGCACCACTGGGGATGCAGTGCAGTGAGTCCAGAGAGTGCACTGGCACCACTGGGGATGCAGTGCAGTGAGTCCAGAGAGTGCACTGGCACCACTGGGGATGCAGTGCAGTGAGTCCAGAGAGTGCACTGGCACCAATGGGGATGCACAGCAGTGAGTCCACAGAGTGCACTGGCACCACTGTGGATGCAGTACCGTGAGTCCAGAGAGTGCACTGGCACCACTGGGGATGCACTGCAGTGAGTCCAGAGAGTGCTCTGGCACCACTGGCGATGCAGTGCAGTGAGTGCAGAGACTGCACTAGCACCACTGGGGATGCAGTGCAGTCAGTCCAGTGAGTGTACTGGCACCACTGGGGATGCAGTGCAGTGAGTCCAGAGAGTGCACTGGCACCACTGAGAATGCACTTCAGTGAGTCCAGAGAGTGCACTGGCACCACTGGGGATGCACTGCAGTGAGTCCAGAGAGTGCACTGGCACCACTGAGAATGCACTTCAGTGAGGCCAGAGAGCGCACTGGCACCACTGGGGATGCAGTGCAGTGAGTCCAGAGAGTGGACTGGCACCACTGAGAATGCACTTCAGTGAGTCCAAAGAGTGCACTGGCACCACTGGGGATGCACTGCAGTGAGTCCAGAGAGTGAACTAGCACCACTGGGAATGTAGTGCAGTGAATCCAGTGAGTGCACTGGCACCAGTGGGGATGCACTGCAGTGAGTCCAGAGAGTGCACTGGCACCACTGGGGATGCACTGCAGTGAGTCCAGAGAGTGCACTGGCACCACTGGAGATGCAGTACAGTGAGTCCAGTGAATGCACTGGCAACACTGGGGATGCAGTGCAGTGAGTCCAGAGAGTGCACTGGCACCACTGGTGATGCAGTATAGTGAGTCCAGTGAGTGCACTGGCACCACTGGGGATGCAGTGCAGTGAGTCCAGAGAGTGCACTGGCACCACTGGGGATGCACTGCAGTGAGTCCAGAGAGTGCACTGGCACCACTGATGATGCAGTACAGTGAGTCCAGTGAGTGCACTGGCACCACTGGGGATGTAGTGCAGTGACTCGAGAGAGTGCACTGGCACCACTGGGGATGCAGTGCAGTGACTCCAGAGAGTGCACTGGCACCACTGGGGATGCACTGCAGTGAGTCCAGAGAGTGCACTGGCACCACTGGGGATGCAGTGCAGTGAGTCCAGAGAGTGCACTGGCACCACTGGGGATGCAGTGCAGTGAGTCCAGAGAGTGCACTGGCACCACTGGGGATGCAGTGCAGTGAGTCCAGAGAGTGCACTGGCACCACTGGGGATGCAGTGCAGTGAGTCCAGAGAGTGCACTGGCAGCACTGGGGATGCAGTGCAGTGAGTCCAGAGAGTTCACTGGCACCACTGGAGATGCACTTCAGTGAGTGCAGAGACTGCACTGGCAGCACTGGGGATGCAGTGCAGTGAGTCCAGTGAGTGTACTGGCACCACTGGGGATGCACTGCAGTGAGTCCAGAGAGTGCATTGGCACCACTTGGGATGCACTGCAGTGAGTCCAGAGAGTGCACTTGCACCACTGGGGATGCAGTGCAGTGAGTCCAGAGAGTGCACTGGCACCACTGGGGATGCAGTGCAGTGAGTCCAGAGAGTGCACTGGCACCAATGGGGATGCACTTCAGTGAGTCCAGAGAGTGCACTGGCTCCACTGGGGATGCAGTGCAGTGAGTCCAGAGAGTGCACTGGCACCATTGGAGATGCAGTGCAGTGAGTCCAGAGAGTGCACTGGCACCACTGGGGATGCAGTGCAGTGAGTCCAGAGAGTGCACTGGCACCACTGGGGATGCAGTGCAGTGAGTCCAGAGAGTGCACTGGCAGCACTGGGGACGCACAGCAGTGAGTCCAGAGAGTTCACTGGCACCACTGGGGATGCAATTCAGTGAGTGCAGAGACTGCACTGGCACCACTGGGGATGCAGTGCAGTGAGTCCACAGAGTGCACTGGCACCACTGAGAATGCACTTCAGTGAGTCCAGAGAGTGCACTGGCTCCACTGGGGATGCAGTGCAGTGAGTCCAGAGAGTGCACTGGCACCATTGGAGATGCAGTGCAGTGAGTCCAGAGAGTGCACTGGCACCACTGGGGATGCAGTGCAGTGAGTCCAGAGAGTGCACTGGCACCACTGGGGATGCAGTGCAGTGAGTCCAGAGAGTGCACTGGCAGCACTGGGGATGCACTGCAGTGAGTCCAGAGAGTGCACTGGCACCACTGGGGATGCACTGCAGTGAGTCCAGAGAGCGCACTGGCACCACTGGGGATGCACTGCAGTGAGTCCACAGAGTGCACTGGCACCACTGAGAATGCACTTCAGTGAGTCCAGAGAGTGCACTGGTACCACTGGGGATGCACTGCAGTGAGTCCAGAGAGTGCACTAGCACCACTGGGGATGCAGTGCAGTGAATCCAGTGAGTGCACTGGCACCACTGGGGATGCAGTGCAGTGAGTCAAGAGAGTGCACTGGCACCACTGGGGATGCAGTACAGTGAGTCCAGAGAGTGCATTGGCACCATTGGAGATGCAGTGCAGTGAGTCCAGAGAGTGCACTGGCACCACTGGGGATGCACAGCAGTGAGTCCAGAGAGTTCATTGGCACCACTGGGGATGCAGTGCAGTGAGTCCAGAGAGTGCACTGGCACCATTGGAGATGCACTGCAGTGAGTCCAGAGAGTGCACTGGCACCACTGGGGATGCAGTGCAGTGAGTCCAGAGAGTGCACTGGCACCACTGGGGATGCAGTGCAGTGAGTCCAGAGAGTGCACTGGCACCACTGGGGATGCACTGCAGTGAGTCCAGAGAGTTCACTGGCACCACTGGAGATGCACTTCAGTGAGTGCAGAGACTGCACTGGCACCACTGGGGATGCAGTGCAGTGAGTCCAGTGAGTGTACTGGCACCACTGATGATGCAGTACAGTGAGTCCAGAGAGTGCATTGGCACCACTTGGGATGCACTGCAGTGAGTCCAGAGAGTGCACTTGCACCACTGGGGATGCACTGCAGTGAGTCCAGAGAGTGCACTGGCACCACTGGGGATGCAGTGCAGTGAGTCCAGTGAGTGTACTGGCACCACTGGGGATGCACTGCAGTGAGTCCAGAGAGTGCATTGGCACCACTTGGGATGCACTGCAGTGAGTCCAGAGAGTGCACTTGCACCACTGGGGATGCAGTGCAGTGAGTCCAGAGAGTGCACTGGCACCACTGGGGATGCAGTGCAGTGAGTCCAGAGAGTGCACTGGCACCACTGGGGATGCACTGCAGTGAGTCCAGAGAGTGCACTGGCACCACTGATGATGCAGTACAGTGAGTCCAGTGAGTGCACTGGCACCACTGGGGATGTAGTGCAGTGACTCGAGAGAGTGCACTGGCACCACTGGGGATGCAGTGCAGTGACTCCAGAGAGTGCACTGGCACCACTTGGGATGCAGTGCAGTGAGTCCAGAGAGTGCACTGGCACCACTGGGGATGCAGTGCAGTGAGTCCAGAGAGTGCACTGGCACCACTGGGGATGCAGTGCAGTGAGTCCAGAGAGTGCACTGGCACCACTGGGGATGCACTGCAGTGAGTCCAGAGAGTGCACTGGCACCACTGATGATGCAGTACAGTGAGTCCAGTGAGTGCACTGGCACCACTGGGGATGTAGTGCAGTGACTCGAGAGAGTGCACTGGCACCACTGGGGATGCAGTGCAGTGAGTCCAGAGAGTGCACTGGCACCACTTGGGATGCAGTGCAGTGAGTCCAGAGAGTGCACTGGCACCACTGGGGATGCAGTGCAGTGAGTCCAGAGAGTGCATTGGCACCACTGGGGATGCAGTGCAGTGAGTCCAGAGAGTGCACTGGCAGCACTGGGGATGCACTGCAGTGAGTCCACAGTGTGCACTGGTACCACTGGGGATGCAGTGCAGTGAGTCCAGAGAGTGCACTGGCACCACTGGGGATGCACTGCAGTGAGTCCAGAGAGTGCACTGGCACCACTGGGGATGCAGTGCAGTGAGTCCAGAGAGTGCACTGGCACCACTGGGGATGCAGTGCAGTGAGTCCAGAGAGTGCACTGGCAGCACTGGGGATGCAGTGCAGTGAGTCCAGAGAGTGCACTGGCACCACTGGGGATGCACTGCAGTGAGTCCAGAGAGCGCATTGGCACCACTGGGGATGCACTGCAGTGAGTCCACAGAGTGCACTGGCACCACTGAGAATGCACTTCAGTGAGTCCAGAGAGTGCACTGGTACCACTGGGGATGCACTGCAGTGAGTCCAGAGAGTGCACTAGCACCACTGGGGATGCAGTGCAGTGAATCCAGTGAGTGCACTGGCACCACTGGGGATGCAGTGCAGTGAGTCAAGAGAGTGCACTGGCACCACTGGGGATGCAGTACAGTGAGTCCAGAGAGTGCACTGGCACCACTGGGGATGCAGTGCAGTGAGTCCAGAGAGTGCACTGGCACCACTGGGGATGCAGTGCAGTGAGTCCAGAGAGTGCACTGGCACCACTGGGGATGCACTGCAGTGAGTCCAGAGAGTTCAGTGGCACCACTGGGGATGCACTTCAGTGAGTGCAGAGACTGCACTGGCAGCACTGGGGATGCAGTGCAGTGAGTCCAGTGAGTGTACTGGCACCACTGCGGATGCACTGCAGTGAGTCCAGAGAGTGCATTGGCACCACTTGGGATGCACTGCAGTGAGTCCAGAGAGTGCACTTGCACCACTGGGGATGCAGTGCAGTGAGTCCAGAGAGTGCACTGGCACCACTGGGGATGCAGTGCAGTGAGTCCAGAGAGTGCACTGGCACCATTGGAGATGCAGTGCAGTGAGTCCAGAAAGTGCACTGGCACCACTGGGGATGCAGTGCAGTGAGTCCAGAGAGTGCACTGGCACCACTGGGGATGCAGTGCAGTGAGTCCAGAGAGTGCACTGGCACCACTGGGGACGCACTGCAGTGAGTCCAGAGAGTTCACTGGCACCACTGGGGATGCACTTCAGTGAGTGCAGAGACTGCACTGGCACCACTGGGGATGCAGTGCAGTAAGTCCAGTGAGTGTACTGGCACCACTGGGGATGCACTGCAGTGAGTCCAGTGAGTGTACTGGCACCACTGGGGATGCACTGCAGTGAGTCCAGAGAGTGCATTGGCACCACTTGGGATGCACTGCAGTGAGTCCAGAGAGTGCACTTGCACCACTGGGGATGCAGTGCAGTGAGTCCAGAGAGTGCACTGGCACCACTGGGGATGCAGTGCAGTGAGTCCAGAGAGTGCACTGGCACCACTGGGGATGCACTGCAGTGAGTCCAGAGAGTGCACTGGCACCACTGATGATGCAGTACAGTGAGTCCAGTGAGTGCACTGGCACCACTGGGGATGTAGTGCAGTGACTCCAGAGAGTGCACTGGCACCACTGGGGATGCAGTGCAGTGACTCCAGAGAGTGCACTGGCACCACTTGGGATGCAGTGCAGTGAGTCCAGAGAGTGCACTGGCACCACTGGGGATGCAGTGCAGTGCGTCCAGAGAGTGCACTGGCACCACTGGGGATGCAGTGCAGTGAGTCCAGAGAGTGCACTGGCACCACTTGGGATGCAGTGCAGTGAGTCCAGAGAGTGCACTGGCACCACTGGGGATGCAGTGCAGTGAGTCCAGAGAGTGCATTGGCACCACTGGGGATGCAGTGCAGTGAGTCCAGAGAGTGCACTGGCAGCACTGGGGATGCACTGCAGTGAGTCCACAGTGTGCACTGGTACCACTGGGGATGCAGTGCAGTGAGTCCAGAGAGTGCACTGTCACCACTGGGGATGCAGTGCAGTGAGTCCAGAGAGTGCACTGGCACCACTGGGGATGCAGTGCAGTGAGTCCAGAGAGTGCACTGGCACCACTGGGGATGCAGTGCAGTGAGTCCACAGAGTGCACTGGCAGCACTGGGGATGCAGTGCAGTGAGTCCAGAGAGTGCACTGGCACCACTGGGGATGCACTGCAGTGAGTCCAGAGAGCGCATTGGCACCACTGGGGATGCACTGCAGTGAGTCCACAGAGTGCACTGGCACCACTGAGAATGCACTTCAGTGAGTCCAGAGAGTGCACTGGTACCACTGGGGATGCACTGCAGTGAGTCCAGAGAGTGCACTAGCACCACTGGGGATGCAGTGCAGTGAATCCAGTGAGTGCACTGGCACCACTGGGGATGCAGTGCAGTGAGTCAAGAGAGTGCACTGGCACCACTGGGGATGCAGTACAGTGAGTCCAGAGAGTGCACTGGCACCACTGGGGATGCAGTGCAGTGAGTCCAGAGAGTGCACTGGCACCACTGGGGATGCAGTGCAGTGAGTCCAGAGAGTGCACTGGCACCACTGGGGATGCACTGCAGTGAGTCCAAAGAGTTCACTGGCACCACTGGAGATGCACTTCAGTGAGTGCAGAGACTGCACTGGCAGCACTGGGGATGCAGTGCAGTGAGTCCAGTGAGTGTACTGGCACCACTGGGGATGCACTGCAGTGAGTCCAGAGAGTGCATTGGCACCACTTGGGATGCACTGCAGTGAGTCCAGAGAGTGCACTTGCACCACTGGGGATGCAGTGCAGTGAGTCCAGAGAGTGCACTGGCACCACTGGGGATGCAGTGCAGTGAGTCCAGAGAGTGCACTGGCACCAATGGGGATGCACTTCAGTGAGTCCAGAGAGTGCACTGGCTCCACTGGGGATGCAGTGCAGTGAGTCCAGAGAGTGCACTGGCACCATTGGAGATGCAGTGCAGTGAGTCCAGAAAGTGCACTGGCACCACTGGGGATGCAGTGCAGTGAGTCCAGAGAGTGCACTGGCACCATTGGAGATGCAGTGCAGTGAGTCCAGAGAGTGCACTGGCACCACTGGGGATGCAGTGCAGTGAGTCCAGAGAGTGCACTGGCACCACTGGGGATGCACTGCAGTGAGTCCAGAGAGTTCACTGGCACCATTGGGGATGCACTTCAGTGAGTGCAGAGACTGCACTGGCACCACTGGGGATGCAGTGCAGTGAGTCCAGTGAGTGTACTGGCACCACTGGGGATGCACTGCAGTGAGTCCAGAGAGTGCATTGGCACCACTTGGGATGCACTGCAGTGAGTCCAGAGAGTGCACTTGCACCACTGGGGATGCAGTGCAGTGAGTCCAGAGAGTGCACTGGCACCACTGGGGATGCAGTGCAGTGAGTCCAGAGAGTGCACTGGCACCACTGGGGATGCACTGCAGTGAGTCCAGAGAGTGCACTGGCACCACTGATGATGCAGTACAGTGAGTCCAGTGAGTGCACTGGCACCACTGGGGATGTAGTGCAGTGACTCGAGAGAGTGCACTGGCACCACTGGGGATGCAGTGCAGTGACTCCAGAGAGTGCACTGGCACCACTTGGGATGCAGTGCAGTGAGTCCAGAGAGTGCACTGGCACCACTGGGGATGCAGTGCAGTGAGTCCAGAGAGTGCACTGGCACCACTGGGGATGCAGTGCAGTGAGTCCAGAGAGTGCACTGGCACCACTGGGGATGCACTGCAGTGAGTCCAGAGAGTGCACTGGCACCACTGATGATGCAGTACAGTGAGTCCAGTGAGTGCACTGGCACCACTGGGGATGTAGTGCAGTGACTCGAGAGAGTGCACTGGCACCACTGGGGATGCAGTGCAGTGAGTCCAGAGAGTGCACTGGCACCACTTGGGATGCAGTGCAGTGAGTCCAGAGAGTGCACTGGCACCACTGGGGATGCAGTGCAGTGAGTCCAGAGAGTGCATTGGCACCACTGGGGATGCAGTGCAGTGAGTCCAGAGAGTGCACTGGCAGCACTGGGGATGCACTGCAGTGAGTCCACAGTGTGCACTGGTACCACTGGGGATGCAGTGCAGTGAGTCCAGAGAGTGCACTGGCACCACTGGGGATGCACTGCAGTGAGTCCAGAGAGTGCACTGGCACCACTGGGGATGCAGTGCAGTGAGTCCAGAGAGTGCACTGGCACCACTGGGGATGCAGTGCAGTGAGTCCAGAGAGTGCACTGGCAGCACTGGGGATGCAGTGCAGTGAGTCCAGAGAGTGCACTGGCACCACTGGGGATGCACTGCAGTGAGTCCAGAGAGCGCATTGGCACCACTGGGGATGCACTGCAGTGAGTCCACAGAGTGCACTGGCACCACTGAGAATGCACTTCAGTGAGTCCAGAGAGTGCACTGGTACCACTGGGGATGCACTGCAGTGAGTCCAGAGAGTGCACTAGCACCACTGGGGATGCAGTGCAGTGAATCCAGTGAGTGCACTGGCACCACTGGGGATGCAGTGCAGTGAGTCAAGAGAGTGCACTGGCACCACTGGGGATGCAGTACAGTGAGTCCAGAGAGTGCACTGGCACCACTGGGGATGCAGTGCAGTGAGTCCAGAGAGTGCACTGGCACCACTGGGGATGCAGTGCAGTGAGTCCAGAGAGTGCACTGGCACCACTGGGGATGCACTGCAGTGAGTCCAGAGAGTTCACTGGCACCACTGGGGATGCACTTCAGTGAGTGCAGAGACTGCACTGGCAGCACTGGGGATGCAGTGCAGTGAGTCCAGTGAGTGTACTGGCACCACTGGGGATGCACTGCAGTGAGTCCAGAGAGTGCATTGGCACCACTTGGGATGCACTGCAGTGAGTCCAGAGAGTGCACTTGCACCACTGGGGATGCAGTGCAGTGAGTCCAGAGAGTGCACTGGCACCACTGGGGATGCAGTGCAGTGAGTCCAGAGAGTGCACTGGCACCATTGGAGATGCAGTGCAGTGAGTCCAGAAAGTGCACTGGCACCACTGGGGATGCAGTGCAGTGAGTCCAGAGAGTGCACTGGCACCACTGGGGATGCAGTGCAGTGAGTCCAGAGAGTGCACTGGCACCACTGGGGACGCACTGCAGTGAGTCCAGAGAGTTCACTGGCACCACTGGGGATGCACTTCAGTGAGTGCAGAGACTGCACTGGCACCACTGGGGATGCAGTGCAGTAAGTCCAGTGAGTGTACTGGCACCACTGGGGATGCACTGCAGTGAGTCCAGTGAGTGTACTGGCACCACTGGGGATGCACTGCAGTGAGTCCAGAGAGTGCATTGGCACCACTTGGGATGCACTGCAGTGAGTCCAGAGAGTGCACTTGCACCACTGGGGATGCAGTGCAGTGAGTCCAGAGAGTGCACTGGCACCACTGGGGATGCAGTGCAGTGAGTCCAGAGAGTGCACTGGCACCACTGGGGATGCACTGCAGTGAGTCCAGAGAGTGCACTGGCACCACTGATGATGCAGTACAGTGAGTCCAGTGAGTGCACTGGCACCACTGGGGATGTAGTGCAGTGACTCCAGAGAGTGCACTGGCACCACTGGGGATGCAGTGCAGTGACTCCAGAGAGTGCACTGGCACCACTTGGGATGCAGTGCAGTGAGTCCAGAGAGTGCACTGGCACCACTGGGGATGCAGTGCAGTGCGTCCAGAGAGTGCACTGGCACCACTGGGGATGCAGTGCAGTGAGTCCAGAGAGTGCACTGGCACCACTTGGGATGCAGTGCAGTGAGTCCAGAGAGTGCACTGGCACCACTGGGGATGCAGTGCAGTGAGTCCAGAGAGTGCATTGGCACCACTGGGGATGCAGTGCAGTGAGTCCAGAGAGTGCACTGGCAGCACTGGGGATGCACTGCAGTGAGTCCACAGTGTGCACTGGTACCACTGGGGATGCAGTGCAGTGAGTCCAGAGAGTGCACTGTCACCACTGGGGATGCAGTGCAGTGAGTCCAGAGAGTGCACTGGCACCACTGGGGATGCAGTGCAGTGAGTCCAGAGAGTGCACTGGCACCACTGGGGATGCAGTGCAGTGAGTCCACAGAGTGCACTGGCAGCACTGGGGATGCAGTGCAGTGAGTCCAGAGAGTGCACTGGCACCACTGGGGATGCACTGCAGTGAGTCCAGAGAGCGCATTGGCACCACTGGGGATGCACTGCAGTGAGTCCACAGAGTGCACTGGCACCACTGAGAATGCACTTCAGTGAGTCCAGAGAGTGCACTGGTACCACTGGGGATGCACTGCAGTGAGTCCAGAGAGTGCACTAGCACCACTGGGGATGCAGTGCAGTGAATCCAGTGAGTGCACTGGCACCACTGGGGATGCAGTGCAGTGAGTCAAGAGAGTGCACTGGCACCACTGGGGATGCAGTACAGTGAGTCCAGAGAGTGCACTGGCACCACTGGGGATGCAGTGCAGTGAGTCCAGAGAGTGCACTGGCACCACTGGGGATGCAGTGCAGTGAGTCCAGAGAGTGCACTGGCACCACTGGGGATGCACTGCAGTGAGTCCAAAGAGTTCACTGGCACCACTGGAGATGCACTTCAGTGAGTGCAGAGACTGCACTGGCAGCACTGGGGATGCAGTGCAGTGAGTCCAGTGAGTGTACTGGCACCACTGGGGATGCACTGCAGTGAGTCCAGAGAGTGCATTGGCACCACTTGGGATGCACTGCAGTGAGTCCAGAGAGTGCACTTGCACCACTGGGGATGCAGTGCAGTGAGTCCAGAGAGTGCACTGGCACCACTGGGGATGCAGTGCAGTGAGTCCAGAGAGTGCACTGGCACCAATGGGGATGCACTTCAGTGAGTCCAGAGAGTGCACTGGCTCCACTGGGGATGCAGTGCAGTGAGTCCAGAGAGTGCACTGGCACCATTGGAGATGCAGTGCAGTGAGTCCAGAAAGTGCACTGGCACCACTGGGGATGCAGTGCAGTGAGTCCAGAGAGTGCACTGGCACCACTGGGGATGCAGTGCAGTGAGTCCAGAGAGTGCACTGGCACCACTGGGGACGCACTGCAGTGAGTCCAGAGAGTTCACTGGCACCACTGGGGATGCACTTCAGTGAGTGCAGAGACTGCACTGGCACCACTGGGGATGCAGTGCAGTAAGTCCAGTGAGTGTACTGGCACCACTGGGGATGCACTGCAGTGAGTCCAGAGAGTGCATTGGCACCACTTGGGATGCACTGCAGTGAGTCCAGAGAGTGCACTTGCACCACTGGGGATGCAGTGCAGTGAGTCCAGAGAGTGCACTGGCACCACTGGGGATGCAGTGCAGTGAGTCCAGAGAGTGCACTGGCACCAATGGGGATGCACAGCAGTGAGTCCACAGAGTGCACTGGCACCACTGGGGATGCAGTACAGTGAGTCCAGAGAGTGCACTGGCACCACTGGGGATGCAGTGCAGTGAGTCCAGAGAGTGCACTGGCACCACTGGGGATGCACTGCAGTGAGTCCAGAGAGTGCACTGGCACCACTGATGATGCAGTACAGTGAGTCCAGTGAGTGCACTGGCACCACTGGGGATGTAGCGCAGTGACTCGAGAGAGTGCACTGGCACCACTGGGGATGCAGTGCAGTGAGTCCAGAGAGTGCACTGGCACCACTTGGGATGCAGTGCAGTGAGTCCAGAGAGTGCACTGGCACCACTGGGGATGCAGTGCAGTGAGTCCAGAGAGTGCACTGGCACCACTGGGGATGCAGTGCAGTGAGTCCAGAGAGTGCACTGGCACCACTGGGGATGCACTGCAGTGAGTCCAGAGAGTGCACTGGCACCACTGATGATGCAGTACAGTGAGTCCAGTGAGTGCACTGGCACCACTGGGGATGTAGTGCAGTGACTCGAGAGAGTGCACTGGCACCACTGGGGATGCAGTGCAGTGACTCCAGAGAGTGCACTGGCACCACTTGGGATGCAGTGCAGTGAGTCCAGAGAGTGCACTGGCACCACTGGGGATGCAGTGCAGTGAGTCCAGAGCGTGCATTGGCACCACTGGGGATGCAGTGCAGTGAGTCCAGAGAGTGCTCTGGCACCACTGGGGATACAGTGCATTGAGTCCACAGAGTGCACTGGTACCACTGGGGATGCAGTGCAGTGAGTCCAGAGAGTGCACTGGCACCACTGGGGATGCAGTGCAGTGAGTCCAGAGAGTGCACTGGCACCACTGGGGATGCAGTGCAGTGAGTCCAGAGAGTGCACTGGCACCACTGGGGATGCAGTGCAGTGAGTCCAGAGAGTGCACTGGCAGCACTGGGGATGCAGTGCAGTGAGTCCAGAGAGTGCACTGGCACCACTGGGGATGCACTGCAGTGAGTCCAGAGAGCGCACTGGCACCACTGGGGATGCAGTGCAGTGAGTCCACAGAGTGCACTGGCACCACTGAGAATGCACTTCAGTGAGTCCAGAGAGTGCACTGGTACCACTGGGGATGCACTGCAGTGAGTCCAGAGAGTGCACTAGCACCACTGGGGATGCAGTGCAGTGAATCCAGTGAGTGCACTGGCACCACTGGGGATGCAGTGCAGTGAGTCAAGAGAGTGCACTGGCACCACTGGGGATGCAGTACAGTGAGTCCAGAGAGTGCATTGGCACCATTGGAGATGCAGTGCAGTGAGTCCAGAGAGTGCACTGGCACCACTGGGGATGCACAGCAGTGAGTCCAGAGAGTGCATTGGCACCACTGGGGATGCAGTGCAGTGAGTGAAGAGAGTGCACTGGCACCATTGGAGATGCACTGCAGTGAGTCCAGAGAGTGCACTGGCACCACTGGGGATGCAGTGCAGTGAGTCCAGAGAGTGCACTGGCACCACTGGGGATGCAGTGCAGTGAGTCCAGAGAGTGCACTGGCACCACTGGGGATGCACTGCAGTGAGTCCAGAGAGTTCACTGGCACCACTGGAGATGCACTTCAGTGAGTGCAGAGACTGCACTGGCAGCACTGGGGATGCAGTGCAGTGAGTCCAGTGAGTGTACTGGCACCAATGGGGATGCAGTGCAGTGAGTCCAGAGAGTGCATTGGCACCACTTGGGATGCACTGCAGTGAGTCCAGAGAGTGCACTTGCACCACTGGGGATGCAGTGCAGTGAGTCCAGAGAGTGCACTGGCACCACTGGGGATGCAGTGCAGTGAGTCCAGAGAGTGCACTGGCACCAATGGGGATGCACTTCAGTGAGTCCAGAGAGTGCACTGGCTCCACTGGGGATGCAGTGCAGTGAGTCCAGAGAGTGCACTGGCACCATTGGAGATGCAGTGCAGTGAGTCCAGAGAGTGCACTGGCACCACTGGGGATGCAGTGCAGTGAGTCCAGAGAGTGCACTGGCACCACTGGGGATGCAGTGCAGTGAGTCCAGAGAGTGCACTGGCACCACTGGGGACGCACAGCAGTGAGTCCAGAGAGTTCACTGGCACCACTGGGGATGCACTTCAGTGAGTGCAGAGACTGCACTGGCACCACTGGGGATGCAGTGCAGTAAGTCCAGTGAGTGTACTGGCACCACTGGGGATGCACTGCAGTGAGTCCAGAGAGTGCATTGGCACCACTTGGGATGCACTGCAGTGAGTCCAGAGAGTGCACTTGCACCACTGGGGATGCAGTGCAGTGAGTCCAGAGAGTGCACTGGCACCACTGGGGATGCAGTGCAGTGAGTCCAGAGAGTGCACTGGCACCAATGGGGATGCACAGCAGTGAGTCCACAGAGTGCACTGGCACCACTGTGGATGCAGTACCGTGAGTCCAGAGAGTGCACTGGCACCACTGGGGATGCACTGCAGTGAGTCCAGAGAGTGCTCTGGCACCACTGGCGATGCAGTGCAGTGAGTGCAGAGACTGCACTAGCACCACTGGGGATGCAGTGCAGTCAGTCCAGTGAGTGTACTGGCACCACTGGGGATGCAGTGCAGTGAGTCCAGAGAGTGCACTGGCACCACTGAGAATGCACTTCAGTGAGTCCAGAGAGTGCACTGGCACCACTGGGGATGCACTGCAGTGAGTCCAGAGAGTGCACTGGCACCACTGAGAATGCACTTCAGTGAGGCCAGAGAGCGCACTGGCACCACTGGGGATGCAGTGCAGTGAGTCCAGAGAGTGGACTGGCACCACTGAGAATGCACTTCAGTGAGTTCAAAGAGTGCACTGGCACCACTGGGGATGCACTGCAGTGAGTCCAGAGAGTGAACTAGCACCACTGGGAATGTAGTGCAGTGAATCCAGTGAGTGCACTGGCACCAGTGGGGATGCACTGCAGTGAGTCCAGAGAGTGCACTGGCACCACTGGGGATGCACTGCAGTGAGTCCAGAGAGTGCACTGGCACCACTGGAGATGCAGTACAGTGAGTCCAGTGAATGCACTGGCAACACTGGGGATGCAGTGCAGTGAGTCCAGAGAGTGCACTGGCACCACTGGTGATGCAGTATAGTGAGTCCAGTGAGTGCACTGGCACCACTGGGGATGCAGTGCAGTGAGTCCAGAGAGTGCACTGGCACCACTGGGGACGCACTGCAGTGAGTCCAGAGAGTTCACTGGCACCACTGGGGATGCACTTCAGTGAGTGCAGAGACTGCACTGGCACCACTGGGGATGCAGTGCAGTAAGTCCAGTGAGTGTACTGGCACCACTGGGGATGCACTGCAGTGAGTCCAGTGAGTGTACTGGCACCACTGGGGATGCACTGCAGTGAGTCCAGAGAGTGCATTGGCACCACTTGGGATGCACTGCAGTGAGTCCAGAGAGTGCACTTGCACCACTGGGGATGCAGTGCAGTGAGTCCAGAGAGTGCACTGGCACCACTGGGGATGCAGTGCAGTGAGTCCAGAGAGTGCACTGGCACCACTGGGGATGCACTGCAGTGAGTCCAGAGAGTGCACTGGCACCACTGATGATGCAGTACAGTGAGTCCAGTGAGTGCACTGGCACCACTGGGGATGTAGTGCAGTGACTCCAGAGAGTGCACTGGCACCACTGGGGATGCAGTGCAGTGACTCCAGAGAGTGCACTGGCACCACTTGGGATGCAGTGCAGTGAGTCCAGAGAGTGCACTGGCACCACTGGGGATGCAGTGCAGTGCGTCCAGAGAGTGCACTGGCACCACTGGGGATGCAGTGCAGTGAGTCCAGAGAGTGCACTGGCACCACTTGGGATGCAGTGCAGTGAGTCCAGAGAGTGCACTGGCACCAATGGGGATGCAGTGCAGTGAGTCCAGAGAGTGCATTGGCACCACTGGGGATGCAGTGCAGTGAGTCCAGAGAGTGCACTGGCAGCACTGGGGATGCACTGCAGTGAGTCCACAGTGTGCACTGGTACCACTGGGGATGCAGTGCAGTGAGTCCAGAGAGTGCACTGTCACCACTGGGGATGCAGTGCAGTGAGTCCAGAGAGTGCACTGGCACCACTGGGGATGCAGTGCAGTGAGTCCAGAGAGTGCACTGGCACCACTGGGGATGCAGTGCAGTGAGTCCACAGAGTGCACTGGCAGCACTGGGGATGCAGTGCAGTGAGTCCAGAGAGTGCACTGGCACCACTGGGGATGCACTGCAGTGAGTCCAGAGAGCGCATTGGCACCACTGGGGATGCACTGCAGTGAGTCCACAGAGTGCACTGGCACCACTGAGAATGCACTTCAGTGAGTCCAGAGAGTGCACTGGCACCACTGGGGATGCACTGCAGTGAGTCCAGAGAGTGCACTGGCACCACTGGAGATGCAGTACAGTGAGTCCAGTGAATGCACTGGCAACACTGGGGATGCAGTGCAGTGAGTCCAGAGAGTGCACTGGCACCACTGGTGATGCAGTATAGTGAGTCCAGTGAGTGCACTGGCACCACTGGGGATGCAGTGCAGTGAGTCCAGAGAGTGCACTGGCACCACTGGGGACGCACTGCAGTGAGTCCAGAGAGTTCACTGGCACCACTGGGGATGCACTTCAGTGAGTGCAGAGACTGCACTGGCACCACTGGGGATGCAGTGCAGTAAGTCCAGTGAGTGTACTGGCACCACTGGGGATGCACTGCAGTGAGTCCAGAGAGTGCATTGGCACCACTTGGGATGCACTGCAGTGAGTCCAGAGAGTGCACTTGCACCACTGGGGATGCACTGCAGTGAGTCCAGAGAGTGCTCTGGCACCACTGGCGATGCAGTGCAGTGAGTGCAGAGACTGCACTAGCACCACTGGGGATGCAGTGCAGTGAGTCCAGAGAGTGCACTGGCACCAATGGGGATGCACTTCAGTGAGTCCAGAGAGTGCACTGGCTCCACTGGGGATGCAGTGCAGTGAGTCCAGAGAGTGCACTGGCACCATTGGAGATGCAGTGCAGTGAGTCCAGAAAGTGCACTGGCACCACTGGGGATGCAGTGCAGTGAGTCCAGAGAGTGCACTGGCACCACTGGGGATGCAGTGCAGTGAGTCCAGAGAGTGCACTGGCACCACTGGGGACGCACTGCAGTGAGTCCAGAGAGTTCACTGGCACCACTGGGGATGCACTTCATTGAGTGCAGAGACTGCACTGGCACCACTGGGGATGCAGTGCAGTAAGTCCAGTGAGTGTACTGGCACCACTGGGGATGCACTGCAGTGAGTCCAGAGAGTGCATTGGCACCACTTGGGATGCACTGCAGTGAGTCCAGAGAGTGCACTTGCACCACTGGGGATGCAGTGCAGTGAGTCCAGAGAGTGCACTGGCACCACTGGGGATGCAGTGCAGTGAGTCCAGAGAGTGCACTGGCACCAATGGGGATGCACAGCAGTGAGTCCACAGAGTGCACTGGCACCACTGGGGATGCAGTGCAGTGAGTCCAGAGACTGCACTAGCACCACTGGGGATGCAGTGCAGTCAGTCCAGTGAGTGTACTGGCACCACTGGGGATGCACTGCAGTGAGTCCAGAGAGTGCACTGGCACCACTGAGAATGCACTTCAGTGAGTCCAGAGAGTGCACTGGCACCACTGGGGATGCACTGCAGTGAGTCCAGAGAGTGCACTGGCACCACTGGGGATGCAGTGCAGTGAGTCCAGAGAGTGCACTGGCACCACTGGGGATGCACTTCAGTGAGTCCAGAGAGTGCACGGGCTCCACTGGGGATGCACTGCAGTGAGTCCACAGAGTGCACTGGCACCACTGGGGATGCAGTGCAGTGAGTCCAGAGAGTGCACTGGCTCCACTGGGGATGCAGTGCAGTGAGTCCAGAGAGTGCTCTGGCACCACTGGGTATGCAGTGCAGTGAGTCCAGAGTGTGCACTGGCACCACTGGGAATGCAGTGCAGTGAGTCCAGAGATCGCACTGGCACCACGGGGGATGCACTTCAGTGAGTCCAGAGAGTGCACTGGCACCACTGGGGATGCAGTGCAGTGAGTCCAGAGAGTGCACTGGCACCACTGGCGATGCACTGCAGTGAGTCAAGAGAGTGCACTGGCACCACTGGGGATGCACTGCAGTGAGTCCAGAGAGTGCACTGGCACCAGAGGGAATGCACTGCAGTGAGTCCAGTGAGTGCACTGGCACCACTGGGGATGCAGTGCAGAAAGTGCAGGGAGTGCACTGGCACCACTGGGGATGCAGTGCAGTGAGTCCAGAGAGTGCAGTGGCACCACTGGGGATGCAGTGCAGTGAGTCCAGAGAGTGCACAGGCAGCACTGGGGATGCAGTGCAGTGAGTCCAGAGAGTACTCTGGCACCACTGGGGATGCAGTGCAGTGAGTCCAGAGAGTGCACTGGCACCAATGGGGATGCACTTCAGTGAGTCCAGAGAGTGCACTGGCTCCACTGGGGATGCAGTGCAGTGAGTCCAGAGAGTGCACTGGCACCATTGGAGATGCAGTGCAGTGAGTCCAGAAAGTGCACTGGCACCACTGGGGATGCAGTGCAGTTACTCCAGAGAGTGCACTGGCACCACTGGGGATGCAGTGCAGTGAGTCCAGAGAGTGCACTGGCACCACTGGGGACGCACTGCAGTGAGTCCAGAGAGTTCACTGGCACCACTGGGGATGCACTTCAGTGAGTGCAGAGACTGCACTGGCACCACTGGGGATGCAGTGCAGTAAGTCCAGTGAGTGTACTGGCACCACTGGGGATGCACTGCAGTGAGTCCAGAGAGTGCATTGGCACCACTTGGGATGCACTGCAGTGAGTCCAGAGAGTGCACTTGCACCACTGGGGATGCAGTGCAGTGAGTCCAGAGAGTGCACTGGCACCACTGGGGATGCAGTGCAGTGAGTCCAGAGAGTGCACTGGCACCAATGGGGATGCACAGCAGTGAGTCCACAGAGTGCACTGGCACCACTGGGGATGCAGTACAGTGAGTCCAGAGAGTGCACTGGCACCACTGGGGATGCACTGCAGTGAGTCCAGAGAGTGCTCTGGCACCACTGGCGATGCAGTGCAGTGAGTGCAGAGACTGCACTAGCACCACTGGGGATGCAGTGCAGTCAGTCCAGTGAGTGTACTGGCACCACTGGGGATGCACTGCAGTGAGTCCAGAGAGTGCACTGGCACCACTGAGAATGAACTTCAGTGAGTCCAGAGAGTGCACTGGCACCACTGGGGATGCACTGCAGTGAGTCCAGAGAGTGCACTGGCACCACTGGGGATGCAGTGCAGTGAGTCCAGAGAGTGCACTGGCACCACTGGGGATGCACTTCAGTGAGTCCAGAGAGTGCACGGGCTCCACTGGGGATGCACTGCAGTGAGTCCACAGAGTGCACTGGCACCACTGGGGATGCAGTGCAGTGAGTCCAGAGAGTTCACTGGCTCCACTGGGGATGCAGTGCAGTGAGTCCAGAGAGTGCTCTGGCACCACTGGGTATGCAGTGCAGTGAGTCCAGAGTGTGCACTGGCACCACTGGGAATGCAGTGCAGTGAGTCCAGAGATCGCACTGGCACCACGGGGGATGCACTTCAGTGAGTCCAGAGAGTGCACTGGCACCACTGGGGATGCAGTGCAGTGAGTCCAGAGAGTGCACTGGCACCACTGGCGATGCACTGCAGTGAGTCAAGAGAGTGCACTGGCACCACTGGGGATGCACTGCAGTGAGTCCAGAGAGTGCACTGGCACCAGAGGGAATGCACTGCAGTGAGTCCAGTGAGTGCACTGGCACCACTGGGGATGCAGTGCAGTGAGTGCAGGGAGTGCACTGGCACCACTGGGGATGCAGTGCAGTGAGTCCAGAGAGTGCAGTGGCACCACTGGGGATGCAGTGCAGTGAGTCCAGAGAGTGCACAGGCAGCACTGGGGATGCAGTGCAGTGAGTCCAGAGAGTACTCTGGCACCACTGGGGATGCAGTGCAGTGAGTCCAGAGAGTGCACTGGCACCACTGGGGATGCACTGCAGTGAGTCCAGAGAGTGCACTGGCACCACTGGTGATGCACTGCAGTTACTCCAGAGAGTGCACTGGCACCACTGGGGATGCGGTGCAGTGAGTCCAGAGAGTGCACTGGCACCACTGGTGATGCACTGCAGTGAGTCCAGAGAGTGCACTGGCACCACTGAGAATGCCCTTCAGTGAGTCCAGAGAGTGCACTGGCACCACTGGGGATGCACTGCATTGAGTCCACAGAGTGCACTAGCACCACTGGGGATGCAGTGCAGTGAGTCCAGAGAGTGTACTGGCACCACTGGGGATGCACTGCAGTGAGTCCAGAGAGTGCACTGTCACCACTGAGAATGCACTTCAGTGAGTCCAAAGAGTGCACTAGCACCACTGGGGATGCACTGCAGTGAGTCCAGAGAGTGAACTAGCACCACTGGGAATGTAGTGCAGTGAATCCAGTGAGTGCACTGGCACCAGTGGGGATGCACTGCAGTGAGTCCAGAGAGTGCACTGGCACCACTGGGGATGCACTGCAGTGAGTCCAGAGAGCGCACTGGCACCACTGGGGATGCACTGCAGTGAGTCCACAGAGTGCACTGGCACCACTGAGAATGCACTTCAGTGAGTCCAGAGAGTGCACTGGCACCACTGGGGATGCACTGCAGTGAGTCCAGAGAGTGAACTAGCACCACTGGGAATGCAGTGCAGTGAATCCAGTGAGTGCACTGGCACCACTGGGGATGCAGTGCAGTGAGTCAAGAGAGTGCACTGGCACCACTGGGGATGCACTGCAGTGAGCCCAGAGAGTGCACTGGCACCACTGGGGATGCGTTGCCGGGAGTCCAGAGAGTGCACTGGCACCACTGGGGATGCAGTGCAGTGAGTCCAGAGAGTGCACTGGCACCACTGGGGATGCAGTGCAGTGAGTCCAGAGAGTTCTCTGGCACCACTGGGGATGCAGTGCAGTGAGTCCAGAGAGTGCACTGGCACCACTGGGATGCAGTGCAGTGAGTCCAGAGAGTGCACTGGCACCACTGGTGATGCACTGCAGTTACTCCAGAGAGTGCACTGGCACCACTGGGGATGCGGTGCGGTGAGTCCAGAGAGTGCACTGGCACCACTGGGGATGCAGTGCAGTCAGTCCAGTGAGTGTACTGGCACCACTGGGGATGCACTGCAGTGAGTCCACAGAAGGCACTAGCACCACTGGGGATGCAGTGCAGTGACTCTAGAGAGTGCACTGGCACCACTGGGGATGCACTTCAGTGAGTCCAGAGAGTGCACTGGCACCACTGGGGATGCAGTGCAGTGAGTCCAGAGAGTGCATTGGCACCACTGGGGATGCAGTGCAGTGAGTCCAGAGAGTGCACTGGCACCACTGGGGATGCACTGCAGTGAGTCCACAGAGTGCACTGGTACCACTGGGGATGCAGTGCAGTGAGTCCAGAGAGTGCACTGGCACCACTGGGGATGCACTGCAGTGAGTCCAGAGAGTGCACTGGCACCACTGGGGATGCAGTGCAGTGAGTCCAGAGAGTGCGCTGGCACCACTGGGGATGCAGTGCAGTGAGTCCAGAGAGTGCACTGGCACCACTGGGGATGCAGTGCAGTGAGTCCAGAGAGTGCACTGGTGTTGTCGACGGAGGGAAGACACAAACGCTCAATATGAGTGTTAAGTATGCTTCAGCTTTAATGGATAGCTCAATTGTCTTTTATCGTGTACAGGATAATTAGCTCATACATATTGCAAAAGCCAAGCTCCTTATTGGTTAGCGTAATCTCCTGCCCTACCGGTTAGTTCCGCATTCTTTTAGCCGCTAGTTCCCTTTTCTAGTCTAACTATAACTCCAAGGGCAGTATGCCCTCTACTGTCATTGGTTCTAACTGCCTGGGATTTCTCGCAAGAGTTCCCGGACAAGCCTTGCGTACGTGCCTTTGCTCTTGCTCCTCTAGACCAGCTGGGTGCGGCAATCCGCCACCTCCCCACCCTGCAGCTGCACGAGATCAATGTGACCACGCGCAGCGAGCCAGTCCTCAACAATTCCCCCGTTTTTATTTTGTGCTAGAAAAACCTTATTAGTTAGTTGCTCGAGCCTTTTTGTTAGACAACTAAATATTACTCGCGCCGCTACTATGATTAGTGCGATTATTAGCAGTAAGCGTAGCCCTTCTTTTATGAGACCCAATATCCAGCCTCCCATGTTCCCAAACCAACTCGCAAATAGTTCATCAAGCCAATTATTCTGGACCACTATCTTCTTGGTGTGGTCTCTCAGCCATTTCAGCTGCTCGTGGATTGACTCGCCATGGTCCGAGAGATTAAAACAGCACATTCCTTCGAGCTCTTCACACCCGTGGCCCTGTGCCAGCAGTAGAAAATCAATCGCCGCTCTGTTCTGTAATACAGCGTGTCGCAGGCTATCCAGGTCCTGGGCCATTTCTGTGAGTATCTGCGTAGTCACATTTGCTTGTTTTACAGTCCAACAAGCTAGTTTCCCAAGGCTAGCCATAGCATGGGCTACCGCCACTCCAGGCACAAGTGCCGCCGAAAAGAATCTTTCGGCAGGACCCCAGAGTTCGACCTGGTCATCACAGTCACTCCCCAAAGTTTTTAGACTGCGTCTCGTCCGGCGTCTCCATTGTTGAGTAATGTTTCACAACTCTTGAAACCCCGGTAACTCTTTATAACAATCTATATCTGGTGTCTTACGCTTTTCTAAAAAGCACTTAAGTAAATCAACTGCCGCTTGTTTCTCCATTCTTACTTACGGTGCCGTTGCCCCCGTGTAAAGCTTCTGTTCGCGGCGTTCCGGCGGGACCCACTATGGGTTCGTCCCGGGCGCTCTTCCCGAGTCGCCTTCTGCTCGCCCCAATCTTGTGTTCCGCGGAATCCGGGTTACGTAGTCAGAACCGGCTTTCCCTTTTTCTCCGTCACCTAAGACCGGCTTACTCGTTTCGGGTCCTCGTCCAGCAAGGGTCCCTGTTCGGGCGCCATTTGTTGTCGACGGAGGGAAGACACAAACGCTCAATATGAGTGTTAAGTATGCTTCAGCTTTAATGGATAGCTCAATTTTCTTTTATCGTGTACAGGATAATTAGCTCATACATATTGCAAAAGCCAAGCTCCTTATTGGTTAGCGTAATCTCCTGCCCTACCGGTTAGTTCCGCATTCTTTTAGCCGCTAGTTCCCTTTTCTAGTCTAACTATAACTCCAAGGGCAGTATGCCCTCTACTGTCATTGGTTCTAACTGCCTGGGATTTCTCGCAAGAGTTCCCGGACAAGCCTTGCGTACGTGCCTTTGCTCTTGCTCCTCTAGACCAGCTGGGTGCGGCAATCCGCCACCTCCCCACCCTGCAGCTGCACGAGATCAATGTGACCACGCGCAGCGAGCCAGTCCTCAACACACTGGCACCAAGGGGATGCACTGCAGTGAGTCCAGAGAGTGCACTGGCACCACTGGGGATGCGGTACCGGGAGTCCAGAGAGTGCACTGGCACCACTGGGGATGCACTGCAGTGAGTCCAGAGAGTGCAGTGGCACCACTGGGGATGCACTGCAGTGAGTCCAGAGAGTGCACTGGCACCACTGGGGATGCACTGCAGTGAGTCCAGAGAGTGCACTGTCACCACTGGGGATGCAGTGCAGTGAGTCCAGAGAGTGCACTGGCACCACTGGGGATGCACTGCAGTGAGTCCAGAGAGTGCTCTGGCACCACTGGGGATGCAGTGCAGTGAGTCCAGAGAGTGCACTGGCACCACTGGGGATGCAGTGCAGTGAGTCCAGAGAGTGCACTGGCACCACTGGGGATGCAGTGCAGTGAGTCCAGAGAGTGTACTGGCACCATTGGGGATGCACTGCAGTGAGTCCAGAGAGTGCACTGCCACCACTGAGGATGCCCTTCAGTGAGTCCAGAGAGTGCACTGGCACCACTGGGGATGCACTGCAGTGAGTCCACAGAGTGCACTAGCACCACTGGGGATGCAGTGCAGTGAGTCCAGAGAGTGCACTGGCACCACTGGGGATGCACTTCAGTGAGTCCAGAGAGTGCACGCGCTCCACTGGGGATGCAGTACAGTGAGTCCAGAGAGTGCATTGGCACCACTGGGGATGCAGTGCAGTGAGTCCAGAGAGTGCACTGGCAGCACAGAGGATGCAGTGCAGTGAGTCCAGAGAGTGCTCTGGCACCACTGGGGATGCAGTGCAGTGAGTCCAGAGAGTGCACTGGCACCACTGGGGATGCAGTGCAGTGAGTCCAGAGAGTGCACTGGCACCACTGGGGATGCACTGCAGTGAGTCCAGAGAGTGCACTGGCACCACTGGTGATGCACTGCAGTGAGTCCAGAGAGTGCACTGGCACCACTGGGGATGCACTGCAGTGAGTCCAGAGAGTGCACTGGCACCACTGGGGATGCAGTGCAGTGAGTCCAGAGAGTGCACTGGCACCAGAGGGAATGCACTGCAGTGAGTCCAGTGAGTGCATTGGCACCACTGGGGATGCAGTGCAGTGAGTCCAGAGAGTGCACTGGCAGCACTGGACATGCAGTTCAGTGAGTCCAGAGAGTGCAGTGGCACCACTGGGGATGCAGTGCAGTGAGTCCAGAGAGTGCACTGGCAGCACTGGGGATGCAGTGCAGTGAGTCCAGAGAGTGCACTGGCAATACTGGGGATGCAGTGCAGTGAGTCCAGAGAGTGCACTGGCACCACTGGGGCTGCAGTGCAGTGAGTCCAGAGAGTGCACTGGCACCACTGGGGATGCAGTGCAGTGAGTCCAGAGAGTGCTCTGGCACCACTGGGGATGCACTGAAGTGAGTCCAGAGAGTGCACTGGCACCACTGGGGATGCAGTGCAGTGAGTCCAGAGAGTGCACTGGCAATACTGGGGATGCAGTGCAGTGAGTCCAGAGAGTGCACTGGCAACACTGGGGTTGCAGTGCAGTGAGTCCAGAGAGTGAACTGGCACCACTGGGGATGCAGTGCAGTGAGTCCAGAGTGTGCACTGGCACCACTGGGGATGCAGTGCAGTGAGTCCAGAGATTGCACTGGCACCACTGGGGATGCAGTGCAGTGAGTCCAGAGATTGCACTGGCACCACTGGGGATGCACTGCAGTGAGTCCAGAGAGTGCACTGGCACCACTGGGGATGCAGTGCAGTGAGTCCAGAGAGTGCACTGGCACCACTGGGGATGCAGTGCAGTGAGTCCAGTGAGTGTACTGGCACCACTGGGGATGCAGTGCAGTGAGTCCAGAGAGTGCACTGGCACCACTGAGAATGCACTTCAGTGAGTCCAAAGAGTGCACTGGCACCACTGGGGATGCACTGCAGTGAGTCCAGAGAGTGCACTAGCACCACTGGGAATGCAGTACAGTGAGTCCAGAGAGTGCACTGGCACCACTGGGGATGCACTGCAGTCACTCCAGAGAGTGCACTGGCACCACTGATGATGCAGTACAGTGAGTCCAGTGAGCGCACTGGCACCACTGGGGATGTAGTGCAGTGATTCGAGAGAGTGCACTGGCACCACTGGGGATGCACTGCAGTGAGTCCAGAGAGTGCACTGGCACCACTTGGGATGCAGTGCAGTGAGTCCAGAGAGTGCACTGGCACCACTGGGGATGCAGTGCAGTGAGTCCAGAGAGTGCATTGGCACCACTGGGGATGCAGTGCAGTGAGTCCAGAGAGTGCACTGGCACCACTGGGGATGCACTGCTGTGAGTCCAGAGAGTGCACTGGCAGCAGTGGAGATGCACTGCAGTGAGTCCAGAGAGTGCACTGGCACCACTGGGGATGCACTGCAGTGAGTCCAGAGAGTGCAGTGGCACCACTGGGGATGCAGTGCAGTGAGTCCAGAGAGTGCACTGGCACCACTGGGGATGCACTGCTGTGAGTCCAGAGAGTGCACTGGCACCACTGGGGATGCAGTGCAGTGAGTCCAGAGAGTGCACTGGCAGCACTGGGGATGCAGTGCAGTGACTCGAGAGAGTGCACTGGCACCACTGGGGATGCACTGCAGTGAGTCCAGAGAGCGCACTGGCACCACTGGGGATGCACTGCAGTGAGTCCACAGAGTGCACTGGAACCACTGAGAATGCACTTCAGTGAGTCCAGAGAGTGCACTGGCACCACTGGGGATGCACTGCAGTGAGTCCATGTTGAGGACTGGCTCGCTGCGCGTAATCACATTGATATCATGCAGCTGCAAGATAAGGAAATGGCGGATTACCGCACCCAGCTGGTCTAGAAAAACAAGAGCAAAGGCACGTACGCAAGGCTTGTCTGGGAACTCTTGTGAGAAATCCCAGGCAGCTTGTCTGGGAACTCTTGTGAGAAATCCCAGGCAATTAGAAACAATGATAGTAGAGGGCATACTGCCCTGGGAGTTATAGTTAGATTAGAAAGGGGAACTAGCGGATAGAAGAATGCGGAACTAACAGATAGGGCAGTAGATGACGCTTACCAATAAGGAGCTTGGCTTTTGCAATATGTATGAGCTAATTATCCTGTACACGATAAAAGACAATTGAGCTATCCATTAAAGCTGAAGCATACTTAACACTCATATTGAGCGTTTGTGTCTTCCCTCCGTCGACAACAAATGGCGCCCGAACAGGGACCCTTGCTGGACGAGGACCCGAAACGAGTAAGCCGGTATTAGGCGACGGAGTACAAGGGGAAAGCCGGTTCTGACTACGTAACCCGGAATCCGCGGAACATAAGATTGGGGCGAGCAGAAGACGACTCGGGAAGAGCGCCCGGGACGAACCCATAGCGGGTCCCGCCGGAACGCCGCGAACGGAAGCTTTGTACGGGGGCAACGGCACCGTGAGTAAGCATGGAGAAACAAGCGGCAATAGATTTACTTAAGTGCTTTTTAGAAAAGCGTAAGACACGCTTTGCACGGGGGCAACGGCACCGTGAGTAAGCATGGAGAAACAAGCGGCAATTAATTTACTTAAGTGCTTTTTAGAAAAGCGTAAGACGCCAGATATAGATTGTCATAAAGAATTACAGGGGTTAGTGGCCTATGGGGTGGCGAAGGGCTGCTTTATTAACCCTGACACATTGTTTGAGGAGGATGAGTGGCGTAAGTTTGGTGATATATTGTTTGAGGAAATGATTAGTGAGAATAAGACGGCTAAGAAGCTGGCAAAACCGTGGCGGGCTGTTACGAATGCTTTAACAATACATCGGGTAGAACAGAAAGTAGCAGCCGCTGCAACAGAGCGGCTGGGCAAAACGTTGAGGGCGGATGAAGAGGCCAATCCGTACCCCCTCCCTCCGTCGGTCCAACAATTCACCATGAAGGCACCCGGGGGATGGGGAGAGGGGGCACGACCCAGTGCACCTCCTCTACCCCTGGAAACTCCCGAGGGAGAGGCGGCAGGCGAGGGGAGAAATAAGAATCCATTTTTGAAAGATATGCGACTCGAATCAGGGGGGTCGGAGAGAGCAGGACTCTGGGCGAAAATAGCAGGGGAGGCGTTACGTGAAGGTGATGTGGGGGCAGCGACAGAGCTTGTAGGCGCCTTCCCCGTGGTGTACTCTCCACCAGACGCCCAGGGCCAGATAACTGTTACTATGACAAATCTGGACTGGAAAATACTGACCCAATTGCGTGCCACGGTAAATGAGTCAGGAATACGTGGGGAGCCAACGAAACAGATGTTAGACTATCTGTGGTCCACTAACGTGTTGCTCCCCGGCGATATTCGTAATATCATGAAACTAATACTGACGCAGCATCAGATCCTGCTGTTTAATGCCCATTGGCATTCAGCTTGTCAGGAGGCAGTCGCGGTGCAGCGTCAGCCCGGAGATCCATTATACGGGGTCACGCTGGAGGAGCTTTTGGGGGTCGGTGCATACAATCGCTTGGAGGCCCAGGCCCTAATGGGGCCGGATAAGGCAAAAGCGACCATGACGCTAGCTAGGAGAGCACTGGACCAAATTAGGGAGCCTGGAGGAATGCCCTCCTATATGTCCATCAAGCAAGGGCGAGACGAAGCGTTTGGAACATTTATTGATAGGGTTGCCGCAGCTATACAGGTAGCTGGGTTACCCGAATATCTCAAAGGCCCTATTCTTAAACAATGCGCCCTTCAAAATTGTAATCAAACCTCTCGAAATGTTCTAAATACGCTGCCCAGTACCTGGACTATAGAAGAGGCTCTTGATCGATTGTCGCGGATACCGATAGGCTCGCAAGCGCTATTGGTTGACGCTATTCGAAAGGTAGGGGAAAGTATTACTCAGGGACTGCAGGCTAGTCAGTCGCAGGTATTCGCCGCCCTTGCCCCCCTGCAAAGTGGAAAAGGACCTCACTCGTCGAGAAGACCTGCACTACGCTGCTATCGGTGTGGCATCGCGGGTCATATAAAGAGGCAATGTGGGACGGCTAATGTGTGGTGTCCCTCTTGCCGATCTGATACGCATAATGAAACCGCTTGCCGGCGGAAGACCCAGGGAAACGGGAAGACCAGCGGGAACCGCCGCCCCGCGATGACACAAAAAGCGGCTTTCCCCTCAACAGCGGCGGCAGCTGCGGAGACTCCAACCGAGACGAATCCTTTCACCTCCAACCAGCCACCAGAGGGAGCCTGGGGATTGGACTTGGCAACCGCAGTAAATGTGACTTTGATGGACAATAAGCCTGTTGGGGTGAAAACAGGCGTTATGGGACCTGTAAAAATTAATAATGAGCCTGTTGGAGCACTTCTGATTGGAAGGTCATCGGCGACATTAAATGGGGCTTTAGTGTTAACAGGACTTATTGATAAGGACTTTACTGGGGAGATACAAATTATGGTATCAGCCATGTTCCCTCCGCTACATATACCGAAGGGAACTCGATTGGCTCAATTCTGCCTGTCTCTTGCCAAAGCGACTGATCCCTTCCGCACCTGTTTGTTCGGGGTCCCAATAGGGAACAAGGAGGAGCTGAAACAACTGTTAGCACCATATTCCGCAAGTACTGATTTGTTCGATCTTTCGTCCAACCTCTCCGACGCCGTTGTGGCGGCGCTAGTGGCTCTGAACACGAGCTTGCCATGGGATCCCCAGGAACTGGATTTGTTGGGATCAGTGGCGGTAGGGAACACCAGTAATAACTGGACACAGACGTGCTTTATGTGGAATAAAGGAAAACAAAATATGACTCAATGGACTAATGTGACCTCTCACACAAGGGGGTTCGAAGCTAATAGCAGCTATTGCGGGTACAACGACACCACCAACACCACCATGGGGGCATACGGGAACAAGTCAAGCACATGGCCAAGGCAAACTGCTAAGGCCTTACCACCTGGTATATTCCTGATCTGTGGAGATCGAGCCTGGCAGGGAATCCCAGCAAATGCGCACGGGGGGCCATGCTATTTGGGACGCTTGACTTTGTTTGCCCCTGACCTACACAGTCAAGAATTGCGAAACATTACTCAACAATGGAAACGACGGACGAGACGCAGTCTCAAAAACTTTGGGGAGTGACTGCGATAACCAGGTCGAACTCTGGGGTCCTGCTGAAAGGTTCTTTTCAGCGGCACTTGTGCCTGGAGTGGCTGTGGCTCATGCTATGGCTAGTCTAGGGAAACTAGCTTGTTGGGCTGTAAAACAAGCAAATGTGACATTTGAAAAAAAAAAAAAAAAAAAAAAAAAAAAAAAAAAAAAAGGGAGAGAGAGAAACTAGCTTGCACATTTTAGGTCTGTGAAATTTTGTGAGAATTTTTTCCTGCACTGGACAGTTGAGAGAAAAAAAAAAAAAAGGAAAGAAAAAAAAAAAAAAAAAAAAAAAAAAAAAAAAAGCACATAGGGAATTATGTTAATTGTGTTTGTGTCTTTAGGCAAAGCTGTGGAAGTCTTGAAATGTCACAGTAGTAAATAACTTTTATTACTTTTTGGCTAATTCTTTTTCTGTTGGAACACTGAATTCTGTGCATATGTATATATGAACACAAATTGAAGGCCTCTACCTCCTGGAGTATACAACTTGGTTTGTTTACCTCCACATGATTTTTTTTTTTTTTTAAGTTCAGTGTGGAGACTTGAAACTTGAATGTCCCTTCCAACTTTTATATTTAAAACAAGACTAGAAAATTGAAGACTGTTTTTCACCTGTACATAGAAATATTAAAGGGTGGTCTTAAAATTTGAACATTGGTCTGGAGAAAAACCATGGTGTTTGTTATGGACAATTAACTGTTAAAGTTATTGTAAGTTATCTGTATTTAGCAGAGTATTTTCAACGAGTGATCTGAGCTGAAATTGGAGACTATTAGTAAGTTATGTTTGGAAGTTTTAACTTCAATGAAGTAATTATTTGCTGTGAAAGAGACGAACATTGAATGACTGAACAAAGAGGGTGCAATATCTTTGTTTTTTATGAGGCTCCTGAGAATAAAACCAACTGAAGCATTTCAATTCACTTGAATGAGAAACGTGTTTAATTAAAAGAGCCCAAGAAGACACTGGTATGAAAGGTAAAATCTCAGAGGTTGGTCAGTTAATGTGGCACACTTGCTGGTCACTTTGTAAAATGTAGATTTGAAGTACAGTGGTGAAAACATTAAATGTGACTACGCAGATGCTCACAGAAATGGCCCAGGACCTGGACAGCTTGCGACACGCTGTGTTACAGAACAGAGCGGCGATTGATTTTCTACTGCTGGCACAGGGCCACGGGTGTGAAGAGCTCGAAGGAATGTGCTGTTTTAATCTCTCGGACCATGGCGAGTCAATCCACGAGCAACTGAAATGGCTGAGAGACCACACCAAGAAGATAGTGGTCCAAGATAATTGGCTTGATAGACTGTTTGCAAATTGGTTTGGGAACATGGGGGGTTGGATATTGGGTCTGATAAAAGAAGGGCTACGCTTACTGCTAATAATTGTCCTAATTATAGTAGCGGCGCGAGTAGTATTTAGTTGCCTAATAAAAAGGCTCGAGCAGTTAACTAGTAGGGTTTTTCTAGCAACAGTAATAGCATGTGTAAGGTGTAATTGCTCGAAAAAGAAAAAAAAAAAAAAAAAAAAAAAAAAAAAAAAAAAAAAAAAAAGGGGTCAATGCCACACGTGCTCCTTATTGCAATGCATCTCTTTGCTGTCATTATACAAACTATAATAGCATCCTTCCTTGCGCCAGGAGCCGCTCTGCTCGGCTGTGGGATCGACTGTGGAACGGACGCCCCTAGGTGCACCCCGAGCATTTTTTCCTCGGAGGGGTCTCCACTCTCAGCCGCTCACCACGGGAGCAGACAAGGACCTCCTGAAGCTGCACACAAATTATTTTCAGTGATATTGTCTTGTGGTATGAATGAGAAGTGCAAGAGGCCTCTCTGCGTGATTGTGTGATTGTGTGATTGTGCTGTGCGAGTAAGAAGCAGTATCGCTGCGAAGCAACATTCCTAGCGCTTAGTGGCTTGTTGACTGATGTAGATTCTAGTAGGCACACTACTTTACAATCGTAGTTCTGCATGAGATTTTTGACCCTGTTGCTTATTGTACCTTGCTTATTGCAGTGTGTGCGGTGATTGATAGAAAAATCTATAGAAAGCTTTTGGTTCAAAATAAAAACGGGGGAATTGTTGAGGACTGGCTCGCTGCGCGTAATCACATTGATATCATGCAGCTGCAAGATAAGGAAATGGCGGATTACCGCACCCAGCTGGTCTAGAAAAACAAGAGCAAAGGCACGTACGCAAGGCTTGTCTGGGAACTCTTGTGAGAAATCCCAGGCAGCTTGTCTGGGAACTCTTGTGAGAAATCCCAGGCAATTAGAAACAATGATAGTAGAGGGCATACTGCCCTGGGAGTTATAGTTAGATTAGAAAGGGGAACTAGCGGATAGAAGAATGCGGAACTAACAGATAGGGCAGTAGATGACGCTTACCAATAAGGAGCTTGGCTTTTGCAATATGTATGAGCTAATTATCCTGTACACGATAAAAGACAATTGAGCTATCCATTAAAGCTGAAGCATACTTAACACTCATATTGAGCGTTTGTGTCTTCCCTCCGTCGACAACAAGTCCAGAGAGTGCACTGGCACCACTGGGGATGCAGTGCAGTGAGTCCAGAGAGTGCACTGGCACCACTGGGGATGCAGTGCAGTGAGTCCAGAGAGTGCACTAGCACCACTGGGGATGCACTGCAGTGAGTCCAGAGAGTGCTCTGGCACCACTGGGGATGCAGTGCAGTGAGTCCAGAGAGTGCACTGGCACCACCGGGGATGTGTTGCCGGGAGTCCAGAGAGTGCACTGGCACCACTGGGGATGCAGTGCAGTGAGTCCACAGACTGCACTGGAACCACTGAGAATGCACTTCAGTGAGTCCAGAGAGTGCACTGGCACCACTGGGGATGCACTGCAGTGAGTCCACAGAGTGCACTAGCACCACTGGGGAATGCAGTGCAGTGAGTCCAGTGAGTACACTGGCACCAATGGGGATGCAGTGCAGTGAGTCAAGAGAGTGCACTGGCACCACTGGGGATGCACTGCAGTGAGCCCAGAGAGTGCACTGGCACCACTGGGGATGCGGTGCCGGGAGTCCAGAGAGTGCACTGGCACCACTGGGGATGCAGTGCAGTGAGTCCAGAGAGTGCACTGGCACCACTGGGGATGCAGTGCAGTGAGTCCAGAGAGTGCACTAGCACCACTGGGGATGCACTGCAGTGAGTCCAGAGAGTGCTCTGGCACCACTGGGGATGCAGTGCAGTGAGTCCAGAGAGTGCACTGGCACCACCGGGGATGTGTTGCCAGGAGTCCAGAGAGTGCACTGGCACCACTGGGGATGCAGTGCAGTGAGTCCAGAGAGTGCACTGGCACCACTGGGGATGCAGTGCAGTGAGTCAAGAGAGTGCACTGGCACCACTGGGGATGCACAGCAGTGAGCCCAGAGAGTGCACTGGCACCACTGGGGATGCGGTGCCGGGAGTCCAGAGAGTGCACTGGCACCACTGGGGATGCGGTGCAGTGAGTCCAGAGAGTGCACTGGCACCACTGAGAATGCACTTCAGTGAGTCCAGAGAGTGCACTGGTACCACTGGGGATGCAGTGCAGTGAGTCCAGAGAGTGCACTAGCACCACTGGGGATGCAGTGCAGTGAATCCAGTGAGTGCACTGGCACCACTGGGGATGCAGTGCAGTGAGTCAAGAGAGTGCACTGGCACCACTGGGGATGCACAGCAGTGAGCCCAGAGAGTGCACTGGCACCACTGGGGATGCGGTGCCGGGAGTCCAGAGAGTGCACTGGCACCACTGGGGATGCAGTGCAGTGAGTCCAGAGAGTGCACTGGCACCACTGGGGATGCACTGCAGTGAGTCCAGAGAGTGCACTGGCACCACTGGGGATGCACTGCAGTGAGTCCAGAGAGTGCTCTGGCACCACTGGGGATGCAGTGCAGTGAGTCAAGAGAGTGCACTGGCACCACTGGGGATGCAGTGCAGTGAGTCCAGAGAGTGCACTGGCACCACTGGTGATGCACTGCAGTTACTCCAGAGAGTGCACTGGCACCACTGGGGATGCGGTGCGGTGAGACCAGAGAGTGCACTGGCACCACTGGGGATGCAGTGCAGTCAGTCCAGTGAGTGTACTGGCACCACTGGGGATGCACTGCAGTGAGTCCAGAGAGTGCACAGGGACCACTGGGGATGCAGTGCAGTGAGTCCAGAGAGTGCACTGGCACCACTGGGGATGCACTGCAGTGAGTCCAGAGAGTGCACTAGCACCACTGGGGATGCACTGCAGTGAGTCCACAGAGTGCACTAGCACCACTGGGGATGCAGTGCAGTGAGTCCAGAGAGTGCACTGGCACCACTGGGGATGCACTTCAGTGAGTCCAGAGAGTGCACTGGCACCACTGGGGATGCAGTTCAGTGAGTCCAGAGAGTGCACTGGCACCACTGGGGATGCAGTGCAGTGAGTCCAGAGAGTGCACTGGCAACACTGGGGTTGCAGTGCAGTGAGTCCAGAGAGTGCACTGGCACCACTGGGGATGCAGTGCAGTGAGTCCAGAGTGTGCACTGGCACCACTGGGGATGCAGTGCAGTGAGTCCAGAGATTGCACTGGCACCACTGGGGATGCAGTGCAGTGAGTCCAGAGAGTGCACAGGCAGCACTGGGGATGCAGTGCAGTGAGTCCAGAGAGTGCACTGGCACTACTGGGGATGCAGTGCAGTGAGTCCAGAGAGTGCACTGGCACCACTGGGGATGCAGTGCAGTGAGTCCAGTGAGTGTACTGGCACCACTGGGGATGCACTGCAGTGAGTCCAGAGAGTGCACTGGCACCACTGAGAATGCACTTCAGTGAGTCCAGAGAGTGCACTGGCACCACTGGGGATGCAGTGCAGTGAGTCCAGAGAGTGCACTGGCACCACTGAGAATGCACTTCAGTGAGTCCAAAGAGTGCACTGGCACCACTGGGGATGCACTGCAGTGAGTCCAGAGAGTGCACTAGCACCACTGGGAATGCAGTACAGTGAGTCCAGTGAGTGCACTGGCACCACTGGGGATGCAGTGCAGTGAGTCCAGAGAGTGCACTGGCACCACTGGGGATGCAGTGCAGTGAGTCCAGAGAGTGCACTGGTACAACTTGGGATGCAGTGCAGTGAGTCCAGTGAGTGCACTGGCACCACTGGGGATGCACTGCAGTGAGTCCAGAGAGTGCACTGGCACCACTGGGGATGCACTGCTGTGAGTCCAGAGAGTGCACTGGCAGCAGTGGAGATGCACTGCAGTGAGTCCAGAGAGTGCACTGGCACCACTGGGGATGCACTGCAGTGAGTCCAGAGAGTGCAGTGGCACCACTGGGGATGCAGTGCAGTGAGTCCAGAGAGTGCACTGGCACCACTGGGGATGCACTGCAGTGAGTCCAGAGAGTGCACTGGCACCACTGGGGATGCAGTGCAGTGAGTCCAGAGAGTGCACTGGCAGCACTGGGGATGCAGTGCAGTGAGTCCAGAGAGTGCACAGGCACCACTGGGGATGCACTGCAGTGAGTCCAGAGAGCGCACTGGCACCACTGGGGATGCAGTGCAGTGAGTCCACAGAGTGCACTGGAACCACTGAGAATGCACTTCAGTGAGTCCAGAGAGTGCACTGGCACCACTGGGGATGCACTGCAGTGAGTCCAGAGAGTGCACTAGCACCACTGGGGAATGCAGTGCAGTGAGTCCAGTGAGTACACTGGCACCACTGGGGATGCAGTGCAGTGAGTCAAGAGAGTGCACTGGCACCACTGGGGATGCACTGCAGTGAGCCCAGAGAGTGCACTGGCACCACTTGGGATGCGGTGCCGGGAGTCCAGAGAGTGCTTTGGCACCACTGGGGATGCACTGCAGTGAGTCCAGAGAGTGCACTGGCACCACTCAGGGTGCAGTGCGGTGAGTCCAGAGAATGCACTGGCACCAATGGGGATGCAGTGCAGTGAGTCCAGAGAGCGCACTGGCTCCACTGGGATGCAGTGCAGTCATTCCTGTGAGTGTACTGGCACCACTGGGGATGCAGTGCAGTGAGTCCAGAGAGTGCACTGGCACCACTGAGAATGCACTTCAGTGAGTCCAGAGAGTGCACTGGCACCACTGGGGATGCAGTGCAGTGAGTCCAGAGAGTGCACTGGCACCTACGGGGATGCACTGCAGTGAGTCCAGAGAGTGCACTGGCACCACTGTGGATGCACTGCAGTGAGTCCAGAGAGTGCACTGGCACCACTGGGGATGCACTGCAGTGAGTCCAGAGAGTGCACTGGCACCACTGGGGATGCACTGCAGTGAGTCCAGAGAGTGCACTGGCACCACTGGGGATGCACTTCAGTGACTCCAGAGAGTGCACTGGTACCACTGGGCATGCAGTGCAGTGACTCCAGAGAGTGCACTGGCACCACTGGGGATGCACTTCAGTGACTCCAGAGAGTGCACTGGCACCACTGGGGATGCAGTGCAGTGAGTCCACAGATTGCACTGGCACCACTGGGGCTGCAGTGCAGTGAGTCCAGAGAGTGCACTGGCACCAGTGGGGATGCAGTGCAGTGAGTCCAGAGAGTGCACTGGCACCACTGGGGATGCAGTACAGTGAGTCCAGAGAGTGCACTGGCACCACTTGGGATGCACTGCAGTGAGTCCAGAGAGTGCACTGGCACCACTGGGGATGCACTACAGTGAGTCCAGAGATTGCACTGGCACCACTGGGGATGCAGTGCAGTGAGTCCAGAGAGTGCACTGGCACCACTGGGCATGCAGTGCAGTGAGTCCAGAGAGTGCACTGGCACCACTGGGGATGCACTTCAGTGACTCCAGAGAGTGCACTGGCACCACTGGGGATGCAGTGCAGTGAGTCCAGAGAGTGCACTGGCACCACTGGGGATGCTGTGCAGTGAGTCCAGAGATTGCACTGGCACCACCGGGGCTGCAGTGCAGTGAGTCCAGAGAGTGCACTGGCACCACTGGGGATGCAGTTTAGTGAGTCCAGAGAGTGCACTGGCACCACTGGTGATGCAGTACAGTGAGTCCAGAGAGTGCACTGGCACCACTGGGGATGCACTGCAGTGAGTCCAGAGAGTGCACTGGCACCACTGGGGATGCACTACAGTGAGTCCAGAGATTGCACTGGCACCACTGGGGATGCAGTGCACTGAGTCCAGAGAGTGCACTGGCACCACTGGGGATGCAGTGCAGTGAGTCCAGAGAGTGCACTGGCAGCACAGAGGATGCAGTGCAGTGAGTCCAGAGAGTGCACTGACACCACTGGGGATGCAGTGCAGTGAGTCCAGAGAGTGCACTGGCACCACTGGGGATGCAGTGCAGTGAGTCCAGAGAGTGCTCTGGCACCACCGGGGCTGCAGTGTAGTGAGTCCAGAGAGTGCACTGGCACCACTGGGGATGCAGTGCAGTGAGTCCAGAGAGTGCACTGGCACCACTGGTGATGCAGTACAGTGAGTCCAGAGAGTGCACTGGCACCACTGGGGATTCACTGCAGTGAGTCCAGAGAGTGCACTGGCACCACTGGGGATGCACTACAGTGAGTCCAGAGATTGCACTGGCACCACTGGGGATGCAGTGCACTGAGTCCAGAGAGTGCACTGGCACCACTGGGGATGCACTGCAGTGAGTCCACAGAGTGCACTGGCAGCACAGAGGATGCAGTGCAGTGAGTCCAGAGAGTGCACTGACACCACTGGGGATGCACTGCAGTGAGTCCAGAGAGTACACTGGCACCACTGGGGATGCAGTGCAGTGAGTCCAGAGAGTTCACTGGCACCACTGGGGATGCAGTCCAGTGAGTCCAGTGAGTGCACTGGCACCACTGGGGATGCAGTGCAGTGACTGCAGAGAGTACACTGGCACCACCGGGGATTCACTGCAGTGAGTCCAGAGAGTGCACTGGCACCACCTGTGATGCAGTGCAGTGAGTCCAGTGAGTGCACTGGCACCACTGGGGATGCAGTGCTGTGACTCCAGAGAGCACACTGGCACCACTGGGGATGCAGTGCAGTCAGTCCAGTGAGTGCACTGGTACCACTGGGGATGCAGTACAGTGAGTCCAGAGAGTGCACTGACACCACTGGGGATGCACTGCAGTGAGTCCAGACAGTGCGCTGGCACCACTGGAGATGCAGTGCTGTGACTCCAGAGAGCGCACTGGCACCACTGGGAATGCAGTGCAGTGAGTGCAGAGAGTGCACTGGCACCACTGGGGATGCACTTCAGTGAGTTCAGAGAGTGCACTGGCACCACTGGGGATGGGTTTCAAGCCAACTGCATTAACCGCTCATGCTTCTTTCTTATGAGACGTTAGTAAACCAATTACATAGCCTTGTCAAGACTAAATCACAGGTAAAAATCCTGTACATCTCATGTGGCCAACCACTCCCAACTAGGATTCCAAGAACCAGGAGTTTCGGTGAAAATAGGGCTAGTGCTATTAGAGGGGTGATTATTAGGGTAAGCCCTAAGCTGTCTTTAATGGAGAAGTATGGGTGGAATGGGATTTTGTCGCAGTCTGATACGATTCCTAGTGGGTTATTTGAGCCTGATTCGTGTAGGAAGGTTAGGTGGACTAGGGTGATTCCTGCAATTAGGAAGGGCAGTAGGAAGTGGATGGCGAAGAATCGGGTTAAGGTTGGATTGTCTACTGAGAATCCTCCTCAGGCTCATTCTACTAGAGTTTGCCCAATGTACGGGATGGCTGAGAATAGGTTGGTGATTACGGTGGCCCCTCAGAATGACATTTGTCCTCATGGTAGGACATACCCTACGAAGGCAGTTGCTATTAGGGTGAGTAGGAGGATTACTCCTGTGTTTCAGGTTTCTTTGTATAGGTAGGAGCCGTAGTAGAGGCCTCGTCCGATGTGTAAGTAGATGCAGATAAAGAAGAGCGAAGCACCGTTGGCGTGGAGGTTGCGGATGAGCCATCCGTACTGGACGTCTCGGCATGTGTGAGCTACTGAGGAGAAGGCGAGTGAAGTGTCTGCGGTGTAGTGTATGGCTAGTAGCAGGCCTGTTAGGATTTGTGTGGCTAAGCAGATGGCTAGAAGGGAGCCGAAGTTTCATCAGGCAGAGATGTTGGAGGGGGCGGGTAGGTCGATTAGGGAGTTGTTGATTATTTTTAGTAGGGGATGGGATTTGCGGATGTTAGGGGCCATTAGTGAGTCTGTGTGTTATTAGGATTATTACCAGGATGGAGAGGGCGAAGGATCCTAGGTAGGCCTTAATTAGCCCTGTGTGTATTGAGGTTGCGGCTTTGCTTGCGGCTACTTGTAGTTCAGCAAGGCCCTCTGGCCCTATTTTTTTGAGTCAGGAGAGGTCGATCAAGTGTAGGGCAATGTTTTGTCCCTTTTCTAGTAGGTTTTTGGAGAAGAATCGGTGTACTAGGGGGTTGAAGTACCCTAATGCAGAGGAGAAGTTTATGAGGGGGTTTGGTTTGGGGTGAGTGAGGGTGTGTGTTATGTTCGATAGTTCTAGGGCTAGGATGATTCCTAGGATTGTTATGAGGATGGCAGCAGTTTTGGTGATAAGGGGTATGGTTATTGGGGGGGTTTTGGTTGGTGTGATGAAAGAGGTAATGATTATTCCTGCTGTAATGCTGCCTAGGGCGAGTCGGGTTAGGGGGGCGGTGATTAGTGGGTTGTTTTCGTTTATTGATACTATTGGGGGGATTCGGGTTTGTCCAGCTTGGACTAGGATGGTTATGCGGATGCTGTAGGTTGCGGTGAATGCTGTGGCTATAAGGGTTAGGAGTAGGGCTCAAGTATTTAGGTATGATGTGTTTAAGCTTTCGATGATGAGGTCTTTTGAGTAGAATCCGGCTAGGAATGGGGTTCCTATCAGCGCCAGGTTTCCGATGGTTAGGCAGGAAGTAGTGACTGGGAGTATTTTCTGTAGGCCTCCTATCTTTCGGATATCTTGTTCTCCGTTTAGGTTGTGGATGATAGACCCTGAGCATAGGAATAGTATGGCTTTAAAGAAGGCATGGGTTGAGATGTGTAGGAAGGCTAGTTGTGGGAGGTTTAGTCCGATAGTGACTATTATTAGTCCTAGTTGGCTGGATGTTGAGAAAGCAATGATTTTTTTGATGTCATTTTGGGTTAGGGCGCATGTGGCAGCGAATAGGGTTGATAGAGCACCTAGGCATAGGCAGGCAGTTAGGGCTGTCTGGTTGGTGGCTAGCAGGGGGTGCATGCGGATGAGCAGGAAGATTCCGGCTACTACTATGGTACTGGAGTGCAGTAGGGCTGATACTGGGGTGGGGCCTTCTATTGCTGCGGGCAGTCATGGGTGGAGTCCAAATTGGGCGGATTTTCCTGCGGCTGCGAGGATTAATCCTATGAGGGGGAGGATTGGGGTTTGGTGGGGGTGTACGGCTTGTTGGATCTCTCAGGTGTTGAATGTTGAAGCTAGTCATGCTATGCTCAGGATCAGTCCGACGTCTCCGATTCGGTTGTAGATTACGGCTCGTAGGGCGGCGGTGTTGGCATCTGCTCGGCCTTGTCATCAGCCGATGAGAAGGAAGGACATGATTCGTACTCCTTCCCAGCCTACGAATAGGAGGAATATGTTGTTTGCGGTTGTTAGGAGGAGTATGGCGACTAGGAATGTCAGTAGGTAGGTGAAAAATTTTGTTACGTATGGCTCTGAGGCCATGTATCATATGGCGAATTGTAGGATTGATCATGTTACAAATAGGGCGATTGGAAGAAATGTTATTGAGTATTGGTCTATTTTTAGGCTCAGGGGGATTTTAAAGTTTATAATGAATTTTCACTCCCAGTGGCAGGTGACAGATTCTACTCCCGAGTAGATGAATGCGGTTGTAGGGGCTAGGCTAATTAGGAATGCGGTTTTAACAGCGCGGGTGGTGGCTTGTGGGGTGTTTTTAAAGTTTTTAAATAGAAATGGCAGGATGATTGGGGTTAGGAGGATTGTCAGCGTGAGTAGTGTGAGGGAGTTGATTAGTAGTGTGGGGTTCACTATTTTTACTTGGATTTGCACCAAGATGGGTGGTTCCTAAGACCAGTGGATTGCTGTTATCCTTTAAAAGTAAGGGGGCTGAGGTTTTAGGCTCAGATGTAAGAGTTAGCAGCTCTTGTTGGTTAAACCCTCCCCTCGGCAGGTAAGAAGGTTTGAACTTCTATTCTTAGAATCACAGTCTAATGTTTGGTTTAAACTATACTTGCATGAGGGGATTCCGGAGATCAGTTCGGGTTTGAGGATTAGGAGGAATATTGGGATAATGTGGAGTGTTATGAGCAGGTGTTCTCGCGTGGTTGAGTTTTGCATAGATGTGATGTGGGAGGGGATTGAGCCTCGTTGGGTCATTAGTAGTATGAATAAGGTGTAGGAGGCGGTTAGTAGGGTTGCGATTCCTGTTAGGATGATCGTGAAGGCAGATCAGTTGAATAAGGTGATTATAATGGTTAGCTCTGCTATGAGGTTTGTTGTTGGGGGTAAGGCTATGTTTGTTAGATTGGCCAGCAATCATCAGGTAGCTATGAGTGGTAGGAGAGGTTGTAGGCCTCGTGTGAGTAGTAGAATTCGGCTGTGCGTACGTTCATAGTTTGTGTTGGCTAGGCAGAATAGTATGGAGGAAGTTAGTCCATGGGAAATTATTAGGATCATTGCCCCTGAGAATGATCAGTGGGTTTGGATTATTCCTGCGGCGATAACTAGGCCTATGTGGCTAACGGATGAATAAGCGATTAGTGATTTTAGGTCTGTCTGTCGTAGGCAGATTGAGCTAGTCATTAGGGCGCCTCATAGGGCCAGGGTTAGGAAGGGGTAGTGCAGGAGGTTGGACAGTGGGCCCATAAATAGAGTGACTCGTATAATTCCGTATCCTCCTAGCTTTAGTAGTAGGGCGGCGAGGAGTATTGAGCCTGCGATGGGTGCTTCTACGTGGGCTTTTGGCAGTCAGAGGTGTAGGCCGTATAGTGGGGCTTTTACTATGAATGCTATGAGCAGTGCTAGACCTGATAGTATTCCTGTCCATGAGGTGGATAGGGTTGGGTGGGTTAGTTGTAGGGTTGGCAGGTGCAGGGTGCCAATTTTCACGTATAGGTGTATGATTGTGATTAGCAGGGGTAGAGAGCTTACTGGCGTGTAGAATAGCAGGTAGATGCCAGCGCTTAGGCGTTCTGGTTGGTTCCCCCATCGGGTGATTAAGATTAGGGTGGGAATGAGGGTTGCTTCAAATGAGATGTAAAATAGTGCTAGTTCTGTGGTGGAAAAGGCTAGTAGGATGAATGGCTGGACTGCGACTAAGGTTGAGATAAAGATTCGTTTGCGTTGTAGGGGTTCTTGTTGCAGGTGGTTTTGGCTTGCTATGATTATGAGTGGGAGTAGTCAGCAGGATAGTACTAGGAGGGGGGATGAGATTTGGTCAATTCCTGTTCAGTTGGATAAAAATTTGTAGGGGTAGTAGGTTGGGATTAATCACTGTAGGCTTAGGGCAGCGATTAGGAGGCTGTATAAGGTGGTGTTAGTCCATAGAAATTTTGGTGGAGACAGCAGGGCTGTTGGAAGAAGTATGATTGTGGGTAGGATGATTTTTAGCATTGCAGGAGGTTTAGGTTGTGTAGATGGTCGGAGCCATGTGTGCGGGTGGAGGCTACTAGGATGGCCAGGCCTGTGCCCGCCTCACACGCTGAGAAGGTTAGCATGAGAATTGGTACCATGGTGAATGAGGAGACTTGGTTTTCGATGGATCATATTGATAGGCCTACGAATATCGATAATATTATGCTTTCAAGGCATAGTAGGGCGGATACTAGGTGGGTTCGGTGGAAGGCTAGCCCTAGTCCGCTGAAAATGAAGGCTGAGTAGAAGCTTAAATGTAGGGGCGACATAAGAAAGTTACAGGGTTGGCTGTAATCTGCTGGGTCGAAACCAGCTATCTTTTTGGTTAGACTAACTTTCTGTTATTCTGCTCATTCTAGGCCCCCTTGAATTCACTCGTAGGCCAGTCCGAGTGTTAGGAGAAGGAGGATCACTACAGTTCAGGTGAGGGTCATTAGGGGGGATTGGAGTTGGACGGCTCATGGCAGGGGGAGTAGGAGGGCGATTTCTAGGTCGAATAGGACGAACAGGATGGCTACTGAGGAAGAATCGGACTGAGAATGGTAATCGAGCAGATCCAAGTGGGTCGAATCCACATTCGTACGGTGAGAGTTTCTCTGAGTCGGGGTTTATTTGGGCGAGTCAGAAGTTTAATGCGGTTAGGGCGGCGCTTAGGATTGATGATAGGGCGAATATGAACATGAGTGCGTTCATTGCTCTCCTCTGGGTTTATACCAGATTCTAGAGATTGGAAGTCAATTGTAATTAATATACTAGAAGAGCAAGATCCTCATCAGTAGATGGTTATGTAGAGGAATAGTCAGATGATGTCTACGAAGTGTCAGTATCAGGCTGCTGCCTCGAATCCGAAGTGGTGGTCTGATGTAAAGTGGAACTTGATCAGTCGGAAGAGGCAGACGGTCAGGAAGGAGGATCCGATGATTACGTGGAGTCCGTGGAATCCAGTGGCAACGAAGAAGGTAGATCCGTAGACGCTATCGGCGATTGAGAATGGGGCTTCGTGGTATTCTATTGCTTGTAGGGCTGTGAAGTAGAATCCCATGAGGATCGTTAGGGTTAGGGCGTGGATGGCGTGTTTTCGGTTTCCTTCTGTGATGCTGTGATGGGCTCACGTTACGGTAACGCCTGAGGCTAGTAGGATGGCTGTGTTTAGTAGGGGGACTTCTATCGGGTTGAGTGGTTTAATTCCTGTTGGGGGTCATTGGCCTCCTAGTTCTGGGGTTGGGGCCAGGCTCGAGTGGAAGAACGCTCAGAAGAACCCTAAGAAGAAGAATGCTTCGGATGTGATGAAAAGGATTATGCCGTATCGTAGGCCTTTTTGGACTGTGGGAGTGTGATGGCCTTGGAAGGTGCTTTCTCGTACAATGTCTCGTCATCATTGGAGTATTACTAGGAGTATTGAGATGAGGCCTAGGGTTAGTAGTATGGATGAGTTGTAGTGGAATCACATGATTAATCCTGAGGTTGTGAGTAGGGCGGCAGCTGCCCCGAAGATTGGTCAAGGGCTTGGGTCAACTATGTGGTATGAGTGTGCTTGGTGTGCCATTAGATGTTTTCTTGTAAGTATAGGCTTAGAAGGAGCACGAAGACGTAGGCCTGGATTATGGCTACTGCTACTTCTAGGATGGTTAGGAGTAGTAGGATGATTATTGTTAGGATGGATACTGCAGGAAGGGTGGGTATTAATGCAATGGAGGCTGTAGAGATGAGTTGGATGAGTAAGTGTCCTGCTGTAAGGTTGGCTGTAAGGCGGACTCCGAGGGCTAGGGGGCGGATTAGTAGGCTGGTTGTTTCGATCAGGATTAGTGCGGGGATTAGGGGTGTAGGGGTACCTTCGGGTAATAGGTGGGCTAAAGAGGCTGATGGTTGGTTTCGTAGGCCTGTTAGTAGTGTGGCGAGCCATAGTGGGAAGGCTAGGGCTATGTTCATAGATAGTTGGGTGGTTGGGGTGAATGTATATGGAAGGAGGCCTAGAAGGTTGATTGTAAGAAGTATGATTATTAGGGATGTAAATATTATGGCTCATTTGTGGCCATTTTTGTTGAGTGGGACTATTAGTTGTTTTGTGATTAGGTGAAGGAGTCATGTTTGGATAGTAGAAAGGCGGTTGTTGATTCATCGGTTGTTTGGGGACGGGAATAGTAGGGCTGGGAAGAGTAGGGATAGTAGGATTAAGGGGATGCCGAATAGATTGGGGCTGGAAAATTGGTCAAAGAAGCTTAGGTTCATGGTCAGGATCATGGTGTGGGTTTGGTAGTGAGGGAGGTCTTATTTGATGGGGGGTTGGTTGTGGTGAAGGCTAGTAGTTTTGGTTGGATGAGGAGTGCTAGGGTTAATCAGGTTATAATTATGATTGAAAATCATGGTGCGGGGTTAAGCTGTGGCATATCATTAAGGAGGGGGAAGTCCCTCTTTGGCTAGCTTAAAAGGCTAGTGCTGTTGCATAGCTTCTTAATGATTAGGATGATGATAGAAGGGACGATCAGGCCTCGAAATGTGGGAGTGGGGTTGATTCTACTACAATGGGTATGTAGCTGTGATTAGCCCCGCAAATTTCTGAGCATTGTCCGTAAAAAATCCCAGGCCGGGTGGTAATGAATGAAGTTTGGTTTAGTCGGCCTGGGATTGCGTCTGTTTTAACTCCGAGCGTTGGGACTGCTCAGGAGTGGAGTACGTCTCCTGCAGTAATGATCACGCGGATGGGGGATTCTATTGGGATAACTACGCGGTGGTCAACTTCTAGCAGTCGGAAGTGGCCGTTGGGTAAGTCTGGGGTGGGCACTATGTAGGAGTCGAATGATAGGTCTTTGAAGTCTGTGTATTCGTAGCTTCAGTATCATTGGTGGCCGATGGCTTTTAGGGTGAGGTCTGGTTCATCGATTTTGTCCATTATGTAGAGGATTTGTAGGGATGGGAGGGCGAGGAGTACCAGGACGATAGCAGGTAGGATTGTCCAGATCAGCTCTACTTCTTGGGCGTCTACAGCATTGGACGAGAGTTTTTCTGTTAGTATGTGGGCTAAAAGGTAGAGAACTAGGCTGCAGATAGCTAGGGCAACGATTAGGGCGTGGTCGTGGAATTCAACGAGTTCTTCTATGATGGGTGATGAGGCGTCTTGGAATCTGTTGTGGTTTAACCCGGCTGGCAGCTAAACACCACACAGCCGTTCGCTCACCCTCCCCCCTCCCTCTCTGGGATGGGGGAGAGAAACGGGAAAGTGAAGCCTGTGAGTTGAGATAAAGACAGTTTATTAAGACAGGAAAATAATAATAACAATAATAATAATAATAGTGATAATGGTAATAGTATTAACAATAATAATGTGTAAGAAAACAAGTGATGCACAATGCAATTGCTCACCACCCGCTGACCGATGCCCAGCCTATTCCCGAGCAGCCGGCCCCCCCACCCCGGCCAGCCACCCCTATATATTGTTTAGCATGACGTCAGATGGTATGGAATACCCCTTTGGCCAGTTTGGGTCAGCTGTCCTGGGTCTGTCCCCTCCCAGCTCCTGCTGCACCCCCAGCCTGCTCGCTGGCAGGACAGAGCAAGAAGCCGAAAAGTCCTTGGCCTGGTGTAAACACTGCTCTGCAACAATTAAAACATCAGCATGTTATCAGCGCTCTTCTCATCCTAATCCAAAACATAGCACCCTACCAGCTACTATGAGCTACTTAACTCTGTCCTAACTGGAACCAGGACAGATATCCACCCCTTATTCCATACCATTTATGTCATGCTCAGGTTACACTCTGTCCAATACATTCTAATTAATCACCATTTTCATCTATGATATATAGCAATCATGGTAGTGATGACATACATTATTATATAATAATTAACATACTACAATTCAACTCATGGGCTATTCTCACCCAGTATCAAATCCCCTTGAGGTACACACCGGACCTCCCCATTCTTTTGCATTACCCACCAAGTGCATCCAGGTCCCTGAGCAAAAGCAATTCCACGAATGGGTTTGCCTTTTCCTGAGGCAGGAGTAGCCCAGACTGTTTTACCCAGCATGTTTCTTACGTGCACTACAGGAACTTTATCCCCTTCTACAGTGCGTAACAGGTTTGATTGGGCAGGTCCAGCTCGGTTGGCAGATCCCCTGGTATTGACTAACCAGGTGGCCTTTGCCAAATGTGTATCCCAATTTTTGAATGTCCCAGCACCCATTGCTTTCAGTGTAGTCTTCAACAGTCCATTGTATCGTTCAACTTTTCCAGAGGCTGGTGCATGATAGGGGATGTGATACACCCACTCAATACCATGTTCTTTGGCCCAAGTGTCTATAAGGTTGTTTCGGAAATGAGTCCCGTTGTCTGACTCAATTCTCTCTGGGGTGCCATGTCGCCATAAGACTTGCTTTTCAAGGCCCAGGATAGTGTTCCGGGCGGTGGCATGGGGCACAGGATATGTTTCCAGCCATCCGGTGGTTGCTTCCACCATTGTAAGTACGTGGCGCTTGCCGTTGCGGGTTTGAGGGAGTGTGATGTAATCAATCTGCCAGGCCTCTCCATATTTATATTTCAGCCATCGTCCTCCATACCAAAGAGGTTTTGACCGTTTGGCTTGCTTGATTGCAGCACATGTTTCACAGTCATGAATAACCTGTGCTGTAGTGTCCATGGTCAGGTCCACCCCTCGATCACGAGCCCATCTGTAGGTTGCATCTCTACCTTGATGGCCTGAGGTGTCATGGGCCCATCGGGCTATAAATAATTCACCTTTATGTTGCCAGTCCAGGTCCACCTGAGCCACTTCAATCTTAGCAGCCTGATCCACCTGCTGGTTGTTTTGGTGTTCTTCAGTAGCCCGATTCTTGGGCACATGAGCATCTACATGGCGTACCTTTACAACCAGGTTCTCTACCCGGGCAGCAATATCTTGCCACAATGCCGCAGCCCAGATGGGCTTGCCCCTGCGCTGCCAGTTGTTCTGCTTCCATTGCTGTAACCACCCCCACAGGGCATTTGCTACCATCCATGAATCAGTATAGAGATAGAGAACTGGCCACTTTTCTCGTTCAGCAATATCTAAAGCCAGCTGAATGGCTTTTACTTCTGCAAACTGACTCGATTCACCTTCTCCCTCAGCAGCTTCTGCAACTCGTCGTGTAGGACTCCATACAGCAGCTTTCCATCTCCGATGCTTTCCCACAATACGACAGGACCCGTCAGTGAACAAGGCATATTTCTTCTCATTTTCTGGTAGCTTGTTGTACAGGGGGGCTTCTTCAGCACGAACCACCTCCTCCTCTGGTGATATCCCAAAGTATTTGCCTTCTGGCCAGTCCATAATCACCTCCAAGATTCCTGGGCGACTGGGGTTTCCTATTCGAGCCCGCTGAGTAATCAGTGCAACCCACTTGCTCCATGTAGCATCAGTTGCATGATGCGTAGAGGGGACCCTTCCTTTGAACATCCAGCCTAGTACCGGCAGTCGGGGTGCCAGGAGGAGCTGCGCTTCAGTACCGACCACTTCCGAAGCAGATCGAACTCCTTCATATGCTGCCAATATCTCCTTTTCAGTTGGAGTATAGCGGGCTTCAGATCCTCTGTATCCCCGACTCCAAAACCCCAGGGGTCGACCTCGAGTTTCCCCAGGTTCTTTCTGCCAGAGGCTCCAGGTGGGACCATTCTCTCCGGCTGCGGTGTAGAGCACATTCTTTACATCTGGTCCTGTTCGGACTGGCCCGAGGGCTACTGCATGAACTATTTCCTGCTTAATTTGTTCAAAGGCTTGTCGTTGCTCAGGGCCCCATTCAAAAGCATTCTTCTTACGGGTTACTTGGTAGAGCGGGTTTACAATCAGACTGTAATTTGGAATATGCATTCTCCAAAACCCCACGACACCTAGGAAAGTTTGTGTTTCTTTTTTGCTAGTTGGTGGAGACATAGCTGTTATTTTGTTGATCACATCCATTGGGATTTGACGGCGTCCATCTTGCCATTTTATTCCTAAAAACTGGATCTCTCGTGCAGGTCCTTTAACTTTATTCTGTTTTATGGCAAAACCAGCCTTCAGAAGGATTTGGACTATTTTCTTCCCTTTCTCGAAAACTTCTTCTGCAGTGTCACCCCACACAATGATGTCATCGATGTACTGCAGGTGTTCAGGAGCTTCCCCCTGCTCCAGCGCAGACTGGATCAGTCCATGGCAAATGGTAGGGCTGTGTTTCCACCCCTGGGGCAGCCGATTCCAAGTATATTGGACTCCCCTCCAAGTGAAAGCAAACTGTGGCCTGCACTGTGCTGCTAGAGGGATGGAGAAAAATGCATTAGCGATATCAATTGTGGCATACCACTTGGCTGCCTTTGATTCCAGTTCATACTGGAGTTCTAGCATGTCCGGCACTGCAGCACTCAGTGGTGGCGTGACTTCGTTCAGGCCACGATAGTCCACTGTTAGTCTCCACTCACCATTAGACTTTCGCACTGGCCATATGGGACTATTAAAAGGTGAATGAGTCTTGCTGATCACTCCTTGGCTCTCCAGTTGACGAATTAGCTTATGGATGGGACTCAGGGAGTCTCGGTTGGTGCGATATTGCCGCCGGTGCACAGTTGTGGTAGCGATCGGCACTTGCTGTTCTTCAACCCTCAGCAACCCCACAACAGAAGGGTCCTCTGAGAGACCAGGCAAGGTAGACAACTGTTTAATGTCCTCTGTCTCCAAAGCAGCTATGCCAAAAGCCCAGCGGAACCCTTTTGGGTCCTTGAAATATCCTCTTCTAAGATAGTCTATGCCAAGGATGCACGGAGCATCTGGGCCAGTCACAATACGGTGCTTTTGCCACTCATTACCGGTTAGACTCACTTCAGCCTCCAATACAGTTAACTGCTGGGATCCCCCCGTCACACCATAAATACAGATGGGCTCTGGCCCTTTATAGCTTGATGGCATTAGAGTACATTGTGCACCGGTGTCTACCAAAGCCTTATACTTCTGTGCGTCTGACGTGCCAGGCCATCGAATCCACACAGTCCAATAAACTCGATTGTCCCTTTCCTCCCCCTGGCTGGAGGCAGGGCCCCTCTAGTCCTGGTCAGAATCTTCATTTCTGTGTTTA